>NC_091984.1:220846920-221171920 GCF_044704955.1 Pristiophorus japonicus | reverse complement strand
TCCTGGTGTTTTGGGGGCGGTGGAAGCTTTTTTGGGGGAGGAGAGATTTGGGGATGGGGAGATTTGGGGGAGAGCGATTTGAGGGGATGAGAGATTTCGAGGTTGGCGAGCGTGAGATTGGGGGGTGAATGAGTGAGTGATTTGTGGGTGAGTGAGGGAATGGTGAAAGTCAGGCAGTTTTGAAGCTTGAGGCAAGGCAATGAAGGGTAGGGCTTGTCGTTTGCTTGTGTGGGAGTCAGAGCAGCAAGAGGTGGGTGTGGCGGAAGGAAAATGTTGAAATGAATCTTGAGTGCTGATTCCTTGGATGAATGCATGGAAGGAGAAAAAGGAGTGAAGAACAGCCTTATGTCCGTTTAAGTAAAGAGAAAGCCATGACATCAACGCCTACGGCCACACTAGTCTGAAAACGCTCGATCCCGTCTGATCTCGGAAACCAAGCAGACTGAGGCCTGGTTAGTACTTGGATGGGAGACTGCCTGGGAATACCAGGTGCAGTAGGCTTTTGCTGCCAACCACAGGCTGCTCATGCTTCTGCACACACAGTGCCGTTGATCCATCAACAACCTTTTTGCTGCTCTCTCTCTCACTTTGCTTTCACCATTTCTTTCCTGCACATTTTCCTGCTGCTACACAAATGCAAGGGGGTCGACGCAAGGGACGAAAGAACGCAGAACAACAAAATAAGTTGGCAAAAAAATACACGCTGGCGCAGGCACACCAGGACGCAGCAACAGAGAGGAGAGACAAGGTGCATAGAAACCTGAGAGGGACAAACAGCAAGAGAACAAAGAATCGTGCAGGAAGAGCTGCAATTCAATGCAGGAAAAATGTAAAGCCAACTAGCATGCTGCTGGAATGCATGTGTGTTCATGTGAGGAGTGTTGCAAATCAGAATGCCGAGTAGCAGGCGCCACTTGCCACATGGGGTTCCGAAATGTGGCTGCAACAGCGATCTGGCTTAATAATTGGTGGGATTGGAAATGAAACAATCCTGGTGTTTTGGGGGCGGTGGAAGCTTTTTTGGGGGAGGAGAGATTTGGGGATGGGGAGATTTGGGGGAGAGCGATTTGAGGGGATGAGAGATTTCGAGATTGGCGAGCGTGAGATTGGGGGGTGAATGAGTGAGTGATTTGTGGGTGAGTGAGGGAATGGTGAAAGTCAGGCAGTTTTGAAGCTTGAGGCAAGGCAATGAAGGGTAGGGCTTGTCGTTTGCTTGTGTGGGAGTCAGAGCAGCAAGAGGTGGGTGTGGCGGAAGGAAAATGGTGAAATGAATCTTGAGTGCTGATTCCTTGGATGAATGCATGGAAGGAGAATAAGGAGTGAAGAACAGCCTTATGTCCGTTTAAGTAAAGAGAAAGCCATGACATCGATGCCTACGGCCACACTAGTCTGAAAATGCCCGATCTCGTCTGATCTCGGAAGCTAAGCAGAGTCAGGCCTGGTTAGTACTTGGATGGGAGACTTCCTGGGAATACCAGGTGCAGTCGGCTTTTGCTGCCATCCACAGGCTGCTCATGCTTCTGCACACACAGTGCCGTTGATCCATCAACAACCTTTTTGCTGCTCTCTCTTTCACTTTGCTTTCACCATTTCTTTCCTGCACATTCTCCTGCTGCTACACAAATGCAAGGGGGTCGACGCAAGGGACGAAAGAACGCAGAACAACAAAATAAGTTGGCAAAAAAAAACATGCTGGCGCAGGCACACCAGGACACAGCAACAGAGAGGAGAGACAAGGTGCATAGAAACCTGAGAGGGACAAACAGCAAGAGAACAAAGAATCGTGCAGGAAGAGCTGCAATTCAATGCAGGAAAAATGTAAAGCCAACTAGCATGCTGCTGGAATGCATGTGTGTTCATGTGAGGAGTGTTGCAAATCAGAATGCCGAGTAGCAGGCGCCACTTGCCACATGGGGATCCGAAATGTGGCTACAACAGCGATCTGGCTTAATAATTGGTGGGATTGGAAATGAAACAATCCTGGTGTTTTGGGGACGGTGGAAGCTTTTTTGGGGGAGGAGAGATTTGGGGATGGGGAGATTTGGGGGAGAGCGATTTGAGGGGATGAGAGATTTCGAGATTGGCGAGCGTGAGATTGGGGGGTGAATGAGTGAGTGATTTGTGGGTGAGTGAGGGAATGGTGAAAGTCAGGCAGTTTTGAAGCTTGAGGCAAGGCAATGAAGGGTAGGGCTTGTCGTTTGCTTGTGTGGGAGTCAGAGCAGCAAGAGGTGGGTGTGGCGGAAGGAAAATGGTGAAATGAATCTTGAGTGCTGATTCCTTGGATGAATGCATGGAAGGAGAAAAAGGAGTGAAGAACAGCCTTATGTCCGTTTAAGTAAAGAGAAAGCCATGACATCGATGCCTACGGCCACACTAGTCTGAAAACGCCTGATCTCGTCTGATCTTGGAAGCTAAGCAGACTGAGGCCTGGTTAGTACTTGGATGGGAAACTGCCTGGGAATACCAGGTGCAGTAGGCTTTTGCTGCCATCCACAGGCTGCTCATGCTTCTGCACACACAGTGCCGTTGATCCATCAACAACCTTTTTGCTGCTCTCTCTTTCACTTTGCTTTCACCATTTCTTTCCTGCACATTCTCCTGCTGCTACACAAATGCAAGGGGGTCGACGCAAGGGACGAAAGAACACAGAACAACAAAATAAGTTGGCAAAAAAAAACATGCTGGCGCAGGCACACCAGGACGCAGCAACAGAGAGGAGAGACAAGGTGCATAGAAACCTGAGAGGGACAAACAGCAAGAGAACAAAGAATCGTGCAGGAAGAGCTGCAATTCAATGCAGGAAAAATGTAAAGCCAACTAGCATGCTGCTGGAATGCATGTGTGTTCATGTGAGGAGTGTTGCAAATCAGAATGCCGAGTAGCAGGCGCCACTTGCCACATGGGGTTCCGAAATGTGGCTACAACAGCGATCTGGCTTAATAATTGGTGGGATTGGAAATGAAACAATCCTGGTGTTTTGGGGGCGGTGGAAGCTTTTTTGGGGGAGGAGAGATTTGGGGATGGGGAGATTTGGGGGAGAGCGATTTGAGGGGATGAGAGATTTCGAGATTGGCGAGCGTGAGATTGGGGGGTGAATGAGTGAGTGATTTGTGGGTGAGTGAGGGAATGGTGAAAGTCAGGCAGTTTTGAAGCTTGAGGCAAGGCAATGAAGGGTAGGGCTTGTCGTTTGCTTGTGTGGGAGTCAGAGCAGCAAGAGGTGGGTGTGGCGGAAGGAAAATGGTGAAATGAATCTTGAGTGCTGATTCCTTGGATGAATGCATGGAAGGAGAAAAAGGAGTGAAGAACAGCCTTATGTCCGTTTAAGTAAAGAGAAAGCCATGACATCGATGCCTACGGCCACACGAGTCTGAAAACGCCCGATCCCATCTGATCTCGGAAACCAAGCAGACTGAGGCCTGGTTAATACTTGGATGGGAGACTGCCTGGGAATACCAGGTGCAGTAGGCTTTTGCTGCCATCCACAGGCTGCTCATGCTTCTGCACACACAGTGCCGTTGATCCATCAACAACCTTTTTGCTGCTCTCTCTATCACTTTGCTTTCACCATTTCTTTCCTGCACATTTTCCTGCTGCTACACAAATGCAAGGGGGTCGACGCAAGGGACGAAAGAACGCAGAACAACAAAATAAGTTGGCAAAAAAATACATGCTGGCGCAGGCACACCAGGACGCAGCAACAGAGAGGAGAGACAAGGTGCATAGAAACCTGAGAGGGACAAACAGCAAGAGAACAAAGAATCGTGCAGGAAGAGCTGCAATTCAATGCAGGAAAAATGTAAAGCCAACTAGCATGCTGCTGGAATGCATGTGTGTTCATGTGAGGAGTGTTGCAAATCAGAATGCCGAGTAGCAGGCGCCACTTGCCACATGGGGTTCCGAAATGTGGCTACAACAGCGATCTGGCTTAATAATTGGTGGGATTGGAAATGAAACAATCCTGGTGTTTTGGGGGCGGTGGAAGCTTTTTTGGGGGAGGAGAGATTTGGGGATGGGGAGATTTGGGGGAGAGCGATTTGAGGGGATGAGAGATTTCGAGATTGGCGAGCGTGAGATTAGGGGGTGAATGAGTGAGTGATTTGTGGGTGAGTGAGGGAATGGTGAAAGTCAGGCAGTTTTGAAGCTTGAGGCAAGGCAATGAAGGGTAGGGCTTGTCGTTTGCTTGTGTGGGAGTCAGAGCAGCAAGAGGTGGGTGTGGCGGAAGGAAAATGGTGAAATGAATCTTGAGTGCTGATTCCTTGGATGAATGCATGGAAGGAGAAAAAGGAGTGAAGAACAGCCTTATGTCCGTTTAAGTAAAGAGAAAGCCATGACATCGATGCTTACGGCCACACTAGTCTGAAAACGCCCGATCCCGTCTGATCTCGGAAACCAAGCAGACTGAGGTCTGGTTAGCACTTGGATGGGAGACCGCCTGGGAATACCAGGTGCAGTAGGCTTTTGCTGCCATCCACAGGCTGCTCATGCTTCTGCACACACAGTGCCGTTGATCCATCAACAACCTTTTTGCTGCTCTCTCTTTCACTTTGCTTTCACCATTTGTTTCCTGCACATTCTCCTGCTGCTACACAAATGCAAGGGGGTCGACGCAAGGGACGAAAGAACGCAGAACAACAAAATAAGTTGGCAAAAAAAAACATGCTGGCGCAGGCACACCAGGACACAGCAACAGAGAGGAGAGACAAGGTGCATAGAAACCTGAGAGGGACAAACAGCAAGAGAACAAAGAATCGTGCAGGAAGAGCTGCAATTCAATGCAGGAAAAATGTAAAGCCAACTAGCATGCTGCTGGAATGCATGTGTGTTCATGTGAGGAGTGTTGCAAATCAGAATGCCGAGTAGCAGGCGCCACTTGCCACATGGGGTTCTGAAATGTGGCTACAACAGCGATCTGGCTTAATAATTGGTGGGATTGGAAATGAAACAATCCTGGTGTTTTGGGGGCGGTGGAAGCTTTTTTGGGGGAGGAGAGATTTGGGGATGGGGAGATTTGGGGGAGAGCGATTTGAGGGGATGAGAGATTTCGAGGTTGGCGAGCGTGAGATTGGGGGGTGAATGAGTGAGTGATTTGTGGGTGAGTGAGGGAATGGTGAAAGTCAGGCAGTTTTGAAGCTTGAGGCAAGGCAATGAAGGGTAGGGCTTGTCGTTTGCTTGTGTGGGAGTCAGAGCAGCAAGAGGTGGGTGTGGCGGAAGGAAAATGGTGAAATGAATCTTGAGTGCTGATTCCTTGGATGAATGCATGGAAGGAGAAAAAGGAGTGAAGAACAGCCTTATGTCCGTTTAAGTAAAGAGAAAGCCATGACATCGATGTCTACGGCCACACTAGTCTGAAAACGCCCGATCCCGTCTGATCTCGGAAACCAAGCAGACTGAGGCCTGGTTAGTACTTGGATGGGAGACTGCCTGGGAATACCAGGTGCAGTAGGCTTTTGCTGCCATCCACAGGCTGCTCATGCTTCTGCACACACAGTGCCGTTGATCCATCAACAACCTTTTTGCTGCTCTCTCTTTCACTTTGCTTTCACCATTTCTTTCCTGCACATTCTCCTGCTGCTACACAAATGCAAGGGGGTCGACGCAAGGGACGAAAGAACGCAGAACAACAAAATAAGTTGGCAAAAAAAAACATGCTGGCGCAGGCACACCAGGACGCAGCAACAGAGAGGAGAGACAAGGTGCATAGAAACCTGAGAGGGACAAACAGCAAGAGAACAAAGAATCGTGCAGGAAGAGCTGCAATTCAATGCAGGAAAAATGTAAAGCCAACTAGCATGCTGCTGGAATGCATGTGTGTTCATGTGAGGAGTGTTGCAAATCAGAATGCCGAGTAGCAGGCGCCACTTGCCACATGGGGTTCCGAAATGTGGCTACAACAGCGATCTGGCTTAATAATTGGTGGGATTGGAAATGAAACAATCCTGGTGTTTTGGGTGCGGTGGAAGCTTTTTTGGGGGAGGAGAGATTTGGGGATGGGGAGATTTGGGGGAGAGCGATTTGAGGGGATGAGAGATTTCGAGGTTGGCGAGCGTGAGATTGGGGGGTGAATGAGTGAGTGATTTGTGGGTGAGTGAGGGAATGGTGAAAGTCAGGCAGTTTTGAAGCTTGAGGCAAGGCAATGAAGGGTAGGGCTTGTCGTTTGCTTGTGTGGGAGTCAGAGCAGCAAGAGGTGGGTGTGGCGGAAGGAAAATGGTGAAATGAATCTTGAGTGTTGATTCCTTGGATGAATGCATGGAAGGAGAAAAAGGAGTGAAGAACAGCCTTATGTCCGTTTAAGTAAAGAGAAAGCCATGACATTGATGCCTACGGCCACACTAGTCTGAAAACGCCCGATCCCGTCTGATCTCAGAAGCTAAACCAAGTCAGGCCTGGTTAGTACTTGGATGGGAGACTGCCTGGGAATACCAGGTGCAGTAGGCTTTTGCTGCCATCCACAGGCTGCTCATGCTTCTGCACACACAGTGCCGTTGATCCATCAACAACCTTTTTGCTGCTCTCTCTTTCACTTTGCTTTCACCATTTCTTTCCTGCACATTCTCCTGCTGCTACACAAATGCAAGGGGGTCGACGCAAGGGACGAAAGAACGCAGAACAACAAAATAAGTTGGCAAAAAAAAACATGCTGGCGCAGGCACACCAGGACACAGCAACAGAGAGGAGAGACAAGGTGCATAGAAACCTGAGAGGGACAAACAGCAAGAGAACAAAGAATCGTGCAGGAAGAGCTGCAATTCAATGCAGGAAAAATGTAAAGCCAACTAGCATGCTGCTGGAATGCATGTGTGTTCATGTGAGGAGTGTTGCAAATCAGAATGCCGAGTAGCAGGCGCCACTTGCCACATGGGGATCCGAAATGTGGCTACAACAGCGATCTGGCTTAATAATTGGTGGGATTGGAAATGAAACAATCCTGGTGTTTTGGGGACGGTGGAAGCTTTTTTGGGGGAGGAGAGATTTGGGGATGGGGAGATTTGGGGGAGAGCGATTTGAGGGGATGAGAGATTTCGAGATTGGCGAGCGTGAGATTGGGGGGTGAATGAGTGAGTGATTTGTGGGTGAGTGAGGGAATGGTGAAAGTCAGGCAGTTTTGAAGCTTGAGGCAAGGCAATGAAGGGTAGGGCTTGTCGTTTGCTTGTGTGGGAGTCAGAGCAGCAAGAGGTGGGTGTGGCGGAAGGAAAATGGTGAAATGAATCTTGAGTGCTGATTCCTTGGATGAATGCATGGAAGGAGAAAAAGGAGTGAAGAACAGCCTTATGTCCGTTTAAGTAAAGAGAAAGCCATGACATCGATGCCTACGGCCACACTAGTCTGAAAACGCCTGATCTCGTCTGATCTTGGAAGCTAAGCAGACTGAGGCCTGGTTAGTACTTGGATGGGAAACTGCCTGGGAATACCAGGTGCAGTAGGCTTTTGCTGCCATCCACAGGCTGCTCATGCTTCTGCACACACAGTGCCGTTGATCCATCAACAACCTTTTTGCTGCTCTCTCTTTCACTTTGCTTTCACCATTTCTTTCCTGCACATTCTCCTGCTGCTACACAAATGCAAGGGGGTCGACGCAAGGGACGAAAGAACACAGAACAACAAAATAAGTTGGCAAAAAAAAACATGCTGGCGCAGGCACACCAGGACGCAGCAACAGAGAGGAGAGACAAGGTGCATAGAAACCTGAGAGGGACAAACAGCAAGAGAACAAAGAATCGTGCAGGAAGAGCTGCAATTCAATGCAGGAAAAATGTAAAGCCAACTAGCATGCTGCTGGAATGCATGTGTGTTCATGTGAGGAGTGTTGCAAATCAGAATGCCGAGTAGCAGGCGCCACTTGCCACATGGGGTTCCGAAATGTGGCTACAACAGCGATCTGGCTTAATAATTGGTGGGATTGGAAATGAAACAATCCTGGTGTTTTGGGGGCGGTGGAAGCTTTTTTGGGGGAGGAGAGATTTGGGGATGGGGAGATTTGGGGGAGAGCGATTTGAGGGGATGAGAGATTTCGAGATTGGCGAGCGTGAGATTGGGGGGTGAATGAGTGAGTGATTTGTGGGTGAGTGAGGGAATGGTGAAAGTCAGGCAGTTTTGAAGCTTGAGGCAAGGCAATGAAGGGTAGGGCTTGTCGTTTGCTTGTGTGGGAGTCAGAGCAGCAAGAGGTGGGTGTGGCGGAAGGAAAATGGTGAAATGAATCTTGAGTGCTGATTCCTTGGATGAATGCATGGAAGGAGAAAAAGGAGTGAAGAACAGCCTTATGTCCGTTTAAGTAAAGAGAAAGCCATGACATCGATGCCTACGGCCACACGAGTCTGAAAACGCCCGATCCCATCTGATCTCGGAAACCAAGCAGACTGAGGCCTGGTTAATACTTGGATGGGAGACTGCCTGGGAATACCAGGTGCAGTAGGCTTTTGCTGCCATCCACAGGCTGCTCATGCTTCTGCACACACAGTGCCGTTGATCCATCAACAACCTTTTTGCTGCTCTCTCTATCACTTTGCTTTCACCATTTCTTTCCTGCACATTTTCCTGCTGCTACACAAATGCAAGGGGGTCGACGCAAGGGACGAAAGAACGCAGAACAACAAAATAAGTTGGCAAAAAAATACATGCTGGCGCAGGCACACCAGGACGCAGCAACAGAGAGGAGAGACAAGGTGCATAGAAACCTGAGAGGGACAAACAGCAAGAGAACAAAGAATCGTGCAGGAAGAGCTGCAATTCAATGCAGGAAAAATGTAAAGCCAACTAGCATGCTGCTGGAATGCATGTGTGTTCATGTGAGGAGTGTTGCAAATCAGAATGCCGAGTAGCAGGCGCCACTTGCCACATGGGGTTCCGAAATGTGGCTACAACAGCGATCTGGCTTAATAATTGGTGGGATTGGAAATGAAACAATCCTGGTGTTTTGGGGGCGGTGGAAGCTTTTTTGGGGGAGGAGAGATTTGGGGATGGGGAGATTTGGGGGAGAGCGATTTGAGGGGATGAGAGATTTCGAGATTGGCGAGCGTGAGATTAGGGGGTGAATGAGTGAGTGATTTGTGGGTGAGTGAGGGAATGGTGAAAGTCAGGCAGTTTTGAAGCTTGAGGCAAGGCAATGAAGGGTAGGGCTTGTCGTTTGCTTGTGTGGGAGTCAGAGCAGCAAGAGGTGGGTGTGGCGGAAGGAAAATGGTGAAATGAATCTTGAGTGCTGATTCCTTGGATGAATGCATGGAAGGAGAAAAAGGAGTGAAGAACAGCCTTATGTCCGTTTAAGTAAAGAGAAAGCCATGACATCGATGCTTACGGCCACACTAGTCTGAAAACGCCCGATCCCGTCTGATCTCGGAAACCAAGCAGACTGAGGTCTGGTTAGCACTTGGATGGGAGACCGCCTGGGAATACCAGGTGCAGTAGGCTTTTGCTGCCATCCACAGGCTGCTCATGCTTCTGCACACACAGTGCCGTTGATCCATCAACAACCTTTTTGCTGCTCTCTCTTTCACTTTGCTTTCACCATTTGTTTCCTGCACATTCTCCTGCTGCTACACAAATGCAAGGGGGTCGACGCAAGGGACGAAAGAACGCAGAACAACAAAATAAGTTGGCAAAAAAAAACATGCTGGCGCAGGCACACCAGGACACAGCAACAGAGAGGAGAGACAAGGTGCATAGAAACCTGAGAGGGACAAACAGCAAGAGAACAAAGAATCGTGCAGGAAGAGCTGCAATTCAATGCAGGAAAAATGTAAAGCCAACTAGCATGCTGCTGGAATGCATGTGTGTTCATGTGAGGAGTGTTGCAAATCAGAATGCCGAGTAGCAGGCGCCACTTGCCACATGGGGTTCTGAAATGTGGCTACAACAGCGATCTGGCTTAATAATTGGTGGGATTGGAAATGAAACAATCCTGGTGTTTTGGGGGCGGTGGAAGCTTTTTTGGGGGAGGAGATATTTGGGGATGGGGAGATTTGGGGGAGAGCGATTTGAGGGGATGAGAGATTTCGAGGTTGGCGAGCGTGAGATTGGGGGGTGAATGAGTGAGTGATTTGTGGGTGAGTGAGGGAATGGTGAAAGTCAGGCAGTTTTGAAGCTTGAGGCAAGGCAATGAAGGGTAGGGCTTGTCGTTTGCTTGTGTGGGAGTCAGAGCAGCAAGAGGTGGGTGTGGCGGAAGGAAAATGGTGAAATGAATCTTGAGTGCTGATTCCTTGGATGAATGCATGGAAGGAGAAAAAGGAGTGAAGAACAGCCTTATGTCCGTTTAAGTAAAGAGAAAGCCATGACATCGATGTCTACGGCCACACTAGTCTGGAAACGCCCGATCCCGTCTGATCTCGGAAACCAAGCAGACTGAGGCCTGGTTAGTACTTGGATGGGAGACTGCCTGGGAATACCAGGTGCAGTAGGCTTTTGCTGCCATCCACAGGCTGCTCATGCTTCTGCACACACAGTGCCGTTGATCCATCAACAACCTTTTTGCTGCTCTCTCTTTCACTTTGCTTTCACCATTTCTTTCCTGCACATTCTCCTGCTGCTACACAAATGCAAGGGGGTCGACGCAAGGGACGAAAGAACGCAGAACAACAAAATAAGTTGGCAAAAAAAAACATGCTGGCGCAGGCACACCAGGACGCAGCAACAGAGAGGAGAGACAAGGTGCATAGAAACCTGAGAGGGACAAACAGCAAGAGAACAAAGAATCGTGCAGGAAGAGCTGCAATTCAATGCAGGAAAAATGTAAAGCCAACTAGCATGCTGCTGGAATGCATGTGTGTTCATGTGAGGAGTGTTGCAAATCAGAATGCCGAGTAGCAGGCGCCACTTGCCACATGGGGTTCCGAAATGTGGCTACAACAGCGATCTGGCTTAATAATTGGTGGGATTGGAAATGAAACAATCCTGGTGTTTTGGGTGCGGTGGAAGCTTTTTTGGGGGAGGAGAGATTTGGGGATGGGGAGATTTGGGGGAGAGCGATTTGAGGGGATGAGAGATTTCGAGGTTGGCGAGCGTGAGATTGGGGGGTGAATGAGTGAGTGATTTGTGGGTGAGTGAGGGAATGGTGAAAGTCAGGCAGTTTTGAAGCTTGAGGCAAGGCAATGAAGGGTAGGGCTTGTCGTTTGCTTGTGTGGGAGTCAGAGCAGCAAGAGGTGGGTGTGGCGGAAGGAAAATGGTGAAATGAATCTTGAGTGTTGATTCCTTGGATGAATGCATGGAAGGAGAAAAAGGAGTGAAGAACAGCCTTATGTCCGTTTAAGTAAAGAGAAAGCCATGACATTGATGCCTACGGCCACACTAGTCTGAAAACGCCCGATCCCGTCTGATCTCAGAAGCTAAACCAAGTCAGGCCTGGTTAGTACTTGGATGGGAGACTGCCTGGGAATACCAGGTGCAGTAGGCTTTTGCTGCCATCCACAGGCTGCTCATGCTTCTGCACACACAGTGCCGTTGATCCATCAACAACCTTTTTGCTGCTCTCTCTTTCACTTTGCTTTCACCATTTCTTTCCTGCACATTCTCCTGCTGCTACACAAATGCAAGGGGGTCGACGCAAGGGACGAAAGAACGCAGAACAACAAAATAAGTTGGCAAAAAAAAACATGCTGGCGCAGGCACACCAGGACACAGCAACAGAGAGGAGAGACAAGGTGCATAGAAACCTGAGAGGGACAAACAGCAAGAGAACAAAGAATCGTGCAGGAAGAGCTGCAATTCAATGCAGGAAAAATGTAAAGCCAACTAGCATGCTGCTGGAATGCATGTGTGTTCATGTGAGGAGTGTTGCAAATCAGAATGCCGAGTAGCAGGCGCCACTTGCCACATGGGGATCCGAAATGTGGCTACAACAGCGATCTGGCTTAATAATTGGTGGGATTGGAAATGAAACAATCCTGGTGTTTTGGGGACGGTGGAAGCTTTTTTGGGGGAGGAGAGATTTGGGGATGGGGAGATTTGGGGGAGAGCGATTTGAGGGGATGAGAGATTTCGAGATTGGCGAGCGTGAGATTGGGGGGTGAATGAGTGAGTGATTTGTGGGTGAGTGAGGGAATGGTGAAAGTCAGGCAGTTTTGAAGCTTGAGGCAAGGCAATGAAGGGTAGGGCTTGTCGTTTGCTTGTGTGGGAGTCAGAGCAGCAAGAGGTGGGTGTGGCGGAAGGAAAATGGTGAAATGAATCTTGAGTGCTGATTCCTTGGATGAATGCATGGAAGGAGAAAAAGGAGTGAAGAACAGCCTTATGTCCGTTTAAGTAAAGAGAAAGCCATGACATCGATGCCTACGGCCACACTAGTCTGAAAACGCCTGATCTCGTCTGATCTTGGAAGCTAAGCAGACTGAGGCCTGGTTAGTACTTGGATGGGAGACTGCCTGGGAATACCAGGTGCAGTAGGCTTTTGCTGCCATCCACAGGCTGCTCATGCTTCTGCACACACAGTGCCGTTGATCCATCAACAACCTTTTTGCTGCTCTCTCTTTCACTTTGCTTTCACCATTTCTTTCCTGCACATTCTCCTGCTGCTACACAAATGCAAGGGGGTCGACGCAAGGGACGAAAGAACACAGAACAACAAAATAAGTTGGCAAAAAAAAACATGCTGGCGCAGGCACACCAGGACGCAGCAACAGAGAGGAGAGACAAGGTGCATAGAAACCTGAGAGGGACAAACAGCAAGAGAACAAAGAATCGTGCAGGAAGAGCTGCAATTCAATGCAGGAAAAATGTAAAGCCAACTAGCATGCTGCTGGAATGCATGTGTGTTCATGTGAGGAGTGTTGCAAATCAGAATGCCGAGTAGCAGGCGCCACTTGCCACATGGGGTTCCGAAATGTGGCTACAACAGCGATCTGGCTTAATAATTGGTGGGATTGGAAATGAAACAATCCTGGTGTTTTGGGGGCGGTGGAAGCTTTTTTGGGGGAGGAGAGATTTGGGGATGGGGAGATTTGGGGGAGAGCGATTTGAGGGGATGAGAGATTTCGAGATTGGCGAGCGTGAGATTGGGGGGTGAATGAGTGAGTGATTTGTGGGTGAGTGAGGGAATGGTGAAAGTCAGGCAGTTTTGAAGCTTGAGGCAAGGCAATGAAGGGTAGGGCTTGTCGTTTGCTTGTGTGGGAGTCAGAGCAGCAAGAGGTGGGTGTGGCGGAAGGAAAATGGTGAAATGAATCTTGAGTGCTGATTCCTTGGATGAATGCATGGAAGGAGAAAAAGGAGTGAAGAACAGCCTTATGTCCGTTTAAGTAAAGAGAAAGCCATGACATCGATGCCTACGGCCACACTAGTCTGAAAACGCCTGATCTCGTCTGATCTTGGAAGCTAAGCAGACTGAGGCCTGGTTAGTACTTGGATGGGAGACTGCCTGGGAATACCAGGTGCAGTAGGCTTTTGCTGCCATCCACAGGCTGCTCATGCTTCTGCACACACAGTGCCGTTGATCCATCAACAACCTTTTTGCTGCTCTCTCTTTAACTTTGCTTTCACCATTTCTTTCCTGCACATTCTCCTGCTGCTACACAAATGCAAGGGGGTCGACGCAAGGGACGAAAGAACACAGAACAACAAAATAAGTTGGCAAAAAAAAACATGCTGGCGCAGGCACACCAGGACGCAGCAACAGAGAGGAGAGACAAGGTGCATAGAAACCTGAGAGGGACAAACAGCAAGAGAACAAAGAATCGTGCAGGAAGAGCTGCAATTCAATGCAGGAAAAATGTAAAGCCAACTAGCATGCTGCTGGAATGCATGTGTGTTCATGTGAGGAGTGTTGCAAATCAGAATGCCGAGTAGCAGGCGCCACTTGCCACATGGGGTTCCGAAATGTGGCTACAACAGCGATCTGGCTTAATAATTGGTGGGATTGGAAATGAAACAATCCTGGTGTTTTGGGGGCGGTGGAAGCTTTTTTGGGGGAGGAGAGATTTGGGGATGGGGAGATTTGGGGGAGAGCGATTTGAGGGGATGAGAGATTTCGAGATTGGCGAGCGTGAGATTGGGGGGTGAATGAGTGAGTGATTTGTGGGTGAGTGAGGGAATGGTGAAAGTCAGGCAGTTTTGAAGCTTGAGGCAAGGCAATGAAGGGTAGGGCTTGTCGTTTGCTTGTGTGGGAGTCAGAGCAGCAAGAGGTGGGTGTGGCGGAAGGAAAATGGTGAAATGAATCTTGAGTGCTGATTCCTTGGATGAATGCATGGAAGGAGAAAAAGGAGTGAAGAACAGCCTTATGTCCGTTTAAGTAAAGAGAAAGCCATGACATCGATGCCTACGGCCACACGAGTCTGAAAACGCCCGATCCCATCTGATCTCGGAAACCAAGCAGACTGAGGCCTGGTTAATACTTGGATGGGAGACTGCCTGGGAATACCAGGTGCAGTAGGCTTTTGCTGCCATCCACAGGCTGCTCATGCTTCTGCACACACAGTGCCGTTGATCCATCAACAACCTTTTTGCTGCTCTCTCTATCACTTTGCTTTCACCATTTCTTTCCTGCACATTTTCCTGCTGCTACACAAATGCAAGGGGGTCGACGCAAGGGACGAAAGAACGCAGAACAACAAAATAAGTTGGCAAAAAAATACATGCTGGCGCAGGCACACCAGGACGCAGCAACAGAGAGGAGAGACAAGGTGCATAGAAACCTGAGAGGGACAAACAGCAAGAGAACAAAGAATCGTGCAGGAAGAGCTGCAATTCAATGCAGGAAAAATGTAAAGCCAACTAGCATGCTGCTGGAATGCATGTGTGTTCATGTGAGGAGTGTTGCAAATCAGAATGCCGAGTAGCAGGCGCCACTTGCCACATGGGGTTCCGAAATGTGGCTACAACAGCGATCTGGCTTAATAATTGGTGGGATTGGAAATGAAACAATCCTGGTGTTTTGGGGGCGGTGGAAGCTTTTTTGGGGGAGGAGAGATTTGGGGATGGGGAGATTTGGGGGAGAGCGATTTGAGGGGATGAGAGATTTCGAGATTGGCGAGCGTGAGATTAGGGGGTGAATGAGTGAGTGATTTGTGGGTGAGTGAGGGAATGGTGAAAGTCAGGCAGTTTTGAAGCTTGAGGCAAGGCAATGAAGGGTAGGGCTTGTCGTTTGCTTGTGTGGGAGTCAGAGCAGCAAGAGGTGGGTGTGGCGGAAGGAAAATGGTGAAATGAATCTTGAGTGCTGATTCCTTGGATGAATGCATGGAAGGAGAAAAAGGAGTGAAGAACAGCCTTATGTCCGTTTAAGTAAAGAGAAAGCCATGACATCGATGCTTACGGCCACACTAGTCTGAAAACGCCCGATCCCGTCTGATCTCGGAAACCAAGCAGACTGAGGTCTGGTTAGCACTTGGATGGGAGACCGCCTGGGAATACCAGGTGCAGTAGGCTTTTGCTGCCATCCACAGGCTGCTCATGCTTCTGCACACACAGTGCCGTTGATCCATCAACAACCTTTTTGCTGCTCTCTCTTTCACTTTGCTTTCACCATTTGTTTCCTGCACATTCTCCTGCTGCTACACAAATGCAAGGGGGTCGACGCAAGGGACGAAAGAACGCAGAACAACAAAATAAGTTGGCAAAAAAAAACATGCTGGCGCAGGCACACCAGGACACAGCAACAGAGAGGAGAGACAAGGTGCATAGAAACCTGAGAGGGACAAACAGCAAGAGAACAAAGAATCGTGCAGGAAGAGCTGCAATTCAATGCAGGAAAAATGTAAAGCCAACTAGCATGCTGCTGGAATGCATGTGTGTTCATGTGAGGAGTGTTGCAAATCAGAATGCCGAGTAGCAGGCGCCACTTGCCACATGGGGTTCTGAAATGTGGCTACAACAGCGATCTGGCTTAATAATTGGTGGGATTGGAAATGAAACAATCCTGGTGTTTTGGGGGCGGTGGAAGCTTTTTTGGGGGAGGAGAGATTTGGGGATGGGGAGATTTGGGGGAGAGCGATTTGAGGGGATGAGAGATTTCGAGGTTGGCGAGCGTGAGATTGGGGGGTGAATGAGTGAGTGATTTGTGGGTGAGTGAGGGAATGGTGAAAGTCAGGCAGTTTTGAAGCTTGAGGCAAGGCAATGAAGGGTAGGGCTTGTCGTTTGCTTGTGTGGGAGTCAGAGCAGCAAGAGGTGGGTGTGGCGGAAGGAAAATGGTGAAATGAATCTTGAGTGCTGATTCCTTGGATGAATGCATGGAAGGAGAAAAAGGAGTGAAGAACAGCCTTATGTCCGTTTAAGTAAAGAGAAAGCCATGACATCGATGTCTACGGCCACACTAGTCTGAAAACGCCCGATCCCGTCTGATCTCGGAAACCAAGCAGACTGAGGCCTGGTTAGTACTTGGATGGGAGACTGCCTGGGAATACCAGGTGCAGTAGGCTTTTGCTGCCATCCACAGGCTGCTCATGCTTCTGCACACACAGTGCCGTTGATCCATCAACAACCTTTTTGCTGCTCTCTCTTTCACTTTGCTTTCACCATTTCTTTCCTGCACATTCTCCTGCTGCTACACAAATGCAAGGGGGTCGACGCAAGGGACGAAAGAACGCAGAACAACAAAATAAGTTGGCAAAAAAAAACATGCTGGCGCAGGCACACCAGGACGCAGCAACAGAGAGGAGAGACAAGGTGCATAGAAACCTGAGAGGGACAAACAGCAAGAGAACAAAGAATCGTGCAGGAAGAGCTGCAATTCAATGCAGGAAAAATGTAAAGCCAACTAGCATGCTGCTGGAATGCATGTGTGTTCATGTGAGGAGTGTTGCAAATCAGAATGCCGAGTAGCAGGCGCCACTTGCCACATGGGGTTCCGAAATGTGGCTACAACAGCGATCTGGCTTAATAATTGGTGGGATTGGAAATGAAACAATCCTGGTGTTTTGGGTGCGGTGGAAGCTTTTTTGGGGGAGGAGAGATTTGGGGATGGGGAGATTTGGGGGAGAGCGATTTGAGGGGATGAGAGATTTCGAGGTTGGCGAGCGTGAGATTGGGGGGTGAATGAGTGAGTGATTTGTGGGTGAGTGAGGGAATGGTGAAAGTCAGGCAGTTTTGAAGCTTGAGGCAAGGCAATGAAGGGTAGGGCTTGTCGTTTGCTTGTGTGGGAGTCAGAGCAGCAAGAGGTGGGTGTGGCGGAAGGAAAATGGTGAAATGAATCTTGAGTGTTGATTCCTTGGATGAATGCATGGAAGGAGAAAAAGGAGTGAAGAACAGCCTTATGTCCGTTTAAGTAAAGAGAAAGCCATGACATTGATGCCTACGGCCACACTAGTCTGAAAACGCCCGATCCCGTCTGATCTCAGAAGCTAAACCAAGTCAGGCCTGGTTAGTACTTGGATGGGAGACTGCCTGGGAATACCAGGTGCAGTAGGCTTTTGCTGCCATCCACAGGCTGCTCATGCTTCTGCACACACAGTGCCGTTGATCCATCAACAACCTTTTTGCTGCTCTCTCTTTCACTTTGCTTTCACCATTTCTTTCCTGCACATTCTCCTGCTGCTACACAAATGCAAGGGGGTCGACGCAAGGGACGAAAGAACGCAGAACAACAAAATAAGTTGGCAAAAAAAAACATGCTGGCGCAGGCACACCAGGACACAGCAACAGAGAGGAGAGACAAGGTGCATAGAAACCTGAGAGGGACAAACAGCAAGAGAACAAAGAATCGTGCAGGAAGAGCTGCAATTCAATGCAGGAAAAATGTAAAGCCAACTAGCATGCTGCTGGAATGCATGTGTGTTCATGTGAGGAGTGTTGCAAATCAGAATGCCGAGTAGCAGGCGCCACTTGCCACATGGGGATCCGAAATGTGGCTACAACAGCGATCTGGCTTAATAATTGGTGGGATTGGAAATGAAACAATCCTGGTGTTTTGGGGACGGTGGAAGCTTTTTTGGGGGAGGAGAGATTTGGGGATGGGGAGATTTGGGGGAGAGCGATTTGAGGGGATGAGAGATTTCGAGATTGGCGAGCGTGAGATTGGGGGGTGAATGAGTGAGTGATTTGTGGGTGAGTGAGGGAATGGTGAAAGTCAGGCAGTTTTGAAGCTTGAGGCAAGGCAATGAAGGGTAGGGCTTGTCGTTTGCTTGTGTGGGAGTCAGAGCAGCAAGAGGTGGGTGTGGCGGAAGGAAAATGGTGAAATGAATCTTGAGTGCTGATTCCTTGGATGAATGCATGGAAGGAGAAAAAGGAGTGAAGAACAGCCTTATGTCCGTTTAAGTAAAGAGAAAGCCATGACATCGATGCCTACGGCCACACTAGTCTGAAAACGCCTGATCTCGTCTGATCTTGGAAGCTAAGCAGACTGAGGCCTGGTTAGTACTTGGATGGGAAACTGCCTGGGAATACCAGGTGCAGTAGGCTTTTGCTGCCATCCACAGGCTGCTCATGCTTCTGCACACACAGTGCCGTTGATCCATCAACAACCTTTTTGCTGCTCTCTCTTTCACTTTGCTTTCACCATTTCTTTCCTGCACATTCTCCTGCTGCTACACAAATGCAAGGGGGTCGACGCAAGGGACGAAAGAACACAGAACAACAAAATAAGTTGGCAAAAAAAAACATGCTGGCGCAGGCACACCAGGACGCAGCAACAGAGAGGAGAGACAAGGTGCATAGAAACCTGAGAGGGACAAACAGCAAGAGAACAAAGAATCGTGCAGGAAGAGCTGCAATTCAATGCAGGAAAAATGTAAAGCCAACTAGCATGCTGCTGGAATGCATGTGTGTTCATGTGAGGAGTGTTGCAAATCAGAATGCCGAGTAGCAGGCGCCACTTGCCACATGGGGTTCCGAAATGTGGCTACAACAGCGATCTGGCTTAATAATTGGTGGGATTGGAAATGAAACAATCCTGGTGTTTTGGGGGCGGTGGAAGCTTTTTTGGGGGAGGAGAGATTTGGGGATGGGGAGATTTGGGGGAGAGCGATTTGAGGGGATGAGAGATTTCGAGATTGGCGAGCGTGAGATTGGGGGGTGAATGAGTGAGTGATTTGTGGGTGAGTGAGGGAATGGTGAAAGTCAGGCAGTTTTGAAGCTTGAGGCAAGGCAATGAAGGGTAGGGCTTGTCGTTTGCTTGTGTGGGAGTCAGAGCAGCAAGAGGTGGGTGTGGCGGAAGGAAAATGGTGAAATGAATCTTGAGTGCTGATTCCTTGGATGAATGCATGGAAGGAGAAAAAGGAGTGAAGAACAGCCTTATGTCCGTTTAAGTAAAGAGAAAGCCATGACATCGATGCCTACGGCCACACGAGTCTGAAAACGCCCGATCCCATCTGATCTCGGAAACCAAGCAGACTGAGGCCTGGTTAATACTTGGATGGGAGACTGCCTGGGAATACCAGGTGCAGTAGGCTTTTGCTGCCATCCACAGGCTGCTCATGCTTCTGCACACACAGTGCCGTTGATCCATCAACAATCTTTTTGCTGCTCTCTCTATCACTTTGCTTTCACCATTTCTTTCCTGCACATTTTCCTGCTGCTACACAAATGCAAGGGGGTCGACGCAAGGGACGAAAGAACGCAGAACAACAAAATAAGTTGGCAAAAAAATACATGCTGGCGCAGGCACACCAGGACGCAGCAACAGAGAGGAGAGACAAGGTGCATAGAAACCTGAGAGGGACAAACAGCAAGAGAACAAAGAATCGTGCAGGAAGAGCTGCAATTCAATGCAGGAAAAATGTAAAGCCAACTAGCATGCTGCTGGAATGCATGTGTGTTCATGTGAGGAGTGTTGCAAATCAGAATGCCGAGTAGCAGGCGCCACTTGCCACATGGGGTTCCGAAATGTGGCTACAACAGCGATCTGGCTTAATAATTGGTGGGATTGGAAATGAAACAATCCTGGTGTTTTGGGGGCGGTGGAAGCTTTTTTGGGGGAGGAGAGATTTGGGGATGGGGAGATTTGGGGGAGAGCGATTTGAGGGGATGAGAGATTTCGAGATTGGCGAGCGTGAGATTAGGGGGTGAATGAGTGAGTGATTTGTGGGTGAGTGAGGGAATGGTGAAAGTCAGGCAGTTTTGAAGCTTGAGGCAAGGCAATGAAGGGTAGGGCTTGTCGTTTGCTTGTGTGGGAGTCAGAGCAGCAAGAGGTGGGTGTGGCGGAAGGAAAATGGTGAAATGAATCTTGAGTGCTGATTCCTTGGATGAATGCATGGAAGGAGAAAAAGGAGTGAAGAACAGCCTTATGTCCGTTTAAGTAAAGAGAAAGCCATGACATCGATGCCTACGGCCACACTAGTCTGAAAACGCCCGATCCCGTCTGATCTCGGAAACCAAGCAGACTGAGGTCTGGTTAGCACTTGGATGGGAGACCGCCTGGGAATACCAGGTGCAGTAGGCTTTTGCTGCCATCCACAGGCTGCTCATGCTTCTGCACACACAGTGCCGTTGATCCATCAACAACCTTTTTGCTGCTCTCTCTTTCACTTTGCTTTCACCATTTCTTTCCTGCACATTCTCCTGCTGCTACACAAATGCAAGGGGGTCGACGCAAGGGACGAAAGAACGCAGAACAACAAAATAAGTTGGCAAAAAAAAACATGCTGGCGCAGGCACACCAGGACACAGCAACAGAGAGGAGAGACAAGGTGCATAGAAACCTGAGAGGGACAAACAGCAAGAGAACAAAGAATCGTGCAGGAAGAGCTGCAATTCAATGCAGGAAAAATGTAAAGCCAACTAGCATGCTGCTGGAATGCATGTGTGTTCATGTGAGGAGTGTTGCAAATCAGAATGCCGAGTAGCAGGCGCCACTTGCCACATGGGGTTCTGAAATGTGGCTACAACAGCGATCTGGCTTAATAATTGGTGGGATTGGAAATGAAACAATCCTGGTGTTTTGGGGGCGGTGGAAGCTTTTTTGGGGGAGGAGAGATTTGGGGATGGGGAGATTTGGGGGAGAGCGATTTGAGGGGATGAGAGATTTCGAGGTTGGCGAGCGTGAGATTGGGGGGTGAATGAGTGAGTGATTTGTGGGTGAGTGAGGGAATGGTGAAAGTCAGGCAGTTTTGAAGCTTGAGGCAAGGCAATGAAGGGTAGGGCTTGTCGTTTGCTTGCGTGGGAGTCAGAGCAGCAAGAGGTGGGTGTGGCGGAAGGAAAATGGTGAAATGAATCTTGAGTGCTGATTCCTTGGATGAATGCATGGAAGGAGAAAAAGGAGTGAAGAACAGCCTTATGTCCGTTTAAGTAAAGAGAAAGCCATGACATCGATGTCTACGGCCACACTAGTCTGAAAACGCCCGATCCCGTCTGATCTCGGAAACCAAGCAGACTGAGGCCTGGTTAGTACTTGGATGGGAGACTGCCTGGGAATACCAGGTGCAGTAGGCTTTTGCTGCCATCCACAGGCTGCTCATGCTTCTGCACACACAGTGCCGTTGATCCATCAACAACCTTTTTGCTGCTCTCTCTTTCACTTTGCTTTCACCATTTCTTTCCTGCACATTCTCCTGCTGCTACACAAATGCAAGGGGGTCGACGCAAGGGACGAAAGAACGCAGAACAACAAAATAAGTTGGCAAAAAAAAACATGCTGGCGCAGGCACACCAGGACGCAGCAACAGAGAGGAGAGACAAGGTGCATAGAAACCTGAGAGGGACAAACAGCAAGAGAACAAAGAATCGTGCAGGAAGAGCTGCAATTCAATGCAGGAAAAATGTAAAGCCAACTAGCATGCTGCTGGAATGCATGTGTGTTCATGTGAGGAGTGTTGCAAATCAGAATGCCGAGTAGCAGGCGCCACTTGCCACATGGGGTTCCGAAATGTGGCTACAACAGCGATCTGGCTTAATAATTGGTGGGATTGGAAATGAAACAATCCTGGTGTTTTGGGTGCGGTGGAAGCTTTTTTGGGGGAGGAGAGATTTGGGGATGGGGAGATTTGGGGGAGAGCGATTTGAGGGGATGAGAGATTTCGAGGTTGGCGAGCGTGAGATTGGGGGGTGAATGAGTGAGTGATTTGTGGGTGAGTGAGGGAATGGTGAAAGTCAGGCAGTTTTGAAGCTTGAGGCAAGGCAATGAAGGGTAGGGCTTGTCGTTTGCTTGTGTGGGAGTCAGAGCAGCAAGAGGTGGGTGTGGCGGAAGGAAAATGGTGAAATGAATCTTGAGTGTTGATTCCTTGGATGAATGCATGGAAGGAGAAAAAGGAGTGAAGAACAGCCTTATGTCCGTTTAAGTAAAGAGAAAGCCATGACATTGATGCCTACGGCCACACTAGTCTGAAAACGCCCGATCCCGTCTGATCTCAGAAGCTAAACCAAGTCAGGCCTGGTTAGTACTTGGATGGGAGACTGCCTGGGAATACCAGGTGCAGTAGGCTTTTGCTGCCATCCACAGGCTGCTCATGCTTCTGCACACACAGTGCCGTTGATCCATCAACAACCTTTTTGCTGCTCTCTCTCTCACTTTGCTTTCACCATTTCCTTCCTGCACATTCTCCTGCTGCTACACAAATGCAAGGGGGTCGACGCAAGGGACGAAAGAACGCAGAACAACAAAATAAGTTGGCAAAAAAATACACGCTGGCGCAGGCACACCAGGACGCAGCAACAGAGAGGAGAGACAAGGTGCATAGAAACCTGAGAGGGACAAACAGCAAGAGAACAAAGAATCGTGCAGGAAGAGCTGCAATTCAATGCAGGAAAAATGTAAAGCCAACTAGCATGCTGCTGGAATGCATGTGTGTTCATGTGAGGAGTGTTGCAAATCAGAATGCCGAGTAGCAGGCGCCACTTGCCACATGGGGTTCCGAAATGTGGCTACAACAGCGATCTGGCTTAATAATTGGTGGGATTGGAAATGAAACAATCCTGGTGTTTTGGGGGCGGCGGAAGCTTTTTTGGGGGAGGAGAGATTTGGGGATGGGGAGATTTGGGGGAGAGCGATTTGAGGGGATGAGAGATTTCGAGATTGGCGAGCGTGAGATTGGGGGGTGAATGAGTGAGTGATTTGTGGGTGAGTGAGGGAATGGTGAAAGTCAGGCAGTTTTGAAGCTTGAGGCAAGGCAATGAAGGGTAGGGCTTGTCGTTTGCTTGTGTGGGAGTCAGAGCAGCAAGAGGTGGGTGTGGCGGAAGGAAAATGGTGAAATGAATCTTGAGTGCTGAATCCTTGGATGAATGCATGGAAGGAGAAAAAGGAGTGAAGAACAGCCTTATGTCCGTTTAAGTAAAGAGAAAGCCATGACATCGATTCCTACGGCCACACTAGTCTGAAAACGCCCGATCCCGTCTGATCTCGGAAACCAAGCAGACTGAGGCCTGGTTAGCACTTGGATGGGAGACTGCCTGGGAATACCAGGTGCAGTAGGCTTTTGCTGCCATCCACAGGCTGCTCATGCTTCTGCACACACAGTGCCGTTGATCCATCAACAACCTTTTTGCTGCTCTCTCTTTCACTTTGCTTTCACCATTTCTTTCCTGCACATTCTCCTGCTGCTACACAAATGCAAGGGGGTCGACGCAAGGGACGGAAACGCAGAACAACAAAATAAGTTGGCAAAAAAAAACATGCTGGCGCAGGCACACCAGGACACAGCAACAGAGAGGAGAGACAAGGTGCATAGAAACCTGAGAGGGACAAACAGCAAGAGAACAAAGAATCGTGCAGGAAGAGCTGCAATTCAATGCAGGAAAAATGTAAAGCCAACTAGCATGCTGCTGGAATGCATGTGTGTTCATGTGAGGAGTGTTGCAAATCAGAATGCCGAGTAGCAGGCGCCACTTGCCACATGGGGTTCCGAAATGTGGCTACAACAGCGATCTGGCTTAATAATTGGTGGGATTGGAAATGAAACAATCCTGGTGTTTTGGGGGCGGTGGAAGCTTTTTTGGGGGAGGAGAGATTTGGGGATGGGGAGATTTGGGGGAGAGCGATTTGAGGGGATGAGAGATTTCGAGATTGGCGAGCGTGAGATTGGGGGGTGAATGAGTGAGTGATTTGTGGGTGAGTGAGGGAATGGTGAAAGTCAGGCAGTTTTGAAGCTTGAGGCAAGGCAATGAAGGGTAGGGCTTGTCGTTTGCTTGTGTGGGAGTCAGAGCAGCAAGAGGTGGGTGTGGCGGAAGGAGAATGGTGAAATGAATCTTGAGTGCTGATTCCTTGGATGAATGCATGGAAGGAGAAAAAGGAGTGAAGAACAGCCTTATGTCCCTTTAAGTAAAGAGAAAGCCATGACATCGATGCCTACGGCCACACTAGTCTGAAAACGCCCGATCCCGTCTGATCTCGGAAACCAAGCAGACTAAGGCCTGGTTAGCACTTGGATGGGAGACTGCCTGGGAATACCAGGTGCAGTCGGCTTTTGCTGCCATCCACAGGCTGCTCATGCTTCTGCACACACAGTGCCGTTGATCCATCAACAACCTTTTTGCTGCTCTCTCTTTCACTTTGCTTTCACCATTTCTTTCCTGCACATTCTCCTGCTGCTACACAAATGCAAGGGGGTCGACGCAAGGGACGAAAGAACGCAGAACAACAAAATAAGTTGGCAAAAAAAAACACGCTGGCGCAGGCACACCAGGACACAGCAACAGAGAGGAGAGACAAGGTGCATAGAAACCTGAGAGGGACAAACAGCAAGAGAACAAAGAATCGTGCAGGAAGAGCTGCAATTCAATGCAGGAAAAATGTAAAGCCAACTAGCATGCTGCTGGAATGCATGTGTGTTCATGTGAGGAGTGTTGCAAATCAGAATGCCGAGTAGCAGGCGCCACTTGCCACATGGGGTTCCGAAATGTGGCTACAACAGCGATCTGGCTTAATAATTGGTGGGATTGGAAATGAAACAATCCTGGTGTTTTGGGTGCGGTGGAAGCTTTTTTGGGGGAGGAGAGATTTGGGGATGGGGAGATTTGGGGGAGAGCGATTTGAGGGGATGAGAGATTTCGAGGTTGGCGAGCGTGAGATTGGGGGGTGAATGAGTGAGTGATTTGTGGGTGAGTGAGGGAATGGTGAAAGTCAGGCAGTTTTGAAGCTTGAGGCAAGGCAATGAAGGGTAGGGCTTGTCGTTTGCTTGTGTGGGAGTCAGAGCAGCAAGAGGTGGGTCTGGCGGAAGGAAAATGGTGAAATGAATCTTGAGTGCTGATTCCTTGGATGAATGCATGGAAGGAGAAAAAGGAGTGAAGAACAGCCTTATGTCCGTTTAAGTAAAGAGAAAGCCATGACATCGATGCCTACGGCCACACTAGTCTGAAAACGCCCGATCCCGTCTGATCTCGGAAACCAAGCAGACTGAGGCCTGGTTAGTACTTGGATGGGAGACTGCTTGGGAATACCAGGTGCAGTAGGCTTTTGCTGCCATCCACAGGCTGCTCATGCTTCTGCACACACAGTGCCGTTGATCCATCAACAACCTTTTTGCTGCTCTCTCTCTCACTTTGCTTTCACCATTTCTTTCCTGCACATTCTCCTGCTGCTACACAAATGCAAGGGGGTCGACGCAAGGGACGAAAGAACGCAGAACAACAAAATAAGTTGGCAAAAAAATACACGCTGGCGCAGGCACACCAGGACGCAGCAACAGAGAGGAGAGACAAGGTGCATAGAAACCTGAGAGGGACAAACAGCAAGAGAACAAAGAATCGTGCAGGAAGAGCTGCAATTCAATGCAGGAAAAATGTAAAGCCAACTAGCATGCTGCTGGAATGCATGTGTGTTCATGTGAGGAGTGTTGCAAATCAGAATGCCGAGTAGCAGGCGCCACTTGCCACATGGGGTTCCGAAATGTGGCTACAACAGCGATCTGGCTTAATAATTGGTGGGATTGGAAATGAAACAATCCTGGTGTTTTGGGGGCGGCGGAAGCTTTTTTGGGGTAGGAGAGATTTGGGGATGGGGAGATTTGGGGGAGAGCGATTTGAGGGGATGAGAGATTTCGAGATTGGCGAGCGTGAGATTGGGGGGTGAATGAGTGAGTGATTTGTGGGTGAGTGAGGGAATGGTGAAAGTCAGGCAGTTTTGAAGCTTGAGGCAAGGCAATGAAGGATAGGGCTTGTCGTTTGGTTGTGTGGGAGTCAGAGCAACAAGAGTTGGGTGTGGCAGAAGGAAAATGGTGAAATGAAAATTGAGTGCTGATTATTTGTCTGAATGCATGGAACGAGAAAAAGAAGTGAAGAACAGCCATGTCCGTTTAAGTAAAGAGAAAGCCATGCTGGCAATGCCTATGGCCACACTAGTCTGAAAATGCCCGATCTCGTCTGATCTGGGAAACCAAGCAGACTGAGATCTGGTTAGTACTTGGACGGGAGACTGCCTGGGAATACTAGGTGCAGTATGCTTTTGCTGCCATCCACAGGCTGCTCATGCTTCTGCACACACAGTGCCGTTGATCCATCAACAACCCTTTTGCCACAGGCTGTTCATGGTTCTTGTAAGGGGTTTTCAGTGAGTGTTGTTGTGCCTTGGGTGTCTCTTTCTGGGCTTCTGCCCTCACAGCTTATGCCTGGCCTGTGAGGTACCCTGAGTGCTGCAAGAGTACCCCTGGAGAGACTGTGTCCACAGCTTATGAAGGGGGTTTTGAGACTCGTGCGTCCCCACAGCTTATGCCCAGCCTGTGAGGCACCTGTGAGTGTCAAACACTCCTAATCCCTTCTTCCCTAGCCTGTGACACACAGTTGAGCATTTTTGAGGCACTCCTAGCTTCCCTTACACTGTTCTGACATAAGACTCACGATCAGGAGATGTAATACAATAGAACTGAGACAAGGTGATTCCAAGAGGAACTTAGGCTTCCAATTTATTTGACAAGGTGTATTTCAACAAACAGCAATACACCAACAAAACAATCCCCCTAAATCCCACTAAACGGACACAACGAAAATCTTTACACAAGTTTAGCAGTGCAATGCCCAACCTCCCACCCTTCCTGGCCTAACTGAGTTGGGAGTTCCGGGGACCAGAGGTTATACTCACTTCTGTGTCTTCTACAGTCTAGTGGTTTGTTTCTTCTATCTTCGGTGTCTTCGGACACTGGTTTTCCTTCAGTGTCGAGAGTCTTGCTGGTTGTTGGATGACGAGGGCAGGGAACCACCCACACTACTTCAGAAACCCCTTTTTATCGCCAGATTATCCAGTCCGCCTCTCCTGCTGAAATCGATTCTTCCCATTGGTGGGCTTTGTGATTTTGAAAAATGCAGCAGTTTTAGATTATTGCGGGTTTTTTCCACTGATGTTGACCTACTCAAGGTTTGAGTGGGTATTGATTGCGTTGGCCTCCTGTAGCAATTGTGTAGGCCCTAGGGTTGTTTTGGGTTCCATGGTTTCAAAAGGTCTGCATAACTTACTTCAATTCAGTTTTTCGAACCTACTCAAGGTTTAAATGGGTGTTGATTGCGTTGGCCTCCTGTAGCCATTGTGTCGGTCCTTGGTTTGTTTTGGGTTCCCTAGTTTTCTGAAGATCTGCATAATTTCCTTCCATAGTGTAAACATGGGGAAGACAATAGTCCAATAATGGCTGAGTCAGTCCCATAGTTTTCGAGCAAGTGCTCTCCCATTGGCTTGAAAGCCCCATGCTTCGGGCTGACTCTGTCTCACCATTGGCCCTCCGGTGTCCTCCCCCATCCAATCACTGCTCTGCCAAGGTCAAACTGCATCGGTTTCAATTCACAGCACAGACTGATCCCACAGCCCTTTTCCTTCTGGGTAAAATGAGGGGGTTGTCGTCCTCCCCTACATAATCCCCCATATGACACAGTCAGACACCACTCGAGTGTGTCAAAGTTCAGGGAGGTGAGAAAACCCTAGGTCTCCCAAATTGCCCAACTTTCCCCAGTTTAACTCTAAACTGATCCCGTCGATATATATCGCAATTCCTTTTAACGCGGTACAAAACACAGAATCCAACAGGTTACAATATACGACAGCAATATACATATATGTACTTAAGGTTACAGCAGCTATTGTACATTGAGTCTCATTTCAGTCTTAACCGTAAAACAAAGTAACCTGCCCTGCAAACTCCTCAGGGGCCATGTATGAAAACGCAGTCATCCCTGGGATTAACAAAACCGCCTAAGTGTCACGGTCAAGCTTTGTTTACACGCCTTGCGTGTTTAGCAACGGCTCTCCTGTCTATGTAGTAGCCTGAGGAACTGCTTTCTTTTTCTTTTTCTCCTGAGTTTACAGCTTGTAACTAGCAGATAAGCTACAATCAGGAATTGGCCGATTCCTAAGGCATGCGATCCCACCCGGATCCATGCAGGTATGTCTGCCCGTATCCCCAAATCCCACCATGCTGGGGGTTTAATCTGGGCAATCTCCCCTGCTAGAATTTCAGTTTTCTGCTCCATGGTGTAAAAATGTTTTGAGACAAATCCACTGCCTGGAGGAGGGCTGTAAGTTTCTCAGGTAGTGGGGCAATGGGATAGCCAAACTGGGCGACATATTGTTGTAGATGGCTGAGGTTGCTTTGTACCGTGAGGTGAATTGTGGAAGGTTCAGGGATGGGTGTGATTCTGGTGTGTGCCACTTGAACCTCTGCCCTGGATTTAAAGCAAAAGCTGCTGTACGGTATTGGACACCACCTTCCCGGTCCGTGTTCATACCGTTAGGCACTTGTGGTGACACAATATGTCCCACCGCCTACATATGCTACCTATGGAGGCATGTGGTTAGGGGCCATTACCTCCATTGTGCAATTGATAGGCTCTGCCCCAGCAGTGCTGAACCCACATTGTGGCCTTGCAAAAGCGTTCAAGTGCTGGGGGCACAGGATTACCTGTGCTCCCCTGCTCCGACAATCCGAGAGGTCTGCACCTGTCACAGTGTGCTCCCACATTGTGACGTAAGGTGGGACCTCTTGGAATCGAACATGCACCCCTCCACGAATGACTCCCACATTCTCCACTCGGTACAGGGGTGCTGGTCGTGGGGACGCCCCCATCACGGGCATCCTGACCACCACACCCATGATGGTATGGTTTGACTTTCCACAGTCCACCGGTACCGGGTAGGCTTCCGACGCTACACGAAGTTGGCAAGGACTCAAAACATTATCATAAGGGTGCAGTGCTGCTAAGTGCTGCTTGCTGATCCAGGAGGGGACCTGTCCCTGTCTCAGATCCTCGAGGTTACTCCGTCCCTCTCCCAGAAACCAGGCCCCATCGAGCACGCAC
The DNA here is from genome assembly GCF_044704955.1 of Pristiophorus japonicus. Classification (NCBI taxonomy): domain Eukaryota; kingdom Metazoa; phylum Chordata; class Chondrichthyes; family Pristiophoridae; genus Pristiophorus; species Pristiophorus japonicus. The sequence goes on along the minus strand of NC_091984.1, from coordinate 221,142,874 downwards.
ACCTCATTTTGGGCGGCTTGATCGGAGGCGTTTCCATCCTCCCGAATCAAGACGTTTACAGCCCTGGCCTGTGCCTCCAATTGAGAGAAAATTTCCTTTAAGTGAACTGTCATTGCCACCTCTTCGTGGAGCGCGGATCCCACTACGGTATTCTCGTCCCCCAGGACTTTGTGTAGCTGATTCTTTAACCCATTTATCTGGAGGGCCAGCTGCATGTTATCCAAACTGTTTATGGCGGACGCCCCGGTGTTAAACCCCGTGAAAATGTCATTTAAAGTGCCACGCCTCTGCCTGCCCGGTTCGGCCCTATCCCATTGTTTATACAAGTCTGTCACTTTGACATCCCCGAAGTCCAGTTCATAGAACTTCCGGAACATCTTCCGCAGCAGAGCCTGGTATAACAGCTCGGTTTCCCGGGGACACCACGTAGGTAGGTGGACTTCTGTCAGATTTAGCACCACTGATGCCACTGCGTAGTGTACCCCCTGATAAAATAGTTTCTCGGTAGGGACCAACACTAAACCATTCCCCGGTCCCCTGGCTGTTGTCGGGCACTCGTGTGGGACGGTGGGCTTGGCCGTGGGTGGGGGTTTTCTTTCCCGAACTACAAGTTCGGTGGCGTTTACTGGTACCCGGGGATTGGGGGTCACACACCCCTCCCCGCTGCGATCCCATACCACCCCATCCCCGACATCCTGCCACCACCTATAGAAAGCAATGGAGACCCCCTCTGAACACACGCGAGTGGATCCCCACATACACAAATAAATTCCTTGGTCATACGCCCACCATTTCTCCCAGCACACCGTGACCCCGCCAGATGACCCCATGATGGTTCGGTAGGTATCATTATCCAGACGTTCCCAGTCCGAGTCTCCCACGTCCCTCTTGAGCTTTCTGAGCCACCACCACCGTCCCAGAGGTATGTCCCCTTGGCAAGTTAGGCATACCTTCCTGCCTTCTGTCACTCTCACTCTGGAAGTGGCCACAGTGATCTCCGGGCAGGGGATGGAGGCCTCTCCGTAGGTAAAGTCCTTATGGTTGGAGTACTTGGTGGAGTTCGATCCCAACCACCCAGGCCATTTCCCCTCATGGGAGTAGGTGACCCGGCCATCCGCCGCCGGAGTCCCTTCTCCTGTGGTCACTGTCGGCGCTCTGCCCCCGGAGCATCTGAAAACCAGGGAGTCCTCAGTGTCCCCTCGGTGCCCGGTGCAGATCCTTAGCGATACCAGCATCACTAACGTCCAGTAGGGAGGTGTTGACATCTGAAAGGCAAGAAGAACATGGCCTTGCCTTGAGAGACCTCTCCAGGCTCGGCCCGCTTAACATGTTCCAATCACAAAAATGCTGTACCCAACCGTCACTGCCTTACCTAAACACATCTGCACACAACACAAAGTAACAAAACAGGAAGGGAAAATATACACACCGCCACCCGTCCCCGGGTGGCCAGGCTACATCCTGTCACTGTACAGGCGTCGTCGACCACTCGGCTGACCGTACCCTGAGGACCAGGATGCCCTCCGCTGAGGGGCTCGTATAGTCCCCCTTAATGAGTCTTGTGCTGCCCTCCAAGGCCCTCCCGAGCCCCGGATAATCGGTGGGAGACCCTTGTTAGCGCAACAGAGCACCCTCCCTGTTGTCTTTCGCCTTCTCGGTCTGGGGCGGGAGGCTAAGTAAACAGGGGACCACGGCGCCCTGGGCTGTGGCACTCTGTTACTCCTCCTTACTGTCGGTGCAGAGTCCCATGTTATGGGCTGCAATGCTATCTCCTCCACCTCTTGGGCTAGCCATGGGAGGTTCAGCTTCTCCTTGGACCTTGCTAATGGTAGAGCCTTTCTCCCTACTTCTGTTAGTGGGCTGGGAACCTCTACCCAGTGGTGGGATAGCCTTACTGGAGCAGTGAACCAGCCCCGGCTGTAGAGCTTCGGGGCCCGCTGCCTCCTCCGGAGCCTCCAAATCCACCGGGGCCTGTTCTTCCCCCAGTGCCTGATTCCCTTCCCTTGCTCGTCCCCTCTGTTTTTTACCTCTTTTGGGGTCAAACAATTTACACTGATTAATGTGATACCACTTCACCCGGCGAGGCAATCGAACCGCATAGACCATAGGGCTAGCCTTGTCGACTATGCTGTATGGCCCCATATACAGTGGTTCAAATACCCCGACCCGGGCGAAGCTTCTCACCATCACCTGGTCGCCCACCTCCCAATCATGGTGACTGCGGGGTTCCAGCAGCAGCCGATTGGCACGGTGCTGTTTACCCATGTTGTTGGCCGCCTGCCAGTGAATCTGTTGAAGCTGTTCAAACAGATTCCTGACGAAGCGGTCCCGGTTCACCTCTCGGAGCTGCCCTTCGGTGAGAACCGGCGCCAACACATGCACTGGGGTTCTCATGATCCGGCCCGTCATCAGCTCATGGGGTGAGTACCCTGTGCTCTTTGACTGACTGGCCCGGATTCCCATGAGGACCAACGGTAAGACCTCCACCCACTTGTTCGGTGAGTCTCCCGTCTCCTTGCGCAGCCTTTCCTTTAGGGTCCGGTTCAGGCGTTCTACGGGGCCTGAGGACTGAGGGTTGTAGGCGACATGCCATTTGGCTCTTATCCCCAGCACCTTTAGGGTGGCCTGCATCACTTGGCCGGTGAAGTGGCTTCCCCGGTCGGACTCCACGATTTGAGGTAGACCCCACCGAGAGAACACCTCCCTCACCAGGATTTTTGCAGTCCCCACCGCGGTAGCTGTTCGGCAAGGGAAGGCTTCCACCCACTTGGAAAACACATCCACCAGGACGAGGCAGTATTTATAACCTCTCTGGGCGGCCGGTAGGGGTCCGATGCAGCCGATCTGGATCGACTGCCAGGGTCCCTCTACCCGCCTGACGTGTCCCATAGACACTTTCCTTTTCTGAGGGTCTGGGTTGTTTGCAGCACAAACCAGACAGCCTGCACAGAAGTCGCGGACGTCTTCCCGGAGGCCTGGCCACCACCCTGCCTTTTCTACCCGTTGCCAGGTATATTCCGGCCCCGGGTGTCCCGCACCTGGACCCTCATGGGCCAGCTGAAGGAATTCCCTCCGGTGTTGTGGCGGCACTACCCATTTGTCCCCTTTAAACAACATGCCTTCCCGCACAGCAATATCTGCAGCACTGTATGGGCCCTCCACCTTTTCCCCCTTTTTGATAACAGCCAAGGCAGCCTTCAGGATCGGATCCTGCATCTGGACTACTTTAAGGTCCGGGGCCGCAGCCGCCCCTACGCTCCCTTGTGTCCCTGGCTTGCTTCTTGCTGCTGCTATCCTGCCTGCCTCATATGGGTCCCATGGGCGACCTGTACGAGCAACTTCCCTTGCCAGCAGGTCTCTCTGCTGGGTTACCTTCCCCCCGTGGCTCAGTTTTGGAGTAGGCCTTCACCTTATGGATATATACATCCCCAGTTTCTCCCACTGCAGCCACGATCATTTCTAGCAGGGGTTTGGTCACAAGGGAGTTCCCATCCGCAGAGGTGTACCCCCGGCGTGACCAAATCGCCAGATACTCTGTACATGAATTGCAAGTGAACATGCTGTCCGAGCAAATCGTGTATGGGGTAGGGAATTCCTCGGGGTGTGTGACCACATACATCACCGCCGAGAGTTCCGCCTGCTGGGCGCTCAGGGTGCATGGGAGTTTAAGAGCCAAGGTAATCCCTGCCTTGGGATCCCAAACTCCGCAGCCCGTGAGTCTTGTACCCGCGGACACTGAACTGGAGCCATCAACGTAGATCTCGCGGCCTGTGGGGTGTATCCCTGCCCGAAATCCAAAGTTGATGTCCCATACCCCCTCCACAGAGCATCTATGCGGCTGCCCTGGATGGATTAAATTTGCTGCGAGCCTGGGCTCGCAGAGCTCCTTGACCTTTAAAGTCATTTGGGAGAGGAGGAGGGTCCAGCGAGTGATTCTAGCACTGCTCACTGTCCCGTCCTTAATCCTCCCGTCCAACAGCATCTGTGTCGGGGTATGATGGGTGAGGAGTGGAATGGGGGATATTCCGGTAAAGATCTCAGCTCTCTTTACTGCCCAGTGGGTGGCAAGCAAGTGCCTCTCACAATTGGAGTATCCCTTTTCTACCTCCGTGAGGACCCTGGAGGAGTACACCACTGGTCTCAGCTGACCGTTTCTCTCCTGGAGCAACACTGCACTTAAGCTGTCGCCACTGGCTGCCACCTCCAGGAAGAATTCCTCCCCCCTCCCATCAATTGCCCCTGGGGCTGGTGCTACCTGCAGGTCTCTCTTAAGACGGACAAATGCTGCCTCACAGCCCTCGTCCCATTCCCACTCGACCCCCTTATGTAGGAGTCTGAGCAGAGGGGCGGCAGTGGCTGCATAGTCCTCGATGAAGTCCCTATAGTAGCCAGGAAAGACCTTACCCCCGACACATCCCTAGGGACAGGGAGTTCCTGCACTGCCTTACTTCTAGCCTCATCAATGGCACTTTCTCCTGCCCTTATCGTCAGGCCCAGGAATTTTACCTCTCCTAGACCTATCTGGGCTTTCTTGGGGTTAACTTTAAAACCCCCTTCCTTCAGTAAGACCAGCAGTTCGGCCAGCAGTGGACCGTGTTCCTCACTGCTGTCTGTGAACAACAACTGGTCGTCCACATACTGGACCAGCTGGTGTGGTTGGCTGAAGCCTTTTAAGCAGTTCCCCATGCATTGGTGAAAGATGCTGGAACAATTATGAAAGCCCTGTGGGAGGCAGCTCCATGTATACTGCTGTTCCTGGAAGGTGAAGGCAAACTTGTACTGGTCTTCCCTCTGTACAGGGATAGACCAGAACCCGTTGGATATGTCCAACACAGTGAACGTGGTTGCGGATGCAGGGATTTCCCCAACCGCCGCTACTGTGGGGGCACAAGCTGGGATGTTTTTATTGAGCACCCTATAATCCACCGTAGCCCTCCAAGAATTGTCCGGTTTCCTAACCGGCCAAAGCGGGGAGTTGAGATGGGTGGCTATGGGTCTCAAAGTTCCTGCTCGACGAGCGAGCTTAAAGCTGTCTCCAAGTCTGCTTCTGCCTCTCGGGGAAAGCCATACTGCTTTTGCGGGCGGGGCATGGGATCCCCATCTATTCTAACCTCCACTCCTGTGACTCTCCCACAATCGTGTTTATGGGTGGCAAATGCTGCAAGATTTGCTTGCACATAGGCCCGGTACTCGGCCGGGGTATTACCCACCAGAACCTCCAGGTCGTAACCCACTTTTGGCTTCATTGTACACAGAGTCCCTTTTCCCTGTTTCTTATCAATAACCATGACTTCTCCCTCTGCTCCCGTGCCCACTATGCCCCATAGACAGTGATTCCTCAAGTCTACTAGGATCTGGTGAGCGATGATGAAATCAGCACCCAAGATCTCTTTTCCCACCTGCTCCCAGTTCATCAGGACGCACTTCTATTGTGTTTGGTGTGCTCCTAAACGAACTGCGAGCGGGACTGAGAAAAACCCAGCCTTCTCATTTCCTGTGAACCCAACTAGTTGATACGGCACCCCGTTTGATAGAGGTGAGGTTGCAGGGTCCTCCGAATGGACAATTGTGCTGGAAGCACCAGTGTCCAAAAGGTAAGTACCAAATACACCCTCAACCTCCATCTTGACCCAGGGTCGTCCCCAGGGGTCACAGTCTAAGGATAAGGGGGAAGCCATTTAGGACCGAGATGAGGAGAAACCTCTTCACCCAGAGAGTGGTGAACCTGTGGAATTCTCTACCACAGAAAGTTGTTGAGGCCAACTCACTAAATATATTCAAAAAGGAGTTAGATGAAGTCCTTACTACTAGGGGATCAAGGGGTATGGCGAGAAAGCAGGAATGGGGTACTGAAGTTGCATGTTCAGCCATGAACTCATTGAATGGCGGTGCAGGCTAGAAGGGCCGAATGGCCTACTCCTGCACCTATTTTCTATGTTTCTATGTTTCTATGTTTCTATGTTTCTATGTCTACGTTTCTATGTATTCTAGTGGGCACAGGTATGCAGGCTGGATCTGGGCTAGTCACGGCCTCTGTACTGGCAGTGTTGCTGGTGCTTCCCTGCCTGTTGCCGTGGCTACCTTCCTAGTCCCCTCCAGCGCTGTCCTCACTGCAGCTACTATCTGGTCAAGGGATGGTGAGGTGCTCGCTCCACTTCCCCCACTCTGGGCGGTTCCTGAAGGACTTCTCCCCCCATATCTCCTTACTGGGCTCCTGCAATCCCTTTTAAAATGCCCAGCTTTCCCGCATTCGTAGCCCACTCCCTCCTTATCAGACGAGCGGCCACCCTCCTGGTGCCATTCCCTTTTGGGAATCGAGTTGGGTTTTACTTCATTTACCCGACCTTTGGAGGTTTTCTCCTCCATTCCGTTGGACCAGTGCCAGTTGCCTGACAACTGCTTCCTCGGTGAGGTTGGGGTCCCGGGAATCGAACCACAGTTCTGCCCTAGCCTTGAGCCGGGGCAAGCAGTTTGCCACCAGCATCCTCAGCCAGCGGCCAGTCTGTACCGCGGAAAGATTCGCCCGGTCGAGGAGCTCCCCACAGGCTGCGTGGTATACACCCACAGCCTGTCCGCAAACGCCTGCGAGGTTTCCCCTGTGAGCTGCCTTGTCCTTTCGACCCGTTCGAAAGGACTGCCGTCATCGAAGCCCATAGCCTCAAGGATGGCCCTCTGGACCTCAGTAAATGTACGCTGTCCCCTCCGGCATTCTGCCGGTAGGGCCTGGTACAATTTACTGTCCAGAGAGAAGAGCAGCAGCTTGGCTGTCTCTTCCTCGTCGCACCCATTAATTTTCCCTGCCTGCATCACCTCCATGAAGTGGATAGACGGGTCCCCGCTGCGAGTGAGTTTGGCCAAATGGGCCACCATGGCCCTGAGTGATTCAACTCCATGGAGAATAATAAAGTTGCTCTCCAGCGCTCCCTGACCTTGACCACCTGCCTGTGGGGGACCATCAACAACCTTTTTGCCACAGGCCGCTCATGGTTCTTGTAAGGGGTTTTCAGTGAGTGTTGTTGTGCCTTGGGTGTCTCTCTCTGGGCTTCTGCCCTCACAGCTTATGCCTGGCCTGTGAGGTACCCTGAGTGCTGCAAGAGCACCCCTGGAGAGACTGTTTCCACAGCATATGAATGGGGTTTTGAGACTTGTGCGTCCCCACAGCTTATGCCTAGCCTGTGATGCACCTGTGAGTGTCAAACACTCCTAATCCCTTCTTCCCTAGCCTGTGACACACAGTTGAGCATTTTCGAGGCGCTCCTAGCTTCCCTGACATAAGACTCACGATCAGGAGATGTAATGCAATAGAACTGAGACAAGGTGATTCCAAGAGGAACTTAGGCTTCCAATTTATTTGACAAGGTGTATCTCAACAAACAGCAATACACCAACAAAACAATCCCCTTAAATCCCACTAAACGGACACAACGAAAATCTTTACACAAGTTTAGCAGTACAATGCCCAACCTCCCACCTTTCCTGGCCTAACTGAGTTGGGAGTTCCGGGGACCAGAGGTTATACTCACTACTGTGCCTTCTGCAGTCTGATGATTTGTTTCTTCTATCTTCGGTGTCTTCGGACACTGGTTTTCCTTCAGTGTCGAGAGTCTTGCTGGTTATTGGATCACGAGGGCAGGGAACCACCCACACTACGTCAGAAACCCCTTTTTATAGCCAGATTATCCAGTCCGCCTCTCCTGCTGAAATCGATTCTTCCCATTGGTGGGCTTTGTGATTTTGAAAAATGCAGCAGTTTTAGATTATTGCGGGTTTTTTCCACTGATGTTAACCTACTCAAGGTTTGAATGGATGTTGGTTGCGTTGGCCTCCTGTAGCCATTGTGTAGGCCCTAGGGATGTTTTGGGTTCCCTAGTTTTCTGAAGGTCTGCATAATTTCCTTCCATAGTGTAAACATGGGGAAGACAATAGCCCGATAATTGCCATGAGTCAGTCCCACAGTTTTCGTGCAAGTGCTCTCCCATTGGCTTGAAAGCCCCATGCTTCGGGCTGACTCTGTCCCACCATTGGCCCTCCGGTGTCCTCCCCCGTCCAATCACTGCTCTGCCAAGGTCAAAACCGTCTCGGTTTCAATTCACAGCACAGACCGATCCCACAGCACTTTTCCTTCTGGGTAAAATGAGGGGGTTTTCGTCCTCCCCTACAGGGGGGCATGGGTTCATCGCCGGGCTGATTGTCCACCCCAAGGTCCTCCTCATTCTCCTCCTCATCCTCCTCTTCCGCCTCCCCTCTCTCCTGAGGTGGACCGGCGGACCCATCTAGCAATTATTGTCCTTTCCTGATCGCTAGGTTATGCAACATGCAGCACACCACAATAAACTCAGCGACCTGCTCAGTGTGGTATTGTAGGTCACCTCCCGAGTGGTCCAGGCATCTGAAGTGGTGCTTAAACACTCCAATTGTCTTTTTGACGACATTGCATGTAGCTATATGGCTTTCGTTGTCGTGCTTCTCGGCTTCCATCTGGGGCTTACGCAGGGGGGTCATGAGCCAGCTGGCAAGGCCATATCCTTTATCCCCCAGCATCCAACCATGACCTTGTGGCTGACTCTTAAACAAGTCAGAGACAGTACCCTCACACAACATGTGTGCATCATGAATGCTGCCTGGAAAATTTGCATTTACTTCCATGATTATTTGCTTGTGGTCGACAACAAACTGCACATTCAGGGAGTGGAATCCCTTTCAGTTCCGAAACACCTCTGCATCCTGTAAAAGTGCTCGCAGGGCAATGTGTGCACAGTCTATTGCTCCCTGCACCTTGGAAGTTTGGTATTCATGAGAAACCAAAAGCCCTCTCATTCTGTGTCTCTCTGGCCATAGAGAAGTTTATAAAGTCCATCCTGCGTGTGTAAAGGGCTTCAGTCACCTGTCGAATGGAGCAGTGTGTGGCGGGCGTGCTGAGAGATATCGCAAGTGTCGCCAGCTCAGGCTGGAAAGGAGCCCGATGCATAGAATGAAAGTGCCGCAGTAACCTTAACCTCAACGGGCAGTGCGGTCCTGATGGTGCTGGTAGGCTGCAGATCTGCCTTATTTAGCTGGCATATCTCACTGATGACCTCCTTTCGGAAGCGCAGCCTCCTAACGCACGTGTTATCAGACAAGTTCAGGTATGATCGCTGTTCCCTGTAAATGCGTTGGGTGCAATGTCTCTTCCTCTGTAGCAGTCTGCCATCTCTTTGATCGGGCACATAATGCTCTTCAATATACCTTCTCCCATCTTCAGTCTGCAGCATGTGATTAGTGACCAATACTGGTTGAGAAATTACAGGCCCCATCACTATAAATCACTATAAATGCCCTTAATTTGTCCTCAACAGATACAAATGTGATTAGATGATTGGCAAGGGTCAAAAAGACCCATAAAATCACTCACAAAATGTTTCTCCTCACAAGCACTTTCAGTACAGATCCTCCGACTGTCAAAAAGGCGTCGGTAGTGCTGAGTATTGCCGAGTAGTGCCGACTTAAAGTCAGGTAAGTGCAGCTTTTTTTCAGCAACTTTTTCGGCCGGCGACCATTTCGGCGAAGTGTGGGCGAAATGCCAAAAGTTGCGTTGGCGATCATCTGGGTGATAATCGGGCGCAAGTTTCCATTTTCAGCACTATTCTCAGCCTGGCATGCGGATGACGTCATATTTTTTTTAAACTTAGGCCGGGCGATGCAGCACATTCATGTGTGTCGAAAGTTTGGCCGGAGATAAATGGGCGATAATCGGGTGCTAGTTTCCACTTTCTGGCAAAAACGGGCGATAGCCTGCATCTCAGCACTAAATGGGTGATAAATGGGCGATAAATGGGGGACACATGGACTATAAATGGCCGTTAATGGGCTATAAATGGGAGATGCTGTGCCGAAAGTCTAGTCCCATAGATTCTAGAACGGTTCCGTGGACTGGAAGGTCGCTAATGTAACGCCACTATTTAAGAAAGGAGGGAGAGAGAAAATGGGAAACTACAGAGCAGTTAGCCTGACATCAGTAGTAGGGATAGAATCTATTATTAAGGGCACTGAGAAAATAATAATCGGATTGGGCAGAGTCAACATAGATTTATGAAAGGGAAAACATGGTTGACAAATCTGTTTTGAGTTTTTTGAGAATAAATCGGGGGAACCAGTGGATGTGGTCTGTTTGGATTTTCAGAAGGCATTCGATAAGGTGCCACAGAAAAAATTATGAAACAAAATGAGGGTTCATGGGATTAGGGGTAATATACTAGCATGGATTGAGGATTGGTTAAAGGACGGGGTTGGGAAAATGTTGTTAAAGAAGCAGTAGCAGGACATTTTGAAAAACATAATGCAGTCAGGCAGAGTCAGCAAGGATTTATGAAGGGGAAGTCATGTTTGACAAATGCTGGAATTCTTTGAGGATATAATGAACAGGGAGGATAAAGGGGAACCAGTGGATGTGGTGTATTTGGACTTGCAGAAAGCATTTGACAAGATGCCACATAAAAGGTTACTGCACAAGATAAATGTTTAGGGGGTTGGGGGTAATATATTAGCATGGTTAGAGGATTGGCTAACTAACAGAAAACAGAGAGTCGGGATAAATGGGTCATTCTCTGGTTGGCAATCAGTAACCAGTGGGGTGCCGCAGGGATCAGTGCTGGGACCCCAACTATTTACAATCTATATTAATGACTTGGAAGAAGGGACAGAGTGTAATGTAGCCAAGTTTGCTGGCAAAACAAAGATGGGAGGAAAAGCAATGTGTGAGGAAGACACAAAAAATCTGCAAAAGGACATAAACAGGCTAAGTGAGTGGGCAAAAATTTGGCAGTTGGAGTATAATGTTGCAAAGTGTGAGGTCATGCACTTTGGCAGAAAAAAATCAAAGAGCAAATTGTTATTTAAGCGGAGAAAGATTGCAAAGTGCCACAGTACAGCGGGACCTGGGGGTATTTGTGCATGAAACACAAAAGGTTAGTATGCAGGTACAGCAAGTGATCAGGAAGGCCAATGGAATCTTGGCCTTTATTGCAAAGGAGATGGAGTATAAAAGCAGGGAAGTCTTGCTACAGTTATACAGGGTATTGGTGAGGCCACGCCTGGAATACTGCGAGCAGTTTTGGTTTCCATATTTAAGAAAAGATATACTTGCATTGGAGGCAGTTCAGAGAAGGTTCACTCAGTTGATTCCCAAGCTGAGGGGGTTGACTTATGAGGAAAGGTTGAGTAAGTTGGGCCTCTACTCATTGCAATTCAGAAGAATGAGGGGATCTTATCGAAACGTTTAAGATTAAGTGGGGGCTTGACAAGGTGGATGCAGAGAGAATGTTACCACTGATAGGGGAGACTAGAACTAGAGGGCATGATCTTCGAATAAGGGGCCGCCCATTTAAAACTGAGATGAGGAGGAATTTCTTTTCTCAGAGGGTTGTAAATCTGTGGAAATCGCTGCCTCAGAGAGCTGTGGAAGCTGGGACATTGAAGGGATTTAAGACAGAAATAGACAGTTCCTTAACTGATAATGGATTCAGGGGTTCTGGGGAGCGGGCAGGGAAGTGGATCTGAGTCCATGATCGGATCAGTCATGATCGTATTAAATGGTGGAGCAGGCTCGAGGGGCCGTATGGCCTACTTCTGCTTATGTTCTTATGTTCTTATGTTCTTATGTTCTTATGACTGCTGCACCACCGTTGATCTGAGCGTCCAGCACTCCAAACCCAAGAAACACAAATGCTGCTTCAGAAGGATATTGGAGTGCTGGAGTCATCCTCCACCCAGAGATGGGGACACGGAGAAGGCAAACAAGCTTATCATTGTCCATCGCCCGTGCACCCTCTTCTCTGGGTCATAACCAAGTGTAAAGCTGTTATTGTATTCTAGTGCATCTAGTCATTGTAATCTAAAGCCCAGGGTTTTTGGCCAAACACAGTTACATCAAGGTGAGGCCTATTCACTGGATGGGTCAAACCGTGACATCACAGGGCAAGCCTGACCCTACCCTGTGCATCACAGTGAGATCAGGCATCACAATAGGTTTGTAACCTGGGGCAACCTGAGACACAAGCAGTTTCAGTGAAGGAAAGCACTAACTGGGACTAACTGGCTGATCTCTCTAGGAGTGAATGTGGCCGGATACAATATCTCACCATCTTTGCTTTATGTAGAGAACACGATTAAAACATCATCAACCAGCAGATTAGAAAGAAGGTTGTGAGCTTTGAAAGGTTGGTATTAACCTATTGATCTTGTATCATCATTTGTGAAGGTCAAAATAAGCAATAAAGAGTTTAATAGATACAGTAATACTGATGCACAATAGGTTGTTGGAACAGTTCATTTTGTTGTTATTAGATCTTCTTTGATGTTGTTAATAGTTAGTCTGGAGCCTGCAGCCTGCTCACAGATGGTTACTGAGTCCCACTCTCAGCTCCCTCACTGACCAGCCCCTCCCAGCCCTTGAGTTTGGTGCTCACTCCGTGTTCTGTAAATGTAGACAATTACTTATCATTGATAGATCTCCCGGGACATTGCTCGGGACAGTCTGCAGGGTGAGCAACAGTCACACATGGAACTGGGCCCCACTGAGAGAAGGGGGCACAGAGAAGGCAAACAATCCCATCACTGCCCATTGCCCATACACCCGACTCTCTGGTTCATAACCAAGTACAAAGCTGTTATTGTATTCCAGCGCATCTAACCTAAGGCCCAAGGCTTTTTGGCCAAACACCGTTGCATCAAGGTGAGGCCCTTTAACTGGATGGGTCAAACCATGACATCACAGGGCAAGCCTGACCCTACCCTGTGCATCACCTGATCACTGACATCACGATAGGTTTGTAAACAGGGGCAACATGAGGCACAAGAGGCTACACAAGCAGTTTAAGTGAAGGAAAGGGAGCTGTACTGACTGTGACTAACTGGCTGATCTCTCTAGGAGTGAATGTGGCCGGCTAGAAGACCTGGTGAAGGGAACGTGAACAATGGAATCATCACTAACCAGCTGACAGTCGGAAGGGTGTTGCTGTAGAAGGTTTGTTTATTCCAGCTAGAACCTTAGAATAAGGGGCACACTTTTAAAACTGAGATGAGGAGGAATTTCTTCTCTTAGAAGGTTGTAAATCTGTGGAATTCACTGCCTCAGAGTGCTTTGGATGCTGGGTCATTGAATGGATTTAAGACAGAGATAGACAGTTTCTTAACTGATAAGGGATTAAGGGGTTATGGGGAGCGGGCAGGGAAGTGGACTTGAGTCCATGATCAGATCAGCCATGATCGTATTAAATGGTGGAGCAGGCTCGAGGGGCTGTATGGCCTACTCCTGCTCCTATTTCTTATGTTCTTATGTTCTTATGACTGCTGCACCACCGTTGATCTGAGCGTCCAGCACTCCAAAACCAAGAAACACAAACGCTGCTTCAGAAGGATATTGGATTGCTAGAGTCATCCTCCACCCAGAGATGGGGACACGGAGAAGGCAAACAAGCTTATCATTGTCCATCGCCCGAGCACCCTCTTCTCTGGGTCATGACCAAGTGTAAAGCTGTTATTGTATTCTAGTGCATCTAGTCATTGTAATCTAAAGCCCAGGGTTTTGGGCCAAACACAGTTACATCAAGGTGAGGCCTATTCACTGGATGGGTCAAACCGTGACATCACAGGGCAAGCCTGACCCTACCCTGTGCATCACAGTGAGATCAGGCATCACAATAGGTTTGTAACCTGGGGCAACCTGAGACACAAGCAATTTCAGTGAAGGAAAGCACTGACTGGGACTAACTGGCTGATCTCTCTAGGAGTGAATGTGGCCGGATACAATATCTCACCATCTTTGCTTTATGTAGAGAACACGATGAAAACATCATCAACCAGCAGATTAGAGATAAGGTTGTGAGCTTTGAAAGGTTGGTATTAACCTATTGATCTTGTATCATCATTTGTGAAAGTCAGAATAAGCAATAAAGAGTTTAATAGATACAGTAATACTGATGCACAATAGGTTGTTGGAACAGTTCATTTTGTTGTTATTAGATCTTCTTTGATGTTGTTAATAGTTAGTCTGGAGCCTGCAGCCTGCTCACAGATGCAGACCGTCCGGTTTGTACTGGTCCCACCTCCTCCAGAACCAGTTCCAATTTCCCAGGAATTTGCATCCCTCCCTCTTGCACCACTCCTCAAGCTACATATTCATCTTAGCTATCCTGCGATTCCTACTCTGACTAGCACGTGGCACTGGTAGCAATCCTGTGATTACTACCTTTGAGGTCCTACTTTTTAATTTAACTCCTAGCTACCTAAATTCAGATTGTTGGACCTCATCCTGCTTTTTACCTATATCGTTGGTACCTATATGCCCCACGACAACTGGCTGTTCACCCTCCCCCTCCAGAATGCCCTGCAGCCGCTCCGAGACATCCTTGACCCTTGCACCATACCATCCTGGTGTCTCTGTTGTGACCGCACAAACGTCGATCTATCCCCCTTATAATGGAATCCCCTATCACTATAGCTCTTCCACTCTTTTTCCTGCCCTCCTGTGCAGAAGAGCCACCCACGGTGACATGAACTTGGCTGCTGCTGCACAGGAGGGCAGGAAAAGGCGCACATAGTGCAAAGGTAATCAGCTCAAAGGACTTGGGGGAGAGTGATGTTATATATGCAGACTATAGATATACTTTCTGGGTAGTCACTTTATAGTAAATAAGATGGAGACTTGTTATCTGATGTACTATCAATAAGGTTTACACTGTGTATATACCATGCTGGCACCACTAGAGGGTGCAACTGGTGGAGACTGGGGTTTCCTGCCTTGTGGCAGAGGCCGTCCACCAGAGGGCACTGTGGTGGGAGAGCTGCGTGTCACCTGAATAGGTGTGGAGGGCCCAGTATAAATAGCTGCCCACCATGCTTGTTCCTTACTCTGGAATTACGAATAAAGGACCAAGGTCACTACAGTTTGAGTACAACACATTGCCTCGTAGATTTATTCATAGGTACATTACAGACAGAACATAACCTGGGGCAACCTGAGACACAAGCAGTTTCAGTGAAGGAAAGCACTAACTGTGACTAACTGGCTGATCTCTCTAGGAGTGAATGTGGCCGGATACAGTATCTCACCATCTTTGCTTTATGAAGAGAACACGATGAAAACATCATCAACCAGCAGATTAGAGAGAAGGTTGTGAGCTTTGAAAGGTTGGTATTAACCTATTGATCTTGTATCATCATTTGTGAAAGTCAGAATGAGCAACATAAAGAGTTTAATAGATACAGTAATACTGATGCAGAATATGTTGTTGGAACAGTTCATTTTGTTGTTATTAGATCTTCTTTGATGTTGTTAATAGTTAGTCTGGAGCCTGCAGCCTGCTCACAGATGGTTACTGAGTCCCACTCTCAGCTCCCTCACTGGCCAGCCCCTCCCAGCCCTTGAGTTTGGTGCTCACTCCGTGTTCTGTAAATGTAAACAATTACTTATCATTGGTAGATCTACCGGGGCATTGCTCGGGACAGTCTGCAGGGTGAGCAACAGTCACACATGTAACTGGGCCCCACTGAGAGAAGGAGGCACAGAGAAGGCAAACAATCCCATCACTGCCCATTCCACGCACACCCGACTCTCTGGTTCATAACCAAGTGCAAAGCTGTTATTGTATTCCAGCACATACAACCTAAGGCCCAAGGCTTTTTGGCCAAACACCGTTGCATCAACGTGAGGCCGTTTAACTGACGGATCAAACCGTGACATCACAGGGCAAGCCTGACCCTACCCTGTGCATCACCTGATCACTGACATCACGATAGGTTTGTAAACAGGGACAACATGAGACAGAAGAGGTTGCACAAGCAGTTTAAGTGACGGAAAGGGAGCTGTACTGACTGTGACTAACCTGCTGATCTCTCCAGGAGTGAATGTGGCCGGCTAGAAGACCTGGTGAAGAGAGCGTGAACAATGGAATCATCACTAACCAGCTGACAGTCGGAAGGGTGTTGCTGTAGAAGGTTTGTTTATTCCAGCTTGTATAATTCCCCGTGAAAGTCAGAGTGCCTAACACCATAATCCACTGCAGTGACCATGCAGACATCAATGCTCAAACCCTGGAAACTGAAACCAGATCAGTACTCGCTCGTTGTTCTGATCAACTGGGATAATCCCTGGGACAAGGAGTCGATGGGAAACTCTTGTCCCAGCTGTTACTGGTGCCCTCTGACCTTGCCAATCCCTGGGTCCTTGTCAAGAACCTGCTCCCAGGTCAACTGGCTCAGGTACTGTCACCAATAGCCCTCCGATTGTGTCAGAGAAGTTTCTTGTCCCAGACATCCTGGTTCACCTGATGGCATTGCCGCCATTCTGGACCATCTCTTGGATTCTGAAGAAGGTGTACATTCCCCAACTCCACAACCTTTAATACTCAGGTGGCATCAGAATCGGTGGCCAGTAACATAGAAACACAGAAAATAGGTGCAGGAGTAGGCCATTCGGCCCTTTGAGCCTGCACCGCCATTCAATGAGTTCATGGCTGAACATGCAACTTCAGTACCCCATTCCTGCTTTCTCGAGATACCCCTTGATCCCCCTAGTAGTAACGACTACATCTATATCCTTTTTGAATATATTTAGTGAATTGGCCTCAACAACTTTCTGTGGTAGAGAATTCCACAGGTTCACCACTCTCTGGGTGAAGAAGTTTCTCCTCATCTCGGTTCTAAATGGCTTACCCCTGATCCTTAGACTGTGACCCCTGGTTCTGGACTTCCCCAACATTGGGAACATTCTTCCTGCATCTAACCTGTCTAAACCTGTCAGAATTTTAAACATTTCTACGAGATCCCCTCTCATTCTTCTGAACTCCAGTGAATACAAGCCCAGTTGATCCAATCTTTCTTGATATGTCAGTCCCGCCATCCCGGGAATCAGTCTGATGAACCTTCGCTGCACACCCTCAATAGCAAGAATGTCCTTCCTCAAGTTAGGAGACCAAAACTGTACACAATAATCCAGGTGTGGCCTCACCAAGGCCCTGTACAACTGTAGTAACACCTCCCTGCCCCTGTACTCAAATCCCCTCGCTATAAAGGCCAACATGCCATTTGCTTTCTTAACTGCCTGCTGTACCTGTATGCCAACCTTCAATGACTGATGTACCATGACACCCAGGTCTCGTTGCACCTCCCCTTTTCCTAATCTGTCACCATTCAGATAATAATCTGTCTTCCCGTTTTTGACACCAAAGTGGATAACCTCACATTTATCCACATTTTACTGCGTCTGCCATGCATTTGCCCACTCATCTAAACTGTCCAAGTCACCCTTCAGTCTCTTAGCATCCTTCTCACAGCTCACACCGCTTAGTGTCATCTGCAAACTTGGAGATATTACATTCAATTCCTTCATCGAAGTCATTGATGTATCTTGTAAGTAGCAGGGGTCCCAGCACTGAACCCTGTGGCACCCCACTGGTCACTGCCTGCCATTCTTAAAAGGACCTGTTTATTCCGGCTCTCTGCTTCCTGTCTGCCAACCAGTTCTGCCAATGCATGGCAGAATATTATCTGAATGGCGGCAGATTAGGAAAGGGGGAGGTGCAACAAGAGCTGGGTGTCATGGTTTTCAGTCATTGAAAGTTGGCATGCAGGTACAGCAGGTGATGAAGAAGGCAAATGGTATGTTGGCCTTCATAGCTAGGGGATTTGAGTAGAGGAGCAGTAAGGTCTTACTGCTGTTGTACAGGGCCTTGGTGAGGCCTAACCTGGAATATTGTGTTCAGTTTTGGTCCCCTAATCTGAGGAAGGACGTTCTTGCTGTTGAGGGAATGCAGCAAAGGTTCACCAGACTGATTCCCGGGAGACTGGATCAACTGGGACATTATACACTGGAGTTTAGAAGGATGAGAAGGGATCTCATAGAAACTTATAGTATTCTGACGGGACTGGACAGGTTAGATGCGGGAAGAATGTTCCCGATGATGGGGAAGTCCATAACCAGGGGACACAGTCTTAGGATAAGGCGTAGAACATTTAGGACTGAGATGAGAAGAAACTTCTTCACTCAGAGAGTTGTTAACCTGTGGAATTCTCTACCGCAGAGAGTTGTTGATGCCAGTTCATTGGATATATTCAAGAGGGAGTTCGATATGGCTCTCACGGCTGAAGGGATCAAGGGGTATAGAGAGAAAGCAGGAAAGGGGTACTGAGGGAATGATCAGCCATGATCTTATTGAATGGTGGTGCAGGCTCGAAGGGCCAAATGGCCTACTCCTGCATCTATTTTCTATGTTTCTCTATCCACGTCAGTACATTACCCCCAATACTGTGTGCTTTAATTTTGCACACTAATCTCTTGTGTGGGACCTTGTTAAAAGCCTTTTGAAAGTCCACTGGTTCTCCCTTGTCCACTCTATTAGTTACATCCTCAAAAAATTCTCGAAGATTTGTCAAGCATGATTTCCCTTTCATAAATCCATGCTGACTTGGACCAATCCTGCCACTGCTTTCCATCTTTAGTAATTGATTCCAACATTTTCCCCACCACCGATGTCATCTAACCGGTCTATAATTCCCTGTTTTCTCTCTCTCTCCTTTTTTAAAAAGTGGTGTTACATTAGCTACCCTCCAGTCCATAGGATCTGATCCAGAATCGATGGAATGTTGGAAAATGACCAACAATGCATCCACTATATCTACGGCCACTTCCTTAAGTATTCTGGGATGCAGCCTATCACTCCCTGGGGATTTATCGGTCTTCAATCTCATCAATTTCCCAAACATAATTTCCTGACTAATAAAGATGTCCTTCAGTTCCTCCTTTTCGCTACACCCTCAAACCCCTCATATTTCCGGAAGGTTTATTTGTGTCTTTCTCAGTGAAGACAGATCCAAAGTATTCGTTCAATCGTTCTGCCATTTCTTTGTTCTCCATTATAAATTCACCTGATTCTGTCTGCAAAAGAACCTACGTTGGTCTTCACAAATCTTTTTCTCTGCACATGTCTATAGAAGCCTTTGCAGTCAGCTTTTATGTTCCCGGCAAGCTTCCTCTCATATTTTATTTCCCCCCTCCTAATTAGACCCTTTGTCGTCCTCTGCTGAATTCTAAATTTCTCCCAGGCCTCAGGTTTGCTGCTTTTTCTGGCCAATTTATATGCCTCTTCCTTGAACTTAACACTATCCCTAATTTCCCTTGTTAGCCACGATTGAGCTACCTTCCCCTTTTTTATTTTTACTCCAAACAGGGGTGTAGAATTGTTGAAGTTCCTTCATGTAATCTATAAATGTCTGCCATTGCCTATCCACTGTCAACCCTTAAGTATCATTTGCCAGTCTATCCTAGCCAATTCACGTTTCATACCATCGAAGTTACCTTTCCTTAAGTTCAGGACCCTCGTCTCTGAATTAACTGTGTCACTCTCCATCTTAATAAAGAATTCTACCATAGTATGGTCACTCTTCCCCAGGGGGCAACAAGATTGCTAATTAGTGTCCTTTCATTAAACAACAACAAGTCTAGGATGGCAAGCTCTCTAGTTGGTTCCTCGATATATTGGTCCAGAAAGCCATTCCGAATACACTCCAGGAAATCCTCCTCCACCGCATTGCTACCAACTTGGTTAACCCAATCGATATGTAGATTAAAGTCGCCTTTGATAACTGCTGTACCTTTATTGCACGCATCCCTAATTTCTTGTTTGATGCTGTCCCCAACCTCAGTCCTAGTGTTTGGTGGTCTGTACACAACTCCCACTAACATTTTCTGCCTTTTGGTATTCCGCAGCTCGACCCATACAGATGCCACATCATCCAAGCTAATGTCCTTCCTTATTATTGCGTTAATTTCCTCTTTAACCAGCAACGCCACCCCGCCTCCTTTTCCTTTCTGTCTATCCTTCCTGACTGTTGAATACCCCTGGATGTTGAGTTCCCAACCTTGGTCACTCTGGAGCCATGTCTCCGTAATCCCAATAATATCATAATTGTTAATAGCTGCCTGCGCAGTTAATTCATCCACCTCATTATGAATACTCCTCGCAGTGAGGCACAGAGTCTTCAGGCTTGTCTTTTTAACACTCTTTGTCCCTTTAGAATTTTGCTGTAATGTGGCCCTTTTTGATTTTTGCCTTGGGTTTCTCTGCCCTCCACCTTTACTATTCTCCTTTCTATCTTTTGCTTCAGCCCCCAATTTATTTCCCTCTGTCTCCCTGCATAGGTTCCCATCCTCCTGCCATATTAGTTTAATCCCTCCCCAACAGCACTAGCAAACACACCCCCGAGGGCATTGGTTCTGGTCCTGCCCAGGCGCAGACCGTCCGGTTTGTACTGGTCCCACCTCCTCCAGAACCGGTTCCAATTTCCCAGGAATTTGAATCCCTCCCTCTTGCACCACTCCTCAAGCCACATATTCATCTTAGCTATCCTGTGATTCCTACTCTGACTAGCACGTGGCACTGGTAGCAATCCTGTGATTACTACCTTTGAGGTCCTACTTTTTAATTTAACTCCCAGCTACCTAAATTCAGATTGTTGGACTTCATTCTGCTTTTTACCTATATCGTTGGTACCTATATGCCCCACGACAACTGGCTGTTCACCCTCCCCCTCCAGAATGCCCTGCAGCCGCTCCGAGACATCCTTGACCCCTGCACCATACCGTCCTGATGTCTCTGTTGTGACCGCACAAACGTCAATCTATCCCCCTTATAATGGAATCCCCTATCACTATAGCTCTTCCACTCTTTTTCCTGTCCTCCTGTGCAGAAGAGCCACCCACGGTGACATGAACTTGGCTGCTGCTGCACAGGAGGGCAGGAAAAAGCGCACATAGTGCAAAGGTAATCAGCTCAAAAGACTTGGGGGAGAGTGATGTTATATATGCAGACTATAGATATACTTTCTGGGTAGTCACTGTATAGTTGCATAAGATGGAGACTTGTTACCTGATGTGCTATCAATAACATTTACACTGTGTATATACTATGCTGGCACCACTAGAGGGTGCAACTGGTGGAGACTGGGGTTTCCTGCCCTGTGGCAGAGGCCGTCCACCAGAGGGCACTGTGGTGGGAGAGCTGCGTGTCACCTGAATAGGTGTGGAGGGCCCAGTATAAAAGGCTGCCTACCATGCTTGTGCCTTACTCTGGAATTACGAATAAAGGACCAAGGTCACTACAGTTTGAGTACAACACATTGCCTCGTAGAGCTATTCATAGGTACATTACAGACAGAACATAACCTGGGGCAACCTGAGACACAAGCAGTTTCAGTGAAGGAAAGCACTGACTGTGACTAACTGGCTGATCTCTCTAGGAGTGAATGTGGCCGGATACAGTATCTCACCATCTTTGCTTTATGAAGAGAACACAATGAAAACATCATCAACCAGCAGATTAGAGAGAAGGTTGTGAGCTTTGAAAGGTTGGTATTAACCTATTGATCTTGTATCATCATTTGTGAAAGTCAGAATGAGCAACATAAAGAGTTTAATAAATACAGTAATACTGATGCACAGTAGGTTGTTGGATCAGTTCATTTTGTTGTTATTAGATCTTCTTTGATGTTGTTAATAGTTAGTCTGGAGCCTGCAGCCTGCTCACAGATGGTTACTGAGTCCCACTCTCAGCTCCCTCACTGACCAGCCTCTCCCAGCCCTTGAGTTTGGTGCTCACTCCGTGTTCTGTCAATGTAGACAATTACTTATCATTGGTAGATCTCCCGGGGCATTGCTCGGGACAGTCTGCAGGGTGAGCAACAGTTACACATGGAACTGGGCCCCACTGAGAGAAGGAGGCAAACAATCCCATCACTGCCCATTGCACGCACACCCGACTCTCTGGTTGATAACCAAGTGCAAAGCTGTTATTGTATTCCAGCACATGCAACCTAAGGCCCAAGGCTTTTTGGCCAAACACCGTTGCATCAACGTGAGGCCGTTTAACTGGACTGGGCAAACCGTGACATCACAGGGCAAGCCTGACCCTACCCTGTGCATCACCTGATCACTGACATCACGATAGGTTTGTAAACAGGGACAACATGAGGCAGAAGAGGTTGCACAAGCAGTTTAAGTGGAGGAAAGGGAGCTGTACTGACTGTGACTAACTGGCTGATCTCTCCAGGAGTGAATGTGGCTGGCTAGAAGACCTGGTGAAGGGAGCGTGAACAATGGAATCATCACTAACCAGCTGACAGTCGGAAGGGTGTTGCTGTAGAAGGTTTGTTTATTCCAGCTTGTATAATTCCCCGTGAAAGTCAGAGTGCCTAACACCATAATCCACTGCAGTGACCATGCAGACATCAATGCTCAAACCCTGGAAACTGAAACCAGATCAGTACTCGCTCGTTGTTCTGATCAACTGGGATAATCCCTGGGACAAGGAGTCGATGGGAAACTCTTGTCCCAGCTGTTACTGGTGCCCTCTGACCTTGCCAATCCCTGGGTCCTTGTCAAGAACCTGCTCCCAGGTCAACTGGCTCAGGTACTGTCACCAATAGCCCTCCGATTGTGTCAGAGAAGTTCCTTGTCCCAGTCATCCTGGTTCACCTGATGGCATTGCCGCCATTCTGGACCATCTCTTGGATTCTGAAGAAGGTGTACATTCCCCAACTCCACAACCTTTAATACTCAGGTGGCATCAGAATCGGTGGCCAGTAACATAGAAACATAGAAAATAGGTGCAGGAGTAGGCCATTCGGCCCTTCGAGCCTGCACCGCCATTCAATGAGTTCATGGCTGAACATGCAACTTCAGTACCCCATTCCTGCTTTCTCGCCATACCCCTTGATCCCCCTAGTAGTAAGGACTACATCTATATCCTTTTTGAATATATTTAGTGAATTGGCCTCAACAACTTTCTGTGGTAGAGAATTCCACAGGTTCACCACTCTCTGGGTGAAGAAGTTTCTCCTCATCTCGGTTCTAAATGGCTTACCCCTGATCCTTAGACTGTGACCCCTGGTTCTGGACTTCCCCAACATTGGGAACATTCTTCCTGCATCTAACCTGTCTAAACCTGTCAGAATTTTAAACATTTCTACGAGATCCCCTCTCATTCTTCTGAACTCCAGTGCATACAAGCCCAGTTGATCCAATCTTTCTTGATATGTCAGTCCCGCCATCCCGGGAATCAGTCTGATGAACCTTCGCTGCACACCCTCAATAGCAAGAATGTCCTTCCTCAAGTTAGGAGACCAAAACTGTACACAGTACTCCAGGTGTGGCCTCACCAAGGCCCTGTACAACTGTAGTAACACCTCCCTGTCCCTGTACTCAAATCCCCTCGCTATAAATGCCAACATGCCATTTGCTTTCTTAACAGCCTGCTGTACCTGTATGCCAACCTTCAATGACTGATGTACCATGACACCCAGGTCTCGTTGCACCTCCCCTTTTCCTAATCTGTCACCATTCAGATAATAATCTGTCTTCCCGTTTTTGACACCAAAGTGGATAACCTCACATTTATCCACATTATACTGCGTCTGCCATGCATTTGCCCACTCACCTAAACTGTCCAAGTCACCCTTCAGTCTCTTAGCATCCTTCTCACAGCTCACACCGCTTAGTGTCATCTGCAAACTTGGAGATATTACATTCAATTCCTTCATCGAAGTCATTGATGTATCTTGTAAGTAGCAGGGGTCCCAGCACTGAACCCTGTGGCACCCCACTGGTCACTGCCTGCCATTCTTAAAAGGACCTGTTTATTCCGGCTCTCTGCTTCCTGTCTGCCAACCAGTTCTGCCAATGCATGGCAGAATATTATCTGAATGGCGGCAGATTAGGAAAGGGGGAGGTGCAACAAGAGCTGGGTGTCATGGTTCCTCAGTCATTGAAAGTTGGCATGCAGGTACAGCAGGTGATGAAGAAGGCAAATGGTATGTTGGCCTTCATAGCTAGGGGATTTGAGTAGAGGAGCAGGGAGGTCTTACTGCTGTTGTACAGGGCCTTGGTGAGGCCTAACCTGGAATATTGTGTTCAGTTTTGGTCCCCTAATCTGAGAAAGGACGTTCTTGCTGTTGAGGGAATGCAGCAAACGTTCACCAGTCTGATTCCCGGGATGGCAGGACTGACATATGAGGAGAGACTGGATCAACTGGGACATTATACACTGGAGTTGAGAAGGATGAGAAGGGATCTCATAGAAACTTATAGTATTCTACGGGACTGGACAGGTTAGATGCGGGAAGAATGTTCCCGATGATGGGGAAGTCCATAACCAGGGGACACAGTCTTAGGATAAGGCGTAGAACATTTAGGACTGAGATGAGAAGAAACTTCTTCACTCAGAGAGTTGTTAACCTGTGGAATTCTCTACCGCAGAGAGTTGTTGATGCCAGTTCATTGGATATATTCAAGAGGGAGTTCGATATGGCTCTCACGACTAAAGGGATCAAGGGGTATAGAGAGAAAGCAGGAAAGGGGTACTGAGGGAATGATCAGCCATGATCTTATTGAATGGTGGTGCAGGCTCGAAGGGCCAAATGGCCTACTCCTGCATCTATTTTCTATGTTTCTCTATCCACGTCAATACATTACCCCCAATACTGTATGCTTTAATTTTGCACACTAATCTCTTGTGTGGGACCTTGTTAAAAGCCTTTTGAAAGTCCATTGCTTCTCCCTTGTCCACTCTATTAGTTACATCCTCAAAAAATTCTCGAAGATTTGTCAAGCATGATTTCCCTTTCATAAATCCATGCTGACTTGGACCAATCCTGCCACTGCTTTCCATCTTTAGTAATTGATTCCAACATTTTCCCCACCACCGATGTCATCTAACCGGTCTATAATTCCCCGTTTTCTCTCTCTCTCCATTTTTAAAACGTGGTGTTACATTAGCTACCCTCCAGTCCATAGGATCTGATCCAGAGTCGATGGAATGTTGGAAAATGACCAACAATGCATCCACTATATCTACGGCCACTTCCTTAAGTATTCTGGGATGCAGCCTATCACTCCCTGGGGATTTATCGGTCTTCAATCCCATCAATTTCCCAAACACAATTTCCTGACTAATAAAGATGTCCTTCAGTTCCTCCTTTTCGCTACACCCTCAAACCCCTAGTATTTCCGGAAGGTTATTTGTGTCTTTCTCAGTGAAGACAGATCCAAAGTATTCGTTCAATCGTTCTGCCATTTCTTTGTTCTCCATTATAAATTCACCTGATTCTGTCTGCAAAAGAACCTACGTTGGTCTTCACAAATCTTTTTCCCTGCACATGTCTATAGAAGCCTTTGCAGTCAGCTTTTATGTTCCCGGCAAGCTTCCTCTCATACTTTATTTCCCCCCTCCTAATTAGACCCTTTGTCGTCCTCTGCTGAATTCTAAATTTCTCCCAGGCCTCAGGTTTGCTGCTTTTTCTGACCAATTTATATGCCTCTTCCTTGAATTTAACATGATCCCTAATTTCCCTTGTTAGCCACGATTGAGCTACCTTCCCCTTTTTTATTTTTTACTCCAAACAGGGGTGTAGAATTGTTGAAGTTCCTTCATGTAATCTATAAATGTCTGCCATTGCCTATCCACTGTCAACCCTTAAGTATCATTTGCCAGTCTATCCTAGCCAATTCACGTTTCATACCATCGAAGTTACCTTTCCTTAAGTTCAGGACCCTCGTCTCTGAATTAACTGTGTCACTCTCCATCTTAATAAAGAATTCTACCATAGTATGGTCACTCTTCCCCAGGGGGCAACAAGATTGCTAATTAGTGTCCTTTCATTATACAACGCCCAGTCTAGGATGGCAAGCTCTCTAGTTGGTTCCTCGATATATTGGTCCAGAAAGCCATTCCGAATACACTCCAGGAAATCCTCCTCCACCGCATTGCTACCAACTTGGTTAACCCAATCGATATGTAGATTAAAGTCGCCTTTGATAACTGCTGTACCTTTATTGCACGCATCCCTAATTTCTTGTTTGATGCTGTCCCCAACCTCAGTCCTAGTGTTTGGTGGTCTGTACACAACTCCCACTAACATTTTCTGCCTTTTGGTATTCCGCAGCTCGACCCATACAGATGCCACATCATCCAAGCTAATGTCCTTCCTTATTATTGCGTTAATTTCCTCTTTAACCAGCAACGCCACCCCGCCTCCTTTTCCTTTCTGTCTATCCTTCCTGACTGTTGAATACCCCTGGATGTTGAGTTCCCAACCTTGGTCACTCTGGAGCCATGTCTCCGTAATCCCAATTATGTCATAATTGTTAATAGCTGCCTGCGCAGTTAATTCATCCACCTTATTATGAATACTCCACGCATTGAGGCACAGAGTCTTCAGGCTTGTCTTTTTAACACTCTTTGTCCCTTTAGAATTTTGCTGTAATGTGGCCCTTTTTGATTTTTGCCTTGGGTTTCTCTGCCCTCCACCTTTACTATTCTCCTTTCTATCTTTTGCTTCAGCCCCCAATTTATTTCCCTCTGTCTCCCTGCATAGGTTCCCATCCTTCTGCCATATTAGTTTAATCCCTCCCCAACAGCACTAGCAAACACACCCCCGAGGGCATTGGTTCTGGTCCTGCCCAGGCACAGACCGTCCGGTTTGTACTGGTCCCACCTCCTCCAGAACCGGTTCCAATTTCCCAGGAATTTGAATCCCTCCCTCTTGCACCACTCCTCAAGCTACATATTCATCTTAGCTATCCTGTGATTCCTACTCTGACTAGCACGTGGCACTGGTAGCAATCCTGTGATTACTACCTTTGAGGTCCTACTTTTTAATTTAACTCCTAGCTGCCTAAATTCAGATTGTTGGACCTCATCCTGCTTTTTACCTATATCGTTGGTATCTATATGCCCCACGGCAACTGGCTGTTCACCCTCCCCCTCCAGAATGCCCTGCAGCCGCTCCGAGACATCCTTGACCCTTGCACCATACCATCCTGGTGTCTCTGTTGTGACCGCACAAACGTCGATCTATCCCCCTTATAATGGAATCCCCTATCACTATAGCTCTTCCACTCTTTTTCCTGCCCTCCTGTGCAGAAGAGCCACCCACGGTGACATGAACTTGGCTGCTGCTGCACAGGAGGGCAGGAAAAAGCGCACATAGTGCAAAGGTAATCAGCTCAAAAGACTTGGGGGAGAGTGATGTTATATATGCAGACTATAGATATACTTTCTGGGTAGTCACTGTATAGTTGCATAAGATGGAGACTTGTTACCTGATGCACTTTCAATAAGGTTTACACTGTGTATATACTATGCTGGCACCACTAGAGGGTGCAACTGGTGGAGACTGCGGTTTCCTGCCCTGTAGCAGAGGCTGTCCACCAGAGGGCACTGTTGTGGGAGAGCTGCGTGTCACCTGAATAGGTGTGGAGGGCCCAGTATAAATAGCTGCCCACCATGCTTGTGCCTTACTCTGGAATTACGAATAAAGGACCAAGGTCACTACAGTTTGAGTACAACACATTGCCTCGTAGATTTATTCATAGGTACATTACAGACAGAACATAACCTGGGGCAACCTGAGACACAAGCAGTTTCAGTGAAGGAAAGCATTGACTGTGACTAACTGGCTGATCTCTCTAGGAGTGAATGTGGCCGGATACAATATCTCACCATCTTTGCTTTATGAAGAGAACACGATGAAAACATCATCAACCAGCAGATTAGAGATAAGGTTGTGAGCTTTGAAAGGTTGGTATTAACCTATTGATCTTGTATCATCATTTGTGAAAGTCAGAATAAGCAATAAAGAGTTTAATAGATACAGTAATACTGATGCACAATAGGTTGTTGGAACAGTTCATTTTGTTGTTATTAGATCTTCTTTGATGTTGTTAATAGTTAGTCTGGAGTCTGCAGCCTGCTCACAGATGGTCACTGAGTCCCACTCTCAGCTCCCTCACTGACCAGCCCCTCCCAGCCCTTGCGTTTGGTGCTCACTCCGTGTTCTGTCAATGTAGACAACTTCTTATCATTGGTAGATCTCCTGGGGCATTGCTCAGGACAGTCTGCAGGGTGAGCAACAGTCACACATGGAACTGGGCCCCACTGAGAGAAGGGGGCACAGAGAAGGCAAACAATCCCATCACTGCCCATTGCATGCACACCCGACTCTCTGGTTCATAACCAAGTGCAAAGCTGTTATTGTATTCCAGCACATCCAACCTAAGGCCCAAGGCTTTTTGGCCAAACACCGTAGCATCAACGTGAGTCCGTTTACCTGGACGGGTCAAACCGTGACATCACAGGGCAAGCCTGACCCTACCCTGTGCATCACCTGATCACTGACATCACGATAGGTTTGTAAACAGGGACAACATGAGGCAGAAGAGGTTGCACAAGCAGTTTAAGTGGAGGAAAGGGAGCTGTACTGACTGTGACTAACTGGCTGATCTCTCCAGGAGTGAATGTGGCTGGCTAGAAGACCTGGTGAAGGGAGCGTGAACAATGGAATCATCACTAACCAGCTGACAGTCGGAAGGGTGTTGCTGTAGAAGGTTTGTTTATTCCAGCTTGTATAATTCCCCGTGAAAGTCAGAGTGCCTAACACCATAATCCACTGCAGTGACCATGCAGACATCAATGCTCAAACCCTGGAAACTGAAACCAGGTCAGTACTCGCTCGTTGTTCTGATCAACTGGGATAATCCCTGGGACAAGGAGTCGATGGGAAACTCTTGTCCCTTCTGTTACTGGTGCCCTCTGACCTTGCCAATCCCTGGGTCCTTGTCAAGAACCTGCTCCAAGGTCAGCTGGCTCAGGTACTGCCACCAATAGCCCTCCGATTGTGTCAGAGAAGTTCCTTGTCCCAGTCATCTTGGTTCACCTGATGGCATTGCCGCCATTCTGGACCATCTCTTGGATTCTGAAGAAGGTGTACATTCCCCAACTCCACAACCTTTAATACTCAGGTGGCATCAGAATCGGTGGCCAGTAACATAGAAACATAGAAAATAGGTGCAGGAGTAGGCCATTCGGCACTTCGAGCCTGCACCGTCATTCAATGAGTTCATGGCTGAACATGCAACCTCAGTACCCCATTCCTGCTTTCTCGCCATACCCCTTGATCCCCCTAGTAGTAAGGACTACATCTATATCCTTTTTGAATATATTTAGTGAATTGGCCTCAACTACTTTCTGTGGTAGAGAATTCCACAGGTTCACCACTCTCTGGGTGAAGAAGATTCCCCTCATCTCGGTTCTAAATGGCTTACCCCTTATCCTTAGACTGTGACCCCTGGTTCTGGACTTCCCCAACATTGGGAACATTCTTCCTGCATCTAACCTGTCTAAACCCATCAGAATTTTAAACTTTTCTATGAGATCCCCTCTCATTCTTCTGAACTCCAGTGAATACAAGCCCAGTTGATCCAATCTTTCTTGATATGTCAGTCCCGCCATCCCGGGAATCAGTCTGATGAACCTTCGCTGCACTCTCTCAATAGCAAGAATGTCCTTCCTCAAGTTAGGAGACCAAAACTGTACACAATACTCCAGGTGTGGCCTCACCAAGGCCCTGTACAACTGTAGTAACACCTCCCTGCTCCAGTACTCAAATCCCCTCACTATAAAGGCCAACAGGCCATTTGCTTTCTTAACCGCATGCTGTACCTGTATGCCAACCTTCAATGACTGATGTACCATGACACCCAGGTCTCGTTGCACCTCCCCTTTTCCTAATCTGTCACCATTCAGATAATAGTCTGTCTCCCTGTTTTTACCACCAAAGTGGATAACCTCACATTTATCCACATTATACTTCATCTGCCATGCATTTGCCTACTCACCTAACCTATCCAAGTCGCTCTGCAGCCTCATAGCATTCTCCTCGCAGCTCACAATGCCACCAACTTAGTGTCATCCGCAAATTTGGAGATACTACATTTAATCCCCTCGTCTAAATCATTAATGTACAAAGTAAACATCTGGGGCCCTAGCACAGAACCTTGTGGTACCCCACTAGTCACTGCCTGCCATTCTAAAAAGTACCCATTTATTCCTATTCTTTGATTCCTGCCTGCCAACCAGTTCTCAGTCCATGTCAGCACACTACCCCCAATCCCATGTGCTTTAACTTTGCACATTAATTTCTTGTGTGGGACCTTGTCAAAAGCCTTCTGAAAGTCCAAATACACCACATCAACTGGTTCTCCCTTGTCCACCCGACTGGAAACATCCTCAAAAAATTCCAGAAGATTTGTCAAGCATGATTTCCCTTTCACAAATCCATGCTGACTTGGACCTATCATATCACCTCTTTCCAAATGCGCTGCTGTGACATCCTTAATAATTGATGCCATCATTTTACCCACTACCGATGTCAGGCTGACCAGTCTATAATTCCCTGTTTTCTCTCTCCCTCCTTTTTTAAAAAGTGGGGTTACATTGGTTACCCTCCACTCCATAGGAACTGATCCACAGTCTATGGAATGTTGGAAAATGACTGTCAATGCATCCGCTATTTCCAAGGCCATCTCCTTAAGTACTCTGGGATGCAGTCCATTAGACCCTGGGGATTTATCGGCCTTCAATCCCATCAATTTCCCCAACACAATTTCCCGACGAATGAGGATTTCCCTCAGTTCCTCCTTCTTACCAGAACCTCTGACCCCTTTTATATCCGGAAGGTTGTTTGTGTCCTCCTTTGTGAATACCGAACCAAAGTACTTGTTCAATTGGTCTGCCATTTCTTTGTTCCCCGTTATGACTTCCCCTTATTCTGATTGCAGGGGACCTACGTTTGTATTTACTAACCTTTTTCTCTTTGCATATCTATAGAAACTTTTGCAGTCCATCTTAATGTTCCCTGCAAGCTTCCTCTCATACTCTATTTTCCTTGCCCTAATCAAACCCTTTGTCCTCCTCTGCTGAGTTCTAAATTTCTCCCAGTCCCTGGGTTCGCTGCTATTTCTGGCCAATTTGTATGCCACTTCTTTGGCTTTAATACATCCCTGATTTCCCTTGATAGCTACGGTTGAGCTACCTTCACTTTTTTATTTTTACGCCATGCAGGGATTTACAATTGTTGCAGTTCATCCATGCGGTCTCTAAATGTCTGCCATTGCCCATCCACTGTCAACCCCTTAAGTATCATTCACCAATCAATCCTAGCCAATTCATGCCTCATACCTTCAAAGTTAGCCTTCTTTAAGTTCTGGACCATGGTCTCTGAATTAACTGTTTCATTCTCCATCCTATTGGAGAATTCCACCATATTATGGTCACTCTTCCCCAAAGGGCCTCGCACAATGAGATTGCTAATTAATCCTATCTCATTACACAACACCCAGACTAAAATGGCCTCCCCCCTAGTTAATTCCTCGACATATTGGCCTAGAAAACCATCCCTTATGTACTCCCGGAAATCCTCCTCCACCATATTGCTTCCAGTTTGGTTAGCCCAATCTATATGCATATTAAAGTCACCCATGATAACTGCTGCACCTTTATTGCACGCATCCCTAATTTCCTATTTGATGCCATCCCCAACATCACTACTACTGTTTGGTGATCTGTACACAACTCCCACTAGCGTTTTCTGCCTTTTGGTATTCCGCAGCTCTACCCATACAGATTCCACATCATCCAAGCTAATGTCCTTCTTAACTATTGCATTAATCTCCTCTTTAACCAGCAATGCTACCCCACCTCCTTTTCCTTTTATTCTATCCTCCATGAATGTTGAATACCCTTGGATGTTGAGCTCCCAGCCCTGATCATCCTGGAACCACATCTCTGTAATCCCAATCACATCATATCTGTTAACGTCTTTTTGCACAGTTAATTCATCCACCTTATTACGGATACTCCTTGCATTAAGATACAAAGCCTTCAGGCTTGTTTTTTTTATCACCCTTTGTCCTTTTAGAATGATGATGTAGTGTGACCCCTTTTGTCTCTTGCCTTTGTTTACTCGGCCTTCCACTATTGCTTTTTACTTTTCTACCATCTGTTTCTGACTCCATATTACTTCGCCCTGTCTCGCTGTATAGGTTCCCATCCCCCTGCCATATTAGTTTAAACACTCCCGAACTGCATTAGCAAATGTTACTCCCAGGACATCAGTTCGAGTCCTGCCCACGTGCAGACCGTCCCTTTTGTACAGGTCCCACTTCCCCCAGAACTGATTCCAATGTCCCAGGAATTTGAATCCCTCCCTCTTGCACCACTTCTCAAGCCACGTATTTATTCTAACTTTCCTGCTCCCTCTACTCTGATTAGCACGTGGCTCTGGTAGCAATCCAGAGATTACTACCTTTGAGGTCCTACTTTTTAATTTAACTCCTAGCTCCCTAAATTCAGCTTGTAGGACCTCTTGCCGCTTCTTACCTATATCGTTGGTACCTAAATGTACCACGACAACTGGCTGTTCACCCTCCCTCTCCAAAATGCTCTGCAGCTGCTCCGAGACATCCTTGACTCTTGCACCAGGGAGGCAACATACCATCCTGGAGTCTCGGTTGCAGTCGCAGAAACTCCTATCTATTCCCCTTACAATAGAGTCCCCTATCACTATAGCTCTTGCACTCTTTCCCGCCCTTCTGTGCAGCAGAGCCACCCATGGTGCCATGAACCTGGCTGCTGGTGCCTTCCCCTCGTAAGTCATTTCCCCCAACAGTATCCAAAATGGTATCTCTGTTTTGGAGGCAGATGACCGCAGGGGACTCCTGCACTACCTTCCTGCTCTTGCCTTGTCTCTTGGTCACCCATTCACTATCTGTCCTAACCCTTATCTGCGGTATGACCAACTCACTAAATGTGCTATCCACAACATTCTCAGCATCGCGCATGCTCCAGAGTGAGTTTATCCGCAGCTCCAGTGCCGTCATGCGGTCTGTCAGGAGCTGCAGCTGGACACACTTCCTGCATACATAGTAGTCAGGGACACTGGAAAAGTCCCTGATTTCCCACATAGCACAGGAGGAGCATGACACGGGTCTGAGCTCCCCTGCCATGACTTAACCCTTAAATTAATTTGCTTACTAAAATTTACTTAAACACCAGACAGCTACTTAGTAGTTCGCTGCCAATTAAACCAATCTAAAAGTCAGTCTAATAGAGAGTTATACTTACCAGTCAAACAACCAACCACTTACCAGCTTGGCTGTGACATCACCTCTCGATCTCGCACCCCTCTATCTTTGTCTGCAGCTGGTTGGGCTGGTCTCTGGGCCTCCGTCTCCTACTCTCGCACTCCTTATCAGCTGCTCTAGTGTCAGCACTGGTAGGAAAAATAAGACAAAACAGCACCTGCCACCCCCACTTGCCCGAACTTACCCACTTACCAAACTCACAAATTACATGAAAAGAAACAAGTTGATAGTTTTGCCCCCAGAATCTGCATTGAACATTTATAAAGGTTTACTATACAAGGGTCGCTCTAAAGTACCTGCAGTTGTCTTGTTGTGATCCAG
Source organism: Pristiophorus japonicus (assembly GCF_044704955.1). Lineage (NCBI taxonomy): Eukaryota > Metazoa > Chordata > Chondrichthyes > Pristiophoridae > Pristiophorus > Pristiophorus japonicus. The sequence goes on along the minus strand of NC_091984.1, from coordinate 221,109,546 downwards.
TGATTTAAAAACAAATCTGTAATTTCTTCTTCTGCTAGATATACACGGTTGGTGTCAGGATGAGAGAGAGAAATTGGCGGTTTCATCAAAGTACTGACAGACTAAAGTTGTGAGCAACAAAACCACAAAGATAAGTGCATCGGACACACAAGCGAGAATACATCGTGACAGAAATCAAATCCATGCCAGCAAAGAAACCACAGAAGGAGCGGAGCGGTGTAACTGAAATGCTCCTGATGCCCTCCCTCTGTGTCCCATCCATTTCTCAGTGCCAACTCCACACCTTTCAATTTGTGTTTCATTTGATGGCCAGTAACCCCCCGCCCCGCCCCCCCTCACAGAACCATCTAGTCCTCATGTCCCTGCATCGGCATCAAGCACTAACCCTGCTCCAACTCCAGGCTTAGTTCGGCACTGCTTGGGGTGAACTGCACTGGCTCTGGGTAAAGGCCAGTCTGTGCCGTCATCTACAAACTAGTGCCGGCCAGGGGTCCACCTCGGGACTAAACAGGAAAGTCTCAAGAAGGGACGCTCCGGTTGTTGCCCGAGACTTCCCAGAATTAAGAGGGAGTCCTGCCCTGGCACCAGCTGGCTCGGAGGAGTCCGTGACTGCTGGTGCCAGGATCTCTCCCAATTCCTATGGGTCATCTAGGTTCCAAGGGCTCTCACTCCAAGGGAGGATATGTGTGCCTCAGTGTCACCTCCCCCACGGCGCAGGGGCTCATGTCTGGAGGGTCTAACTCAATCGGCCTTTGTATTCATGAGCCTGTAACTAATCACTTCCGAAGGCAGGAAGCCTCCGGGTAGCTTCCTCGGGATGAACCCACAGGGAAGGCTGATCGTGAGGCCCTCATCTCTGTTCCTCTGTTCCCAGAGCCTCACTATCAACCTTCCCTGTCTCTTCAGCCCGAGGCAGCTTCCCGGAGCCATCCCGCCTTCGGAAGCCAAGCTGGGAGCCCGAGTCGGACCACGATCTCCAGTTGTTTAGGCTTTTTCATGTATTTAACACGAGGGTGAGCCAGTCTGAAACTGTGGGTTCCGGAGGCCCCTTCACTTGGGGGAGGGGGCGGAGCGCGGGGGCTTTAGTTTTTACTTGGGCTCTTGCAAAGGCCTCAGGCTATAGCTGTATTCATCCTACCAATTTCCTGGACAGTTTGGGTGGACTCCAGTTAAGGCCAAGGTAGACAGCATCCATAGTGCCTCCGCCACCCTGCTTTCACACCTTGCAGTTTATTGGCATCTGGTGAACTTCAGTGGTGAAGGCTTCAGAAGGAAGGTTACTGCCGAGTGAAACTAGCCCTGGTCCACCCACATTTGGGGTCTGGCGGACCTTCCTGCAGGGTTTAGCGCATGTCCCGAACTCCCTGCCACCAAAGACATTGGGGCCAGCTTTACTGACCAGCAGCCTAATGCCTTGCAGGTGAGTGAGGGAGCAATGCCTGTCACAGAGTGAGGACCACCTTCAGAGAGCATCTACTGCAGCAACAAGCTGTGTGGGTGCCCTCAATATTGGAGCAGGGCCCAGCATCCAGTGGGTCTTGCCTTGCCAATGAGCTTGGCCATGCAACGTGGGGCTCTTTCAGGTACTGCAGGTGCCCTGTAGTATTTGGTGCTTCTTTGGCGAGCAAGTGGAGGAGCTGCTGTAGCAGAACGTTCAGAATTAATGGAACGAATCCCAGAGCCGCTCCTCCTCCAGCAACCCACCGGCCGTGTGGAAGCCACCAGAATGCGGGAGACGTACGTCCGGGAAATGTAAAGACGGTTGTTTGTGGACCTTCCTCCTCTAGATAATGTAGCACACCACCAATCCATTCCTGTATTTAAGGGAGATCGAACATGTCCAGGGAACTATTGACCAGTCGATAAGGTACCACAAAATAGACCAAGCACTAGGGTTTATTTCTGGAGGGGTAGAATTGAAAGGCAGAGAAGTTATGCAGCAGCTCCTCCACTTGCTCACCAAAGAAGCCCTCAGCACCAACGGGCACCTGCAGTACCTGAAAATCTTTACCCAGAGCGTGGTGAGAATGTGGAGCTCGCTACCCCAGGGAGAGGTTGAAGTGAATGGTATCAATTTATATAAGGGGAGGCTAGACAAGCATATGAGGGAAAAGGGAATAGAGGGTTCTGCTGATAGATGAGTGGGTGGAGCATAAGCACCGGCATTGGCTGACTGGGCCGAATGGCCTGTTTCTAGGCAGTATGTCCCATGTAATCCTATGTAATCATTTCCCTCAATAAGTCTTTACAAGGCTTTATCCGGACCACAATGTCCTTTGTACCATGCAAGCCCATTATTCCAGAATAGGATCTGGAATGCAGAGAGCTCGCAACAAGTAACCTTCGATACCCTGTCCAGCTCCACCTCCCCAAGTGACCGCCTGATAGCCCACCACAGAGCTGGGTGGGTGGGTCACTTCCAGTACTTCCCTGTGGAAGTGAATTACTCTGGACACTTGGGATCAGGAGACCAGAAGTAGTGAGTATCCTCTGCACGAGCAGCTTGTATTTCACAATGTGGCTTGGTTTCCAATGTGACTGGAAGGATGTTTCCAGTGGGGTTCCGCAGGGCTCAGTACTGGGTCCTTGCTTTTTGTGGTATATATATCAATGATTTATATTTGAATATAGGGAGACAAAACTAAAATTGGCTGTATGGGTTGATAATGAAGAGGAAAATCATGGGCTGCAGGAGCATATCAATCTACTGGTCAGGTGGGAAGAGCAGTGACAAATAGAATTTAAATCAGAGAAGTGTCAAGTGATATGGATAAGGTATATGATAGGCCACTTAATAATGTAGATGAACAAAGGGACCTTGGAGTGCTTGTCCACAGATCCCTGAAAGCAGCAGGCGGTGGATAAGGTGGTTAAGAAGGCATACGGAATGCTTGCCTTTATTGGCCGAGGCATAGAATATAAGAGCAGTGAGGTTATGCTTAAATTGTATAATACTTTGATTGGGCCACAGCTGGAGTACTGCGTGCAGTTCTGGTCGCTGTATTATAGGAAGGTCATGATTGCACTCGAGAGGGTGCAGAGGAGATTTACTAGGATTCTTCCTGGAATGGAGAATGTTAATTATGAGGACAAATTGGATAGGCTGGGTTTGTTCTCATTGGAACAGAGAAGGTTGAGAGGAGACCTCATCGAGATGTACAAAATATTGAGGGGCCTGGACATAGTGGATAGTAAGGGTCTATTTCCATTGGTGAATGGGTCTATTATGAGGGGGCATAGTTTTAAGGTGGTTGGTGGAATGTTTAGAGGGGATTTGAAGGGGGTCTTCTTTACGCAGAGGGTTGTGGGGATCTGGAACTAGCTGCCTGGAAGAGTGGTGGATGCAGAAATCCTGACCACTTTTAAGAGATGGTTGGATGGGCAGTTAAAGTGTCGTAACCTGCAGGGTTACAAACCTAGAGCTGGTAATTGGGATTCAATTGGATGACCTTTTGTTGGACGGCACAGATATAATGGTAAGTACCGCAGGGAATAGAATACGGCCAGGGTGATCTCCTGGACTAATGTCGATCACCCGGATGGGTCGGAGAGGAATTTTCCCAGATTTTTTCTCCGTAAATTGGCCTGGGTTTTTATCTAGTTTTTGGCTCTCCCAGGAGATCACATGACTCCGATTGGGGTGGTGTTTAGATGTTTTCAGTATAAGGCGTTTTGGGGTAAAAGGAGGCTTTTCTCCCTCAAGGTGGATTAACTGATATAGTTAATCGACACCTCGCCCAGCTCCCACTGTATAACGACCACGGCAGTAAACAAACCAAACCTCAGGTTTACCGGTTTTATTATGAGCAATGCACGGGACGGTTCAGCCTAAAACCTCCGAAGTACAAAAGGTTTCAAGTACAATTTCTACAGGTTTTGGAGAGGAGTGCCCTCCTACAAAATCCTCTATTAGCGAAGTTACATTCATTTGTCGACCCTTATCTAACTGTCTCTGAGTGGTATATGCAGTTGCCCACCTTCTGTGGTGTTGTTCCATCACTTGCCCTTTGCCGCAGTATAATAGGTGCCTAAACTGGCTTCCTTATCTCTTCCTTAGAGACTTCTGATCAACAACTGCTGATTTTGCTGTTTAAGTATTACAGAGGTTACGGATTCAGCTCAATGCGTTATACATTTGTGCTATACCTACATAAGCAAGTGTTACATACATAGGCAGTTATACAGACCCTCCTGATACTGATAAGTTCACTACTTTCACCATAATTCTGACCACCGATTTGCATCTTTTAGAATTTATCCCTTACAGGGGTGTCGCAGTTGTGTGAGACGGACTGGTTGGGCTGGGTGCTCTTTGCCTTTCCGTCATTGTTTATAGGTTTATATGTAACCTTGAAGGCTGCTGACCAAGCGCGGTGCAGCTCTTTGTCGGCCGGCGCAAACACGATGGGCTGAAATGGCCTCCTTCTGCGCTGTAAACTTCTATGTTTCTATGTTTGCCCATCAGAGGAACTATCTACTAGTGGGCATACTGGTCATCATCCACACTGAGAGTGAGAGATAGTCATCCAGAAGGCTCAACTGATGAAGATATGTCTCCAGTTGTACATTCTTGATGTCTATCACTCAGCCAGTAATGTTGCCACAGTTCTCCTTTGTCGCAGCATCTGAACGAGAGATGGTGGTCTTGGGGCACAGTGTCCTCCAGGCATTTGGGCTACAGCCATCAGGCTCTTCAGGTAATGCTGCGACATTCAGGAGGAATGGGCTTCAAGGCCAGTGGACATCGATGAGTTGACTTGTCATTTCAGCAGGCTCAGGGCGTGAACTGTATAATAGGATATTGTACACTTTCAGACTTGGTGTGAGGTAAGTCAGCATGTCTATGGTTGATAATGACAAGGAAAGTCTTGGGCTGCAGGAGGATATCAATCTACTGTTCAGGTGGGCAGATCAGTGGCAAATGGAATTTTTTCAGAGAAGTGGAGTGCTTGTCCGCAGATCCCTGAAAGCAGCAGGCCAGCTGGACAAGGTGGTTAAGAAGGCATACGGAATGCTTGCCTTTATTGGCTGAGGCATAGAATATAAGAGCAGCGAGGTTATGCTTAAATTGTATAATACTTTGGTTAGGCCACAGCTGGAGTACTGCGTGCAGTTCTGGTCGCTGTATTATAGGAAGGTCATGATTGCACTAGAGAGGGTGCAGAGGAGATTTACTGGGATTCTGCCTGGAATGGAGAATCTTTGTAATGAGGACAGATTGGATCGGCTGGGTTTGTTCTCATTCGAACAGCGGAGGTGGAGAGGAGACATCATCGACGTGTACAAAATATTAAGGGGTCTGGACATAGTGGATAGTAAGGGTCTATTTCCGTTGGTGGAGGGGTCTATGAGAGACCGCATGGATGAACTACAACAATTATACATCCCTGTCTGGCGTAAAAATAAAAAAGGGAAGGTGGCTCCACCGTGGCTATCAAGGGAAATCAGGGATAGTATTAAAGCTAAGGAAGTGGTATACAAATTGGCCAGAAATAGCAGCGAACCCGGGGACTGGGAGAAATTTAGAACTCAGCAGAGGAGGACAAAGGGTTTGATTGTGGCAGGGAAAATAGAGTACGAGAGGAAGCTTGCAGGGAACATTAAGACGGACTGCAAAAGCTTCTATAGATATGTAAAGAGAAAAAGGTGAGTAAAGACAAATGCAGGTCCCCTGCAGTCAGAATCAGGGGAAGTCATAAAGGGGAACAAAGAAATGGCAGACCAATTGAACAAGTACTTTAGTTCGGTATTCACGACCAACCTTCCGGATATAAAAGGGGTCAGAGGGTTGAGTAAGAAGGAGGAACTGAGGGAAATCATTATTAGTCAGGAAATTGTGTTGGGGAAATTGATGGGATTGAAGAACAATAAATCCTCAGGGCCTGATGGTCTGCATCCCAGAGTACTTAAGGAGGTGGCCTTGGAAATAGCAGATGCATTGACAGTCATTTTCCAACATTCCATAGACTGTGGATCAGTTCCTATGGAGTGGAGTGTAGCCAATGTAACCCCACTTTTTAGAAAAGGAGGGAGAGAGAAAACGGAATTATAGATCGGTCAGCCTGACATCGGTCGTGGGTAAAATGATGGAATCAATTATTAAGGATATCATAGCAGCGCATTTGGAAAGCAGTGACATGATAGGCCCAAGTTAGCATGGATTTGTGAAAGGGAAATCATGCTTGACAAATCTTCTGGAATTTTTTGAGGATGTTTCCAGTAGAGTGGACAAGGGAGAACCAGTTGATGTGGTGTATTTGGACTTTCAGAAGGCTTTCGACAAGGTCCAACACAAGACATTAATGTGCAAGGTTAAAGCTCATGGGATTGGGGGTAGTGTGTTGACATGGATTGAGAACTGATTGGCAGACAAGAAGCAAAGAGTAGGGGTAAATGGGTACTTTTCAGAATGGCAGGTAGTGACTAGTGGGGTAGCGCAAGGTTCTGTGCTGGGGCCCCAGCTGTTTACATTGTACATCAATGATTTAGACGAGGGGATTAAATGTATCTCCAAATTTGTGCATGAGTCTAAGTTAGGTGGCAGTGTGAGCTGCGAGGAGGATGCTATGAGGCTGCAGAGTGACTTGGATAGGTTAGGTGAATGGGCAAATGCATGGCAGATGAAGTATAATGTGGATAAATGTGAGGTTATCCACTTTGGTGGTAAAAACAGAGAAACAGATTATTATCTGAATGGTAACATTCAGGAAAAGGGGAGGTGCAACGAGACCTGGGTGTCATGGTACATCAGCCATTGAAGGTTGGCATGCAGGTACAGTAGGCGGTTAAGAAAGCAAATGGCATGTTGGCCTTCATAGCGAGGGGATTTGAGTACAGGGACAGGGAGGTGTTACTGCAGTTGTTCAGGGCCTTGGTGAGGCCACACCTGGAGTATTGTGTACAGTTTTGGTCGCTTAACTTGAGGAAGGACATTCTTGATATTGAGGGAGTGCAGCGAAGGTTCACCAGACCGATTCCCGGGATGGCGGGACTGACATATCAAGAAAGACTGGATCAAATGGGCTTGTATTCACTGGAGTTCAGATAATGAGAGGGGATCTCATAGAAACGTTTAAAATTCTGACGGGTTTAGACAGGTTGGATGCAGGAAGAATGTTCCCAATGTTGGGGAAGTCCAGAACCAGAGGTCACAGTCCAAGGATAAGGGGTGTTAGCCCTTTAGGACCGAGATAGGAGAAACTTCTTCACCCAGAGAGTGGTGAACCTGTGGGATTCTCTACCACAGAAAGTTGTTGAGGCCAATTCACTAAATATATTCAAAAAGGAGTTACTACTAGGGGGATCAAGGGGTATGGCGAGAAAGAAGGAATGGGGTACTGAAGCTGCATTTTAGCCATGAACTCATTGAATAGCAGTGCAGGTTCGAAGTTCCGAATGGCCTACTCCTGCACCTATTTTCTATGTTTCTATGTTAGGCTGAAAGCTGGAGTACTGCGTGCAGTTCTGGTCGCCGTATTATAGGAAGGTTGTGATTGCACTAGACAGGGTGCAGAGGAGATTTACTAGGATTCTTCCTGGAATGGAGAATCATAGTAATGAGGACAGATTGCATCGGCTGGGTTTGTTCTCATTGGAACAGAGGAGGTGGAGAGGAGACATCATCGAGGTGTACAAAGTATTGAGGGGCCTGCACATAGTGGATAGTAAGGGTCTATTTCCATTGGTGGAGGGGTCTATTTAGAGGGGCATAGTTTTAAGGTGGGCACTTAAAGTGCAGTAACCTGCAGGGTTACAGACCTAGGGCTGGTAATTGGGATTAGACTGGATGACCTTTTGTTCGACGGCGCAGATATAGTGGTAAGTACTGCAGGGAATAGAATATGGCCTGGGTGATCTCCTGGACTAGTATCGATCACCCGGATTGGTCGGAGAAGAATTTTCCCAGATTTATTATCCCTAAATTGGTCGGGTATTTTTCTGTTTTTTTCCGCTCCCAGGAGATCACATGACTCTGGTTGGGGTGGAGTGTAGAATGTTTCAGTATAAGGGGTGTCGCAGTTGTGTGAGGCGGACTGGTTGGGCTGAGTGATCTTTGCCTTTCTGTCATTGTTTATAGGTTTATATGTAACCTTTAGGGCTGCTGACCAAGGACCGTGCGGCTCTTTGTCGTCCGGCACGGACACGAAGGGCCGAAATGGCCTCCTTCTGCGCCGTAAATTTTGATGTTTCTATATTTCTAAATTTCGATGTTTGACCATCAGAGGAACTATCTCCTAGTGGGCATACTGGTCACCATCCGCACTGAGAGTGAGAGATAGTCATCCAGAAGTCTCAACTGATGAAGATATGTCTCCAGTTGAACATTCTTGATGTCTATCACTCGGCCGGTAATGTTGCCACAGTTCTCCTTTGTCGCAGCATCTGAACGAGAGATGGTGGTCTTGGGGCACAGTGTCCTCCAGGCATTTGGGCTACAGCCATCAGGCTCTTCAGGTAATGCTGCGACATTCAGGAGGAATGGGCTTCAAGGCCAGTGGATATGGATGAGTTGACTTGTCATTTCAGCAGGCTCGGGGTGTGAACGGTATAATAGGACATTGTACACTTTCAGATTCGGTGCGGGGTAAGTCAGCATGTCTATGGTTGATAATGAAGAGGAAAATCATGGGCTGCAGGAGGATATCAATCTACTGGTCAGGTAGCAAATGGAATTTAATTCAGAGAAGTGTGAGATGATGCCCTTGGGGAGGGCTAATAAGGAAAGTATAGATGAACAATAGTGTAGATGAACAAAGGGACCCTGGCGTGTTTGTCCACAGATCCCTGAAAGTAGCAGGCCAGGTGGATAAGGTGGTTAAGAAGGCATATTGAATGCTTGTCTTCATTGGACGAGGCATAGAATATAAGAGCAGGGAGGTTCTGCTTAAATTGTATAATAATTTGGTTAGGCCACAGCTGGAGTACTGCGTGCAGTTCTGGTCGCCATATTATAGGCAGGACGTGATTGCACTAGAGATGGTGCAGCGGAAATTTACTTTGATTCTGCCTGGAATGGAGAATCTTAGTTAGCATGCAGGTACAACAGGCGGTGAAGAAGGCAAATGGTATGTTGGCCTTCATAGCTAGGGGATTTGAGTATAGGAGCAGGGAGGTCTTACTGTAGTTGTACAGGGCCTTGGTGAGGCCTCACCTGGAATAATGTGTTCAGTTTTGGTCTCCTAATCTGGAAGGATTTTCTTGCTATTGAGGGAGTGCAGCAAAGGTTCAACAGACTAATTCCAGAGATGGTTGGACTGTCATATGAGGATAGACTGGATCAACTGGGCCTTTATTCACTGGAGTTTAGAAGGATGAGAGGGGATCTCATAGAAACATAAAATTCTGATGTGACTGGACAGGTTAGATGCGAGAAGAATGTTCCCGATGTTGGAGAAGTCCAGAACCAGGGGATAGTCTTAGGATAAGGGGTAGGCTATTAAGGACTGAAATGAGGAGAAACTTCTTCACTCAGAGAGTTGTTAACCTGTGGAACTCCCTGCCGCAGAGAGTTGTTGATGCCAGTTCATTGGATATGGGCCTTACGGCTAAGAGGATCAAGGGGTATGGAGAGAAGGCACGAAAGGGGTACTGAGGGAATGATTAGCCATGATCTTATTGAATGGTGGTGCAGGCTCAAAGGTCCGAATGGCCTACTCCTGCACCGACTTTCTATGTTTCTATGAGGACAGATTGGATAGGCGGGGTTTGTTGTCATTGGAATAGAGGAGATTGGGAGGAGACCTCATCGAGGTGTACAAAATAACGAGGGGTCTGGACATAGTGGATAGTAAGGGTCTATTTCCATTGGTGGAGTGGTCTATTAGGAGGGGGCATAGTTTTAAGGTGCTTGGTGGAAGATTTAGGGATTATTTGAGGGGGGGCTTCTTTACGCAGAGGGTTGTGCGGATCTGGAACTCGCTGCCTGGAAGAGTTGTGGATGCAGAAACCCTGACCACTTTTAAGAGATGGTTGGATGGGCAGTTAAAGTATCGTAACCTGCAGGGTTGCAGACCTAGAGCTGGTAATTGGGATTCAATTGGATGACTTTTTATTGGACGGCGCAGATATAATGGTAAGTACCACAGGGAATAGAATACGGCCAGGGTGATCTCCTGGACTAATGTCGATCACCCGGATGGGTCGGAGAGGAATTTTCCCAGATTTTTTCTCCCTAAATTGGCCTGGGTTTTTATCTAGTTTTTGGCTCTCCCAGGAGATCACATGACTCCGATTGGGGTGGTGTTTCGATGTTTTCAGTATAAGGCGTTTTGGGGTAAAAGGAGGCTTCTCTCCCTCAAGGTGGATTAACTGATATAGTTCATCGACACCTCGCCCAGCTCCCACTGTATAACGACCACGGCAGTAAACAAACCAAACCTCAGGTTTACCGGTTTTATTACGAGCAATGCACGGGACGGTTCAGCCTAAAACCTCCGAAGTACAAGGGGTTTCAAGTACAATTTTTACAGGTTTTGGAGAGGAGTGCCCTCCTACAAAATCCTCTATTAGCGAAGTTACATTCATTTGTCGACTCTTATCAAACTGTCTCTGAGTGGTATATGCAGTTGCCCACCTTCTGTGGTGTTGTTCCATCACTTGCCCTTTGCCGCAGTATAATAGGTGCCTAAACTGGCTTCCTTATCTCTTCCTCAGAGACTGCTGATCAACAACTGCTGATTTTGCTGTTTAAGTATTACAGAGGTTACGGATTCAGCTCAATGCGTTATACATTTGTGCTATACCTATATAAGCAAGTGTTACATATATAGGCAGTTATATAGATCCTCCTGATACTGATAAGTTCACTACTTTCAGCATAATTCTGACCACCGATTTGCATCTTTTAGAATTTATCCCTTACAGGGGTGTCGCAGTTGTGTGAGGCGGACTGGGTGGGCTGGGTGCTCTTTGCCTTTCCGTCATTGTTTATAGGTTTATATGTAACCTTGAAGGCTGCTGACCAAGTGCTGTGCACCTCTTTGTCGGCCGGCGCAGACACGATGGGCTGAAATGGCCTCCTCCTGCGCTGTAAATTTCTATGTTTCTATGTTTGCCCATCAGAGGAACTATCTACTAGTGGGCATACTGGTCATCATCCACACTGAGAGTGAGAGATAGTCATCCAGAAAGCTCAACTGATGAAGATATGTCTCCAGTTGAACATTCTTGATGTCTAGCACTCGGCCGGTAATGTTGCCACAGTTCTCCTTTGTCACAGCATCTGAACGAGAGATGGTGGTCTTGGGGCACAGTGTCCTCCAGGCATTTGGGCTACAGCCATCAGGCTCTTCAGGTAATGCTGCGACATTCAGGAGGAATGGGCTTCAAGGCCAGTGGACGTGGATGAGTTGACTTGTCATTTCAGCAGGCTCGGGTTGTGAACGGTATAATAGGATATTGTACACTTTCAGACCCGGTGCGGGGTAAGTCAGCATGTCTATGGTTGATAATGAAGAGGAAAGTCTTGGGCTGCAGGAGGATATCAATCTCCTGGTCAGGTGGGCAGATCAGTGGCAAATAGAATGTATTTCAGAGAAGTGTGAGGTGATGCTTATAAGGAAAGGGTGTACACATCAAGCGTTGTGCCACTTAATAGTGTAGATGAACAAAGGGACCCTGGAGTGCTAGGCCACAGATCCCTGAAAGCAGCAGGCCAGGTTGATAAAGTGGTTAAGAAGGCCTGCGGAATGCTTGCCTTTATTGGCCTAGGCAGAGAATTTAAGAGCAGCGAAGTGATGCTTAAATTGTATAATACTTTGGTTAGGCCACAGCTGGAGTATTGCCTGCAGTTCTGGTCGCCGTATTATAGGAAGGTTGTGATTGCACGAGAGAGGGTGCAGAGGAGATTTACTTGGATTTTGCCTGGAATGGAGCATCTTAGTTATGAAGACAGATTGGATAGGCTGGGTTTGTTCTCAAGGAACAGAGGAGATTGAGAGGAGACCTCATCGAGGTGTACAAAATATTGAGGGGCCTGGACATCGTGGATAGTAAGGGTCTATTGCCTTTGGTGGAGGGGTTTATTATGAGGGGGCATATTTTAATATGGTTGGTGGAAGTTTTGAGGGGATTTGAGGGGGGCTTCTTTACGCAGAAGGTTGTGGGGATCGTGAACTCGCTGCCTGGAAGAGTGGTGGATGCAGAAACCCTCACCACTTTTTAAGAGATGGTTGGATGGGCACTTGAAGTGCAGTAACCTGCAGGGTTACAGACCGAGAGCTTGTAATTGGGATTAAACTGGATGAACTATTGATCTACGGCGCAGATATAATGGTAAGTACTGCAGGTAATAGAATATGGCCTGGGTGCTATCTCCTGGACTAGTGTCGATCACGTGGATGGGTCAGAGAGAAATTTTCCGAGATAGTTTCTCCCTAACTTGGCCTGGGTTTTTTGTCTGGTTTTTGCCTCTCCCAGGAGATCACATGGCTCCGGATGGGATGGAGTGTAGATATTTTCAGTATAAGGGGTGTCGCAGTTGTGAGAGGCGAACTGCTTGGGCTGGGTGCTCTTTGCCTTTCCGTCATTGTTCATTGGTTTATATGTAACCTTTAGGGCTGCTGACCAAGGGCCGTGTGGCTCTTTGTCGGCCGGCGCGGACACGATGGGCCGAAATGGCCTCCTTCTGCGTTGTAAATTTCTATGTTTCTAGGTTTGACCATCAGAGGAACAATCTACCAGTTTGAGAGTGAGAGGTAGTCACCAGAAGGTTGAAATGATGAAGATATATCTCTAGTTGAACATTCTTGATGTCTATCACTCGGCCGGTAATGTTGCCACAGTTCTCCTTTGTCGCAGCATCTGAACGAGAGATGGTGGTCTTGGGGCACAGTGTCCTCCAGGCATTTGGGCTACAGCCATCAGGCTCTTCAGGTAATGCTGCGACATTCGGGAGGAATGGGCTTCAAGGCCACTGGACATGGATGAGTTGACTTGTCATTCAGCAGGCTCAGGGTGTGAAAGGTACAATAGGACATTGTACACTTTCAGACTCGGTGTGAGGTAAGTCAGCATGTCTATGCTTGATAATGACGAGGAAAGTCTTGGGCTGCAGGAGGATATCAATCGACTGGTGAGGTGGGCAGAGCAGTGGCAAATGGAATATATTTCAGAGAAGTGTGAGGTGATGCACTTTAGGAGGGCTAATAAGGAAAGGGTATACACATTAAGCGGTATGCCACTTAAAAGTGTCGATGAACAAAGGGACCTTGGAGTGCTTGTCCACAGATCCCTGAAAGCAGCAGGCCAGGTGGATACGGTGATTAAGGAGGCATACGGAATGCTTGCCTTTATTGGCTGAGGTTATGCTTAAATTGTATAATATTTTGGTTCGGCCACAGCTGGAGTACTGCGTGCAGTTCTGGTCGCTGTATTATATGAAGGATGTGAATGCACTAGAGAGGGTGCAGAGGAGATTTCCTAGGATGCTGCCTGGAATGGAGAATCTTAGTTATGAGTACAGATCGGATAGGCTTGATTTGTCTTCATTGAAACAGAGGAGATTGAGAGGATACCTCATCGAGGTGCAAAAAATATAGAGGGGCCTGGACATAGTGGATAGTAAGTCTATTTCCATTACGAGGGGGCATATTCTAAGATGGTTGGTGGAAGGTTTGAGGCGATTTGAGGGGGTCTTCTTTACGCAGAGGTTTGTGGGGATCGTGAACTCGCTGCCTGGAAGAGTGGTGATTGCTGAAACCCTCACCACTTTTAAGAGATGGTTGGATGGGCACTTAAAGTGCAGTAACCTGCAGGGTTACGGACCTCGAGCTGGTAATTAGGATTAGACTGGAAGACCTTTTGTTCTACGGCCCATATATAATGGTAAGTACTGCAGGGAATAGAATACGGCCAGTGTGATCTCCTGGACTAGTGTCGATCACCTGGATGGCTCGGAATGAAATTTTCCGAGATATTTTCTCCCTAAATTGACCCTTTAAACTGGTTTTTGTTCTCCCTGGAGATGACATGGCTGCGGATGGGGTGGAGTGTCGATATTTTCAGTATAAGGGGTGTCGCAATTGTGTGAAGCGGACTGGTTGGGCTGGGATCTCTTTGCCTTTCCATCATTGTTCATAGATTTATCTGTAACCTTTAGGGCTGCTGACCAAGGGCTGTGCAAATCTTAGTCGGTAGACACGGACATGAAAGGACGAAATGGCCTCCTTCTGCGCTGTAAATGTCTTTGTTTCTATGTTTGACCATCAGAGGAACAATCTCCTCGTGGGCATACTGGTCACCATCCATTTTGAGAGTGAGAGATAGTCACCAGAAGGTTCAAATAATGAAGATATGTCTCTAGTTGAGCATTCTTGATGTCTAACATTCGGCCGGTAATGTTGCCGCAGTTCTCCTTTGTCGCAGCATCTGAACGAGAGATGGTGGTCTTGGGGCACAGTGTCCTCCAGGCATTTGGGCTACAGCCATCAGGCTCTTCAGGTAATGCTGCGACATTCAGGAGGAATGGGCTTCAAGGCCAGTGGATATGGATGAGTTGACTTGTCATTTCAGCAGGCTCGGGGTGTGAACGGTATAATAGGACATTGTACACTTTCAGACTCGGTGCAGGGTAAGTCAGCATGACTATGGTTGATAATGACGAGGAAAGTCTTGGGCTGCAGGAGGATATCAATCTACTGGTGAGGTGGGCAGAGCAGTGGCAAATGGAATTTATTTCAAAGAAGTGTGAGATGATGTTAATAAGGAAAGGATATACACATTAAGCATTAGGCCATTTAATAGTGTAGATGAACAAAGGGACCTTGGAGTGCTTGTCCACAGATCCCTGAAATTAGCAGGCCAGATGGATAAGGTGGTTAAGAAGGCATACGGAATGCTTGCCTTTATTGGCCGAGGCATAGAATATAAGAGCAGCGAGGTTATGCTTAAATTGTATAATACTTTGGTTAGGCCACAGCTGGAGTACTGCGTGCAGTTCTGGTCGCTGTATTATAGGAAGGTCATGATTGTACTAGAGAGGGTGCAGAGGGGATTTACTGGGATTCTGCCTGGAATGGAGAATCTTTGTAATGAGGACAGATTGGATCGGCTGGGTTTGTTCTCATTCGAACAGCGGAGGTGGAGAGGAGACCTCCTCGACGTGTACAAAATATTAAGGGGCCTGGACATAGTGGATAGTAAGGGTCTATTTCCATTGGTGGAGGGGTCCATGAGAGACCGCATGGATGAACTACAACAATTATACATCCCTGTCTGGCGTAAAAATAAAAAAGGGAAGGTGGCTCCACCGTGGCTATCAAGGGAAATCAGGGATAGTATTAAAGCTAAGGAAGTGGCATACAAATTGGCCAGAAATAGCAGCGAACCCGGGGACTGGGAGAAATTTAGAACTCAGCAGAGGAGGACAAAGGGTTTGATTGGGGCAGGGAAAATAGAGTACAAGAGGAAGCTTGCAGGGAACATTAAGACGAACTGCAATAGCTTGTATAGATATGTAAAGAGAAAAAGGTGAGTAAAGACAAACGCAGGTCCCCTGCAGTCAGAATCAGGGGAAGTCATAAAGTGGAACAAAGAAATGGCAGACCAATTGAACAAGTACTTTAGTTCGGTATTCACGACCAACCTTCCGGATATAAAAGGGGTCAGAGGGTCTAGTAAGAAGGAGGAACTGAGGGAAATCATTATTAGTCAGGAAATTGTGTTGGGGAAATTGATGAGATTGAAGGCCATTAAATCCTCAGGGCCTGATGGTCTGCATCCCAGAGTACTTAAGGAGGTGGCCTTGGAAATAGCAGATGCATTGACAGTCATTTTCCAACATTCCATAGACTGTGGATCAGTTCCTATGGAGTGGAGTGTAGCCAATGTAACCCCACTTTTTAGAAAAGGAGGGAGAGAGAAAACAAAATTATAGATCGGTCAGCTCGACATCGGTCGTGGGTAAAATGATGGAATCAATTATTAAGGATATCATAGCAGCGCATTTGGAAAGCAGTGACATGATAGGCCCAAGTTAGCATGGATTTGTGAAAGGGAAATCATGCTTGACAAATCTTCTGGAATTTTTTGAGGATGTTTCCAGTAGAGTGGACAAGGGAGAACCAGTTGATGTGGTGTATTTGGACTTTCAGAAGGCTTTCGACAAGGTCCAACACAAGACATTAATGTGCAAGGTTAAAGCTCATGGGATTGGGGGTAGTGTGTTGACATGGATTGAGAACTGGTTGGCAGACAAGAAGCAAAGAGCAGGAGTAAATGGGTACTTTTCAGAATGGCAGGTAGTGACTAGTGGGGTACCGCAAGGTTCTGTGCTGGGGCCCCAGCTGTTTACATTGTACATCAATGATTTAGACGAGGGGATTAAATGTATCTCCAAATTTGTGGATAAGTCTAAGTTAGGTGGCAGTGTGAGCTGCGAGGAGGATGCTATGAGGCTGCAGAGTGTCTTGGATAGGTTAGGTGAATGGGCAAATGCATGACAGATGAAGTATAATGTGGATAAATGTGAGGTTATCCACTTTGGTGGTAAAAACAGCGAAACAGATTATTATCTGAATGGTAACATTCAGGAAAAGGGGAGGTGCAACGAGACCTGGGTGTCATGGTACATCAGCCATTGAAGGTTGGCATGCAGGTACCGTAGGCGGTTAAGAAAGCAAATGGCATGTTGGCCTTCATAGCGAGGGGATTTGAGTACAGGGACAGGGAGGTGTTACTACAGTTGTACAGGGCCTTGGTGAGGCCACACCTGGAGTATTGTGTACAGTTTTGGTCTCCTAACCTGAGGAAGGACATTCTTGCTATTGAGGGATTGCAGCGAAGATTCACCAGACCGATTCCCGGGATGGCGGGACTGACATATCAAGAAAGACTGGATCAACTGGGCTTGTATTCACTGGAGTTCAGATAATGAGAGGGGATCTCATAGAACCGTTTAAAATTCTGACGGGTTTAGACAGGTTGGATGCAGGAAGAATGTTCCCAAAGTTGGGGAAGTCCAGAACCAGGGGTCATAGTCCAAGGATAAGGGGTGTTAGCCATTTAGGACTGAGATAGGAGAAACATCTTCACCCAGAGAGTGGTGAACCTGTGGGATTCTCTACCACAGAAAGTTGTTGAGGCCAATTCACTAAATATATTCAAAAAGGAGTTACTACTAGGGGGATCAAGGGGTATGGCGAGAAAGAAGGAATGGGGTACTGAAGCTGCATTTCAGCCATGAACTCATTGAATAGCAGTGCAGGTTCGAAGTTCCGAATGGCCTACTCCTGCACCTATTTTCTATGTTTCTATGTTAGGCTGCAAGCTGGAGTACTGCGTGCAGTTCTGGTCGCCGTATTATAGGAAGGTTATGATTGCACTAGACAGGGTGCAGAGGAGATTTACTAGGATTCTTCCTGGAATGGAGAATCGTAGTAATGAGGACAGATTGCATCGGCTGGGTTTGTTCTCATTGGAACAGAGGAGGTGGAGAGGAGACATCATCGAGGTATACAAAGTATTGAGGGGCCTGCACATAGTGGATAGTAAGGGTCTATTTCCATTGGTGGAGGGGTCTATTTAGAGGGGCATAGTTTTAAGGTGGGCACTTAAAGTGCAGTAATCTGCAGGGTTACAGACCTAGGGCTGGTAATTGGGATTAGACTGGATGACCTTTTGTTCGACGGCGCAGATATAGTGGTAAGTACTGCAGGGAATAGAATATGGCCTGGGTGATCTCCTGGATTGGTCGGAGAAGAATTTTCCCAGGTTTATTATCCCTAAATTGGTCGGGTATTTTTCTTTTTTTTTCCGCTCCCAGGAGTCACATGACTCTGGTTGGGGTGGAGTGTAGAATGTTTCAGTATAAGGGGTGTCGCAGTTGTGTGAGGCGGACTGGTTGGGCTGAGTGATCTTTGCCTTTCCGTCATTGTTTATAGGTTTACATGTAACCTTTAGGGCTGCTGACCAAGGGCCGTGCGGCTCTTTGTCGTCCGGCACGGACACGAAGGGCCGAAATGGCCTCCTTCTGCGCTGTAAATTTCTATGTTTCTATATTTCTAAATTTCGATGTTTGACCATCAGAGGAACTATCTCCTAGTGGGCATACTGGTCACCATCCGCACTGAGAGTGAGAGATAGTCATCCAGAAGTCTCAACTGATGAAGATATGTCTCCAGTTGAACATTCTTGATGTCTATCACTCGGCCGGTAATGTTGCCACAGTTCTCCTTTGTCGCAGCATCTGAACTAGAGATGGTGGTCTTGGGGCACAGTGTCCTCCAGGCATTTGGGCTACAGCCATCAGGCTCTTCAGGTAATGCTGCGACATTCAGGAGGAATGGGCTTCAAGGCCAGTGGACATGGATGAGTTGACTTGTCATTTCAGCAGACTCGGAGTGTGAACGGTATAATAGGACATTGTACACTTTCAGATTCAGTGTGGGGTAAATCAGCATGTCTATGGTTGATAATGAAGAGGAAAGTCATAGGCTGCAGGAGGATATCAATCTACTGGTCAGGTAACAAATGGAATTTAATTCAGAGAAGTGTGAGATGATGCACTTTGGGAGGGCTAATTTGGAAAGTATAGATGAACAATAGTGTAGATGAACAAAGGGACCCTGGTGTGTTTGTCCACAGATCCCTGAAAGTAGCAGGCCAGGTGGATAAGGTGGTTAAGAAGGCATACGGAATGCTTGTCTTCATTGGCCGAGGCATAGAATATAAGAGCAGGGAGGTTCTGCTTAAATTGTATCATAATTTGGTTAGGCCACAGCTGGAGTACTGCGTGCAGTTCTGGTCGCCATATTATCGGCAGGACGTGATTGCACTAGAGATGGTGCAGCGGAAATTTACTTTGATTCTGCCTGGAATGGAGAATCTTAGTTAGCATGCAGGCACAACAGGTGGTGAAGAAGGCAAATGGTATGTTGGCCTTCATAGCTAGGGGATTTGAGTATAGGAGCTCAGAGGTCTTACTGTAGTTGTACAGGGCCTTGGTGAGGCCTCACCTGGAATATTATGTTCAGTTTTGGTCTCCTAATCTGTGGAAGGATTTTCTTGCTATTGAGGGAGTGCAGCGAAGGTTCAATAGACTAATTCCAGAGATGGTTGGACTGTCATATGAGGAGAGATTGGATCAACTGGGCCTTTTTTCACTGGAGTTTAGAAGGATGAGAAGGGATCTCATAGAAACATAAAATTCTGACGGGACTGGTCAGGTTAGGTGCGAGAAGAATGTTCCCGATGTTGGGGAAGTCCAGAACCAGGGGACATAGTCTTTGGATAAGAGGTAGGCCATTTAGGACTGAGATGAGGAGAAACTTCTTCACTCAGAGAGTTGTTAACCTGTGGAATTCCCTGCCACAGAGAGTTGTTGATGCCAGTTCATTGGATATGGGACTTACGGCTAAGAGGATCAAGGGGTATGGAGAGAAAGCAGGAAAGGGGTACTGAGGGAATGATTAGCCGTGATCTTATTGAATGGTGGTGCAGGCTCGAAGGTCCAAATGGCCTACTCCTGCACCGACTTTCTATGTTTCTATGTTTCTATGAGGACAGATTGGATAGGCGGGGTTTGTTGTCATTGGAATAGAGAAGATTGGGAGGAGACCTCATCGAGGTGTACAAAATAACGAGGGGTCTGGACATAGTGGATATTAAGGGTCTATTTTCATTGGTGGAGTGGTCTATTAGGAGGGGGCATAGTTTTAAGGTGGTTGGTAGAAGATTTAGGGGGTATTTGGTGGGGGGGGGCTTCTTTACGCAGAGGGTTGTGGGGATCTGGAACTCGCTGCCTGGAAGAGTGGTGGATGCAGAAACCCTGACCACTTTTAAGAGATGGTTGGATGGGCTCTTAAAGTGCAGTAACCTGCAGGGTGACAGACCTTGAGCTGGTAATTGGGATTCAATTGGATGACCTTTTGTTGGACGGCGCAGATATAATGGTAAGTACCGCAGGGAATAGAATACGGCCAGGGTGATCTCCTGGACTAATGTCGATCACCCGGATGGGTCGGAGAGGAATTTTCCCAGATTTTTTCTCCGTAAATTGGCCTGGGTTTTTATCTAGTTTTTGGCTCTCCCAGGAGATCACATGACTCCGATTGGGGTGGTGTTTAGATGTTTTCAGTATAAGGCGTTTTGGGGTAAAAGGAGGCTTTTCTCCCTCAAGTTAATCGACACCTCGCCCAGCTCCCACTGTATAACGACCACGGCAGTAAACAAACCAAACCTCAGGTTTACCGGTTTTATTACGAGCAATGCACGGGACGGTTCAGCCTAAAACCTCCGAAGTACAAAAGGTTTCAAGTACAATTTCTACAGGTTTTGGAGAGGAGTGCCCTCCTACAAAATCCTCTATTAGTGAAGTTACATTCATTTGTCGACTCTTATCAAACTGTCTCTGAGTGGTACATGCAGTTGCCCACCTTCTGTGGTGTTGTTCCATCACTTGCCCTTTGCCGCAGTATAATAGTCGCCTAAACTGGCTTCCTTATCTCTTCCTCAGAGACTGCTGATCAACAACTGCTGATTTTGCTGTTTAAGTATTACAGAGGTTACGGATTCAGCTCAATGCGTTATACATTTGTGCTATACCTACATAAGCAAGTGTTACATACATAGGCAGTTATATAGACCCTCCTTATACTGATAAGTTCACTACTTTCAGCATAATTCTGACCACCGATTTGCATCTTTTAGAATTTATCCCTTTCAGGGGTGTCGCAGTTGTGTGAGGCGGACTGGTTGGGCTGGGTGCTCTTTGCCTTTCTGTCATTGTTTATAGGTTTATATGTAACCTTGAAGGCTGCTGACCAAGCGCTGTGCAGCTCTTTGTCGGCCGGCGCAGACACGATGGGCCGAAATGGCCTCCTTCTGCGCTGTAAATTTCTATGTTTCTATGTTTGCCCATCAGAGGAACTATCTACTAGTGGGCATACTGGTCATCATCCGCACTGAGACTGAGAGATAGTCATCCAGAAAGCTCAACTGATGAAGATATGTCTCCAGTTGATCATTCTTGATGTCTATCACTCAGCTAGTAATGTTGCCGCAGTTCTCCTTTGTCGCAGCATCTGAACGAGAGATGGTGGTTTTGGGGCACAGTGTCCTCCAGGCATTTGGGCTACAGCCATCAGGCTCTTCAGGTAATGCTGCGACATTCAGGAGGAATGGGCTTCAAGGCCAGTGGACATCGATGAGTTGACTTGTCATTTCAGCAGGCTCAGGGCGTTAACTGTATAATAGGACATTGTACACTTTCAGACTTGGTCAGCATGTCTATGGTTGATAATGACAAGGAAAGTCTTGGGCTGCAGGAGGATATCAATCTACTGTTCAGGTGGGCAGATTAGTGGCAAATGGAATTTTTTCAGAGAAGTGGAGTGCTTGTCCGCAGATCCCTGAAAGCAGCAGGCCAGCTGGACAAGGTGGTTAAGAAGGCATACGGAATGCTTGCCTTTATTGGCTGAGGCATATAAGAGTAGGGAGGTTATGCCAAATTGTATAATACTTTGGTTCGGCCACATCTGGAGTACTGCGTGCAGTTCTGGTCGATGTATTATCGGAAAGATGTGAATGCACTAGAGAGAGTGCAGAGGAGATTTCCGAGGATGCTGCCTGGAATGGAGAATCTTAGTTGTGAGTACAGATCGGATAGGCTGGATTTGTCCTCATTGGAACAGAGGAGTTTGAGAGGAGACCTCAGCGAGGTGTACAAAATATTGAGGGGCCTGGACATAGTGGATAGTAACAGTCTATTTCCAATGGTGGAGGGGCTTATTACAAGGGGGCATATTCTAAGATGGTTGGTGGAAGGTTTGAGGGGATTTGAGGGGGTCTTCTTTCTGTAGAGGGTTGTGGGGATCGTAAAATCGCTGCCTGGATGAGTGGTGAATGCTGAAACCCTCACCACTTTTAAGAGATGGTTGGATGGGCACTTAAAGTGCAGTAACCTGCAGGGTTACGGACCTAGAGCTGGGAATTGGGATTAGACTGGATGAACTTTCGTTCTACGGCCCATATTTAATGGTAAGTACTGCAGGGAATAGAATACGGCCAGTGTGATCTCCTGGACTAGTGTCGATCGCCTGGATGGCTCGGGAAGAAATTTTCCGAGATATTTTCTCCCTAAATGACCCTTTTAACTGGTTTTTGTTCTTCCAGGAGATCACATGGCTCCGGATGGGATGGAGTGTAGATATTTTCAGTATAAGGGGTGTCGCAATTGTGTGAGGCAAACTGGTTGGGCTGGGTGCTCTTTGCCTTTCCATCATTGTTCATAGATTTATCTGTAACCTTTAGGGCTGCTGATCAAGGGCTGTGCAAATCTTCGTCGGTAGACACGGACACGATGGGCCGAAATGGCCTCCTTCTGCGCTGTAAATTTCTTTGTTTCTATGTTTGACCATCAGAGGAACAATCTCCTCATGGGCATACTGGTCACCATCCAGTTTGTGAGTGAGAGATAGTCACCAGAAGGTTCAAATAATGAAGATATGTCTCTAGTTGAGCATTCTTGATGTCTAACATTCGGCCAGTAATATTTCCACAGTTCTCCTTTGTTGCAGCATCTTGGGGCACAGTGTCCTCCAGGCATTTGGGCTACAGCCATCAGGCTCTTCAGGTAATGCTGCGACATTCAGGAGGAATGGGCTTCAAGGCCAGTGGACGTGGATGAGTTGACTTGTCATTTCAGCAGGCTCGGGGTGTGAACGGTATAATAGGACATTGTACACTTTCAGACCCGGTGCAGGGTAAGTCAGCATGTCTATGGTTGATAATGAAGAGGAAAGTCTTGGGCTGCAGAAAGATATCAATCTCCTGGTCAGGTGGGCAGATCAGTGGCAAATAGAATTTATTTCAGAGAAGTGTGAGATGATGCTTATAAGGAAAGGGTATACACATTAAGCGTTGTGCCACTTAATACTGTAGATGAACAAAGGGACCCTGGAGTGCTAGGCCACAGATCCCTGAAAGCAGCAGGCCAGGTGGATAAAGTGGTTAAGAAGGCCTGCGGAATGCTTGCCTTTATTGGCCGAGGCATAGAATTTAAGAGCAGCGAAGTTATGCTTAAATTGCATCATACTTTGGTTAGGCCACAGCTGGAGTACTGCGTGCAGTTCTGGTCGCCGTATAATAGGAAGGTTGTGATTGCACTAGAGAGGGTGCAGAGGAGATTTATTAGGATTCTGCCTGGAATGGAGGATCTTAGTAATGAAGACAGATTGGATAGGCTGGGTTTGTTCTCAAGGAACAGAGGAGATTGAGAGGAGACCTCATCGAGGTGTACAAAATATTGAGGGGCCTGGACATCGTGGATAGTAAGGGTCTATTGCCTTTGGTGGAGGGGTTTATTATGAGGGGGCATATTTTAATATGGTTGGTGGAAGTTTTGAGGGGATTTGAGGGGGGCATATTTACGCAGAAGGTTGTGGGGACCGTGAACTCGCTGCCTGGAAGAGTGGTGGATGCAGAAACCCTCACCACTTTTTAAGAGATGGTTGGATGGGCACTTAAAGTGCAGTAACCTGCAGGGTTACAGACCGAGAGCTGGTAATTGGGATTAAACTGGATGAACTATTGATCTACGGCGCAGATATAATGGTAAGTACTGCAGGGAATATAATATGGCCTGGGTGCTATCTCCTGGACTAGTGTCGATCACGTGGATGGGTCAGAGAGAAATTTTCCAAGGTATTTTCTCCCCAACTTGGCCTGGGTTTTTTGTCTGGTTTTTGCCTCTCCCAGGAGATCACATGCCTCCGGATGGGATGGAGTGTAGATATTTTCAGTATAAGGGGTGTCGCAGTTGTGAGAGGCGAACTGCTTGGGCTGGGTACTCTTTGCCTTTCCCTCATTGTTCATCGGTTTATATGTAACCTTTAGGGCTGCTGACCAAGGGCCGGTGCGGATACGATGGGCCATAAAGGCGTCCTTCTGCGCTGTAAATTTCTATGCTTCTATGTTTCTATATTTGACCATCAGAGGAACTATCTGCTTGTGGGCATACTGGTCACCATCCGCACTGAGAGTGAGATAGTCATCCAGAAGTCTCAACTGATGAAGATATGTCTCCAGTTGAACATTCTTGATGTCTATCACTCGGCCGGTAATGTTGCCACAGTTCACCTTTGTCACAGCATCTGAACGAGAGATGGTGGTCTTGGGGCACAGTGTCCTCCAGGCATTTGGGCTACAGACATCAGGCTCTTCAGGTAATGCTGCGACATTCAGGAGGAATGGGCTTCAAGTTCAGTGGACATGGATGAGTTCACTTGTCATTTCAGCAGGCTCGGGGTGAACGGTATAATAGGACATTGTACACTTTCAGACTCGGTGCGAGGTAAATCAGCATGTCTATGGTTGATAATGATGAGGAAAGTCATGGGCTGCAGGAGGATATCAATCTCCTGGTCAGGTGGGCAGATCAGTGGCAAATAGAATTTATTTCAGAGAAGTGTGAGGTGATGCACTTTCGGAGGGCTAATAAGGAAAGGGTATACACATTAAGCGGTCGGCCACTTAATCGTGTAGATGAACAAAGGGACCTTAGAATGCTTGTCCGCAGATCCCTGAAAGCAGCAGGCCAAGTGGATAAGGTGGTTAAGGAGGCATACGGAATGCTTGCCTTTATTGGCTGAGGCATATAAGAGTAGGGAGGTTATGCCAAATTGTATAATACTTTGGTTCGGCCACATCTGGAGTACTGCGTGCAGTTCTGGTCGATGTATTATCGGAAAGATGTGAATGCACTAGAGAGAGTGCAGATGAGATTTCCGAGGATGCTGCCTGGAATGGAGAATCTTAGTTATGAGTACAAATCGGATAGGCTGGATTTGTCCTCATTGGAACAGAGGAGTTTGAGAGGAGACCTCAGCGAGGTGTACAAAATATTGAGGGGCCTGGACATAGTGGATAGTAACAGTCTATTTCCATTGGTGGAGGGGTTTATTACGAGGGGACATATTCTAAGATGGTTGGTGGAAGGTTTGAGGGGATTTGAGGGGGTCTTCTTTCTGTAGAGGGTTGTGGGGATCGTAAAATCACTGCCTGGATGAGTGGTGGATGCTGAAACCCTCACCACTTTTAAGAGATGGTTGGATGGGCACTTAAAGTGCAGTAACCTGCAGCGTTACAGACCGAGAGCTGGTAATTGGGATTAGACTGGATGACCTTTCGTTCTATGGCCCATATATACTGGTAAGTACTGCAGGGAATAGAATGCAGCCAGTGTGATCTCCTGGACTAGTGTCGATCGCCTGGATGGCTCGGGAAGAAATTTTCCAAGATATTTTCTCCCTAAATTGACCCTTTTAACTGGTTTTTGTTCTCCCAGGAGATCACATGGCTCCGGATGGGATGGAGTGTAGATATTTTCAGTATAAGGGGTGTCGCAATTGTGTGAGGCGAACTGGTTGGGCTGGGTGCTCTTTGCCTTTCCATCATTGTTCATAGATTTATCTGTAACCTTTAGGGCTGCTGATCAAGGGCTGTGCAAATCTTCGTCGGCCGACACGGACACGATGGGCCGAAATGGCCTCCTTCTGCGCTGTAAATTTCTTTGTTTCTATGTTTGACCATCAGAGGAACAATCTCCTCGTGGGCATACTGGTCACCATCCAGTTTGAGAGTGAGAGATAGTCACCAGAAGGTTGAAATGATGAAGATATGTCTCTAGTTGAGCATTCTTGATGTCTATCATTCGGCTAGTAATGTTGCCACAGTTCTCCTTTGTTGCAGCATCTGAACGAGAGATGGTGGTCTTGGGGCACAGTGTCCTCCAGGCATTTGGGCTACAGCCATCAGGCTCTTCAGGTAATGCTGCGACATTCAGGTGGAATGAGCTTCAAGGCCAGTGGACGTGGATGAGTTGACTTGTCATTTCAGCAGGCTCGGGGTGTGAACGGTATAATAGGACATTGTACACTTTCAGACCCGGTGCGGGGTAAATCAGCATGTCTATGGTTGATAATGAAGAGGAAAGTCTTGGGCTGCAGAAAGATATCAATCTCCTGGTCAGGTTGGCAGATCAGTGGTAAATAGAATTTATTTCAGAGAAGTTTGAGGTGATGCTTATAAGGAAAGGGTATACACATTAAGCGTTGTGCCACTTAATAGTGTAGATGAACAAAGGGACCCTGGAGTGCTAGGCCACAGATCCCTGAAAGCAGCAGGCCAGGTGGATAAAGTGGTTAAGAAGGCCTGCGGAAAGCTTGCCTTTATTGGCCGAGGCATAGAATTTAAGAGCAGCGAAGTTATGCTTAAATTGTATAATACTTTGGTTAGGCCACAGCTGGAGTCCTGCGTGCAGTTCTGGTCGCCGTATTATAGGAAGGTTGTAATTGCACTCGAGAGGGTGCAGAGGAGATTTACTAGGATGCTGCCTGGAATGGAGAATCTTAGTTATGAGGACAGATTGGATAGGCTGGGTTTGTTCTGATTGGAACAGAGGAGATTGAGAGGAGACCTCATCGAGGTGTATGAAATATTGAAGGGCCTGCACATGGTGGATAGTAAGGGTGGAGTGATCTATTACGAGGGTCATAGTTTTAATATGGTTGGTGGAAGGTTTAGAGGTGATTTGAGGGGGGGCTTCTTTACGCAGATGGTTGTGGGGATCTGGAACTCGCTGCCTGGAAGAGTGGTGGATGCAGAAACCCTCACCACTTTTAAGAGATGGATGGATGGGCACTTAAAGTGCAGTAACCTGCAGGGTTACAGACCAAGAGCTGGTAACTGTGATTAAATTGGATGACCTTTTGTTGGATGGCGCAGATATAATGGTAAGTACTACAGGGAATAGAATATGGCCAGGGTGTGATCTCCAACACTAGTGTCGATCACCCGAATGGGTCGGAGAGGAATTTTTCCAGATTTTTTCGTCCTAAATTGGCCGGGGCTTTTATCTGGTTTTTGCCTCTCCCAGGAGTTCACATGACTCCGGTTGGGGTGGAGTTTAGATGTTTTCAGTATAAGGGGTGTCGCAGTTGTGTGAGGCGGACTGGTTGGGCTTGGTTCTCTTTGCCTTTCTGTCATTGTTCATAGGTTTATATGTAACTTTTAGGGCTGCTGACTGAGGGCCGTGCAGCTCTTTGTCGGCCGGCATGGGCACGATGGGCCGAAATGGCGTCCTTCTGCACTGTAAATTTCTATGTTTCTATATTTGACCATCAGAGGAACTATCAATCAGTGTGCATACTGGTCACCATCCGCACTGAGACTGAGAGATAGTCATCCAGAAGGCTCAACTGATGAAGATATGTCTCCAGTTGAGCATTCTTGATGCCTATCACTCAGCCGGTAATGTTGCCCCAGTTCTCCTTTGTCGCAGCATCTGAACGAGAGATGGTGGTCTTGGGGCACAATGTCCTCCAGGCATTTGGGCTACAGCTATCAGGCTCTTCAGGTAATGCTGCAACATTCAGGAGGAATGGGCTTCAAGGCCACTGGACATGGATGAGTTGACTTGTCATTTCAGCAGACTCGGGGTGTGAACGGTAGAATAGGACATTGTACACTTTCAGACCCGGTGCGGGGTAAGTCAGCATGTCTATGGTTGATAATGAAGAGGAAAGTCTTGGGCTGCAGGAGGATATCAATCTCCTGGTCAGGTGGGCAGATCAGTGGCAAATAGAATGTATTTCAGAGAAGTGTGAGGTGATGCTTATAAGGAAAGGGTATACACATTAAGTGTTGTGCCACTTAATAGTGTAGATGAACAAAGGGACCCTGGAGTGCTCGGCCACAGATCCCTGAAAGCAGCAGGCCAGGTGGATAAAGTGGCTAAGAAGGTCTGCAGAATGCTTGCCTTTATTGGCCGAGGCATAGAATATAAGAGCAGCGAAGTTATGCTTAAATTGTATAATACTTTGATTAGGCCACAGCTGGAGTACTGCGTGCAGTTCTGGTCGCCGTATTATCGGAAGGTTGTGATTGCACTCGAGAGGGTGCAGAGGAGATTTACTAGGATTCTGCCTGGAATGGAGGATCTTAGTAATGAAGACAGATTGGATCGGCTGGGTTTGTTCTCAAGGAACAGAGGAGATTGAGAGGAGACCTCATCGAGGTGTACAAAATATTGAGGGGCCTGGACATCGTGGATAATAAGGGTCTATTGCCTTTGGTGGAGGGGTTTATTACGAGGGGGCATATTTTAATATGGTTGGTGGAAGGTTTAGAGGGGATTTGAGGGGGGGCTTCTTTATGAGGAGGGTTGTGGGGATCTGGAACTCGCTGCCTGGAAGAGTGGTGAATGCAGAAATCCTCACCACTTTTAAGAAATGGTTGGATGGGCAGTTAAAGTACAGTAACCTGCAGCGTTACAGACCGAGAGCTGGTAACTGTGATTATTGGATGACCTTTTGTTGGACGGCACAGATATAATGGTAAGTACTGCAGGAAATAGAATACGGCCAGGGTGTGACCTGCAAGACGAGTGTCGATCAGCTGCATGGGGCACAGAGGAATTTTCCCAGATTTTTTCTCGTTAAATTGGCCTGGGTTTTAATCTGGTTTTTGCCTCTCCCAGGAGATCACATGACTCCGGTTGGGGTGGAGTTTAGATGTTTTCAGTATAAGAGGTGCCGCAGTTGTGTGAGGTGTACTGGTTGGGCTGGGTGCTCTTTGCCTTTCCGTCATTGTTCATAAGTTTATATGTAACCTTTAGGGCTGCTGATCATGGGCCGTGTGGCTCTTTGTCAGCTGGTATGGACACGATGGGCCAAAATGGCATCCTTCTGTGCTGTAAATTTCTTTGCTTCTATGTTTCTATATTACTCCATCAGAGGAACTATCTACTAGTGGGCATACTGGTCACCATCCACACTGAGAGTGAGAGATAGTCATCCAGAAAGCTCAACTGATGAAGATATGTCTCCAGTTGTGCATTCTTGATGTCTACCACTCAGCCAGTATTGTTGCCACAGTTCTCCTTTGTCGCAGCATCTGAACGAGAGATGGTGGTCTTGGGGCACAGTGTCCTCCAGGCATTTGGGCTACAGCCATCAGGCTCTTCAGGTAATGCTGCGACATTCAGGTGGAATGGGCTTCAAGGCCACTGGACATGGATGAGTTGACTTGTCATTTCAGCAGGCTCAGGGTGTGAACGGTATAATAGGACATTGTACACTTTCAGACTCGGTGTGGGGTAAGTCAGCATGACTATGGTTGATAATGATGAGGAAAGTCATTGGCTGCCGGAGGATATCAATCTACTGGTCAGTTGGGCAGAGCAGTGGCAAATTAAATTTATTTCAGAGAAGTTTGAAATTATGTTAATAAGGAAAGGGTGTACAGATTAAGCGGTATGCCACTTAATAGTGTAGATGAAGTGCTTGTCCACAGATCCCTAAAAGCAGTACGTCAGGTGGATAAGATGATTAAGAAGGCATACGGAATGCTTGCCTTTATTGGCCGAGGCATAGAATATAAGAGCAGCGAGGTCATGCTTAAATTGTATAATACTTTGGATGGGCCACAGCTGGAGTACTGCGTGCAGTTCTGGTCGCTGTGTTATAGGAAGGTCGTGATTGCACTCGAGATGGTGCAGAGGAGATTTACCAAGATTCTGCCTGGAATGGAGAATCTTAGTAATGAGGACAGATTGGATAGGCTGGGTTTGTTCTCATTGGAACAGAGGAGGTAGAGAGGAGACATCATCGACGTGCACAAAATATTGAGGGGCCTGGACATAGTGGATAGTAAGGGTCTATTTCCTTTGTTGAAGGAGTCTATTTCAAGGAGTCTATTTCAAGGGGGCATAGTTTTAAGGTGGTTGCTGGAAAGTTTAGAGGGGATTTGAAAGGGTGATCTTTACACAGAGGGTTGTGGGGATCTGGAACTCGCTGCCTGGAAGAGTGGTGGATGCAGAAACCCTCACCACTTTTAAGAGATTGTTGGATGGGCTCTGAAAGTGCAGTAACATGCAGTGTTACAGACCGAGAGCTGGTAATTGGGATTAGACTGGATGACCTTTTGTTGGACGGCAGGTATAATGGTAAGTACTGCAGGGAATAGAATACGGCCAGGGTGTGATCTCCAAGACTAGTGTCGATCACCCGAATGGGTCGGAGAGTAATTTTCTCAGATTTTTTCTCCATAAATTGGCCTGGGCTTTTCTCTGGTTTTTGGCTCTCCCAGGAGATCACATGACTCCGATTGGGGTGGAGTTTAGATGTTTTCAGTATCAGGGGTGTTGGGGTAAAAGGAAGCTTCTCTCCCTCAAGGTGGATTAACTGATATAGTTCATCGACACCTCGCCCAGCTCCCACTGTATAACGACCACGGCAGTAAACAAACCAAAGCTCAGGTTTACCGGTTTTATTACGAGCAATGCACGGGACGGTTCAGCCTAAAACCTCCGAAGTACAAAAGGTTTCAAGTACAATTTCTACAGGTTTTGGAGAGGAGCGCCCTCCTACAAAATCCTCTATTAGCGAAGTTACATTCATTTGTCGACTCTTATCAAACTGTCTCTGAGTGGTACATGCAGTTGCCCACCTTCTGTGGTGTTGTTCCATCACTTGCCCTTTGCCGCAGTATAATAGGCGCCTAAACTGGCTTCCTTATCTCTTCCTCAGAGACTGCTGATCAACAACTGCTGATTTTGCTGTTTAAGTATTATAGAGGTTACGGATTCAGCTCAATGCGTTATACATTTGTGCTATACCTACATAAGCAAGTGTTACATACATAGGCAGTTATATAGATCCTCCTGATACTGATAAGTTCACTACTTTCAGCATAATTCTGACCACCTCTTTACAACTTTTAGAATTTAACCCTTACAGGGGTGTCGCAGTTGTGTGAGGCGGACTGGGTGGGCTGGGTGCTCTTTGCCTTTCCGCCATTGTTTATAGGTTTATATGTAACCTTGAGGGCTGCTGACCAAGCGCTGTGCAGCTCTTTTCGGCCGGTGCAGATACGATGGGCCGAAATGACCTCCTTCTGCGCTGTAAATTTCTATGTTTCTATGTTTGCCCATCAGAGGAACTATCTACAAGTGGGCATACTGGTCATCATCCACACTGAGAGTGAGAGATAGTCATCCAGAAAGCTCAACTGATGAAGATATGTCTCCAGTTGAGCATTCTTGATGTCTATCACTCGGCCGGTAATGTTGCCACAGTTCTCCTTTGTCGCAGCATCTGAACGAGAGCTGGTGGTCTTGGGGCACAGTGTCCTCCAGGCATTTGGGCTACAGCCATCAGGCTCTTCAGGTAATGCTGCGACATTCAGGAGGAATGGGCTTCAAGGCCACTGGACATCGATGAGTTGACTTGTCATTTCAGCAGACATCATACACTTTCAGACTCGTTGCAGGGTAAATCAGCATATCTATGGTTGATAATGAAGAGGAAAGTTACGGGCTGGAGGAGGATATCAATCTACTGGTGAGGTGGGCAGAGCAGTGGCAAATGGAATATATTTCAGAGAAGTGTGAGGTGATGCACTTTGGGAGAGCTAATAAGGAAAGTGTATACTCATTAAGCGGCAGGCCACTTAATAGTGTAGATGAACAAAAGGACCTTGGAGTGCTTGTCCACAGATCACTGAAAGTAGCAGACCAGGAGGATAAGGTGGTTAAGAAGGCATACGGAATGCTTGCCTTTATTGGCTGAGGCATAGAATTTCAGAGCAGGGAGGTTATGCTTAAATTGTATAATACTTTGATTCGGCCACAGCTGGAGTACTGCGTGCAGTTCTAGTCGTCATATGATAGGAAGGATGTTATTGCACTAGAGAGGGTGCAGAGGCCATTTACTAGCATGCTGCCTGGAATGGAGAATCTTAGTTATGAGTACAGATCGGATAGGCTGGGTACTTAAGGAAGTTGCGCTAGAAATAGTGGTGGTCATTTTCAGCATTCGATAGACTCTGGATCAGGTCCTATGGATTGGAGTGTAGCTAATGTAACCCCACTTTTTAAAAAAGGAGGGAGAGAGAAAACAGTGAATTGTAGACCGGTTATCCTGACATCGGTAGTGGGGAAAATGTTGGAATCAATTATTAAAGATGTAATAGCAGCGCATTTGGAAAGCAGTGACAGGATCGGTCCAAGTCAGCATGGATTTATGAAAGGGAAATCATGCTTAACAAATCTTCTAGAATTTTTTGAGGATGTAACTGGTTGAGTGGACAAGGGAGAAGCAATGGATGTGGTGTATTTGGTCTTTCAAAAGGCTTTTGACAAGGTCCCACACAAGAGATTAGTGTGCAAAATTAAAGCACATGGTATTGGGGGTAATGTATTGACGTGGATAGAGAACTGGTTGTCAGACAGGAAGCAAAGAGTGGGAATAAACAGGTCCTTTTCAGAATGGCAGGCAGTGACTAGGGGGGTACCGCAAGGTTCAGTGCTGGGACCCCAGCTATTTACAATATACATTAATGATTTAGACAAAGGAATGAATGTAAATTTGCAGATGACACTAAGCTGGGTGGCAGTGTGAGCTGTGAAGAGGATGCTAAGAGGCTGCAGGGTGACTTGGCCAGGTTCGGTGAGTGGGCAAATATATGGCAGATGCAGTATAATGTAGATAAATGTGAGGTTATCCACTTTGGTGGCAAAAACACGAAGGCAGAATATTATCTGAATGGTGACAGATTAGGAAAAGGAGAGGTGCAACGAGACCTGGGTGTCATGGTACATCAGTCATTGAAAGTTGGCATGCAGGTACAGCAGGCGGTGAAGAAGTCAACTGGCATGTTGGCCTTCATAGCTCGGGGATTTGAGTATAGGAGCAGGGAGGTCTTACTGCAGTTGTACATGGCCTTGGTGAGACCACACCTTGAATATTGTGTACAGTTTTGGTCTCCTAACCTGAGGAAGGACATTCTTGCTATTGAGGGAGTGCAGCGAATGTTCATCAGACTGATTTCCGGGATGGCAGGACTGACATATGAAGAAAGACTGGATTGACTCGGCTTATATTCACTATAATTTAGAAGAATGAGAGGGGATCTCATTGAAACATATAAAATTCTGATGGGATTGGACATGTTAGACAAAGGAAGAATGTTCCTGATGTTGGGGAAATCCAGAATCAGGGATCACAGTGCAAGGAGAAGGGGTAAGCCACTTAGGACCGCAATGAGGAGAAACTTCTTCACTCAGAATTGTGAACCTGTGGAATTCTCTACCACAGAAAGTTGTTGAGGCCAGTTTGTTAAATATATTCAAATGTGGCCCTTACGGCTAAAGGGATCAAGGGGTATGGATAGTAAGCAGGAATGGGGTACTGAAGTTACAAGATCAGCCATGAACTTATCGAATGGTAGTGCAGGCCCGAAGGGCCTACACCTGCACCTATTTTCTATGTTTCTATGTTTGTTCTCATTGGAACAGATGAGGTTTAGAGGAGATCTCATCGAGGTGTGCAAAATATTGAGGGGCTTGGATATAGTGGGTAGTAAGAGTTTTTCCATTGGTGGAGGGGTCTGGTATGAGGGGGAATAGTTTTAAGGTTTAGAGGGGATTTGAGGGGGGCTTCTTTACGCAGAGAGTTGTGGGGATCTGAAACTCGCTGTCTGGATGCAGAAACCTTCACCACTATTAAGAGCTGGTTAGATGGGCACTTAAAGTTCAGTATTGGTGGGCTGGCTGTTGAGATGGAATACCCATCAGATTAGGGTATCCCAACGTGAGGCATTCATGGGTAATGATCACTTCATCATGTCTGTCCTGGTCACTTAAGCTGCCGTTCCCATCCTCCTCGGCTACTTGGTTAGTCGCCAGCAGTGTGTGGAGAATGCCCGACTGAAGATCAGCTCCCTTGTAAGCTGTTCCCTCGTAAGCTCCTCTTCATTCTTCAAGTGATGGCATTTTCAAGCCGCCTGGTTGTCTCTCGTGTCTTGTGGGGAGGGAAGTGAATGGATTCTCCTCGTTCTGGGTTGTCTTTTGGTGTCAACAAGCTGAGTTCTGGAGTGTGCTAAAAGTTAACACCGGGGAAGGAGGGGAAAAACATTTTCCCAGTCACATTGTGCCGATGCATCCCGATAATTAAATCCACATCACCTATCAGCCCCCCACCCCATCCTCCAACCCTCCCCCACTTCAGCCCATTAATGTTCAGGAGCTAATGTTTCTTCTGAGCATTGCTGGCTCTGTAATTCAATTCCAATCCACTGAGTATGGCACGGCCTAAAGGAAAGTCAAATTAAAGGGTGTGACAGCTAACACTTTCACAAACAAGATTGAGGCCGGTCTCCGTGCGAGCTGGAACGACACAGAACTCAGGACAACTCACCGAACGGTTTCAAGTCATTGCTGAATGTTGTCTGCGGGTACAGAGCATCGCGGCTGTGTGGGACACGCTGGCTGGAGCAGCAGGTTTTTTCCTGTCCGTCATTTATGTTTCAAGTCCTGTTATTTCAGCAACTTAAATGTGAGAAGTTTAACATCTGGAAATAAATGTGCAATGGAATTTAACAAACTTATTGTGTGTTTCCTGATTTGTGGGGTTAAATAGCTGGTTAGAGATAAATTAAGTACTTTTGTAGTGCAGTCACTGTTGTAATGTAGGAAACACAGCAGCCAATTTGCACACAGCAAGCTCCCACAAACAGCAATGTGATAATGACCAGATAATGAGGGTGCAGAATTCCTAAAATGCATTCCAGAGAACTTTTTTTAGCCAGTATGCAGCAAGCCCAACAAGGTTCTGGATTTAGTTTCAGGGAATGAAGCTGGGCAGGTGGAAGGGGTATCAGTGGGAGAGCATTTAGGTGCTAGTGATCATAATTCAGTTAGATTTAGGGTAGTTATGGAAAAGGACAATGATAGACTCGGAATAAAAGTTCTCAATTGGGGAAAAGCCAATTTTACTCTGCTGAGATGTGATTTAGCTAAAGTGGACTGGAAACAGCTACTTGAAGATAAATCAGTGTCAGAGCAGTGGGAGGCATTCAAAGAGGAGATCGTGAGGGTTCAAAGCAAATATGTTGCCTTAAAAAAAAGGTGGGACTAACATTTCGGCCAGCGCGGACTCGATGGGCCGAAATGGCCTTCTTCTGCGCTGTAAATTTCTTTGTTTCTATGTTTTTTCTATGCAGTTATTCCATTCAGGGAGGAGGAGTGTGAAATATTAGATGAAATAAACATAGTGAGAGAGTAAATATTAAAGGGTTTAACATCTTTGAAAGCTGTGAAGAGAAGCAAGCGAGGAAATAGCAGAGGCTCTATCAGAGAAAGGGATAGACCGAGTAATTACAGGCCAGTCAACCTAACCTCGGTAGTGGGAAAATTATTTGGAAAAAATTCTGAGGGACAGGATAAATCTTCATTTAGAAAGTCACGGATTAATCAGGGACAGTCAGCGTGGATTTGTTAAGGGAAGACGGTGTCTGACTAACATGATTGAATTTTTTGAGGAGGTAACAAGGAGGGCCGATGAGGGCAGTGCATATTATGTTGTGTATATGGATTTTAGCAAGGCTTTTGATAAGTTCCCACATGGTAGACTGGTCACGAAAATAAAAGCCCATGGGATCCAACGCAAAGTGGCAAGTAGGATCCAAAATTGGCTCAAAGGCAGGAAGCAAAGGGTAATGTTTGATAGGTGTTTTTGTGACTGGAGTGGGACCAGTGGTGGGGATAAAAGGAGCGGGGAGCTGAGGCCCGAGATCACAGCGAGAGTGGGACCAGTGGCGGGGATAAAAGGAGTGGGGAGCCGAGGCCCGAGATCACAGCGAGAGTGGGACCAGTGGCGGGGATAAAAGGAGCGGGGAGCTGAGGCCCGAGATCACAGCGAGAGTGGGACCAGTGTTGGGGATAAAAGGAGTGGGGAGCCGAGGCCCGAGATCACAGCGAGAGTGGGACCAGTGGCGGGGATAAAATGAGTGGGGAGCCGAGGCCCGAGATCACAGCGAGAGTGGGACCAGTGGCGGGGAGCCGAGGCCCGAGATCACAGCGAGAGCGGGAGATCGAGGCCAAAGGTAAAACAAAGAAGTAAAAAGAAGTGTGACGTCACAGCCAAGAGGGTAAGTGATTGGCTGGTGGATTGGTGAGTACTTAATCTTTTTTTCTTCTTTTTATTTCCTTATCAGTATGTAACCTTTGACATTGTTGCCAAATTAAGTAATTTAAGGGTTAACTCATGGCAGGAGAGCCCGGACTTGTGTCATGCTCCTCTTGTGCTACGTGGGAAGCCAGGGACGCTTCCAGTGTCCCTGACGACTACATGTGCGGGACGTGTATCCAGCTGCAGCTCCTGACAGACCGCATTGCAGCACTGGAGCTGCACATGGATTCACTCTGGAGCATCCGCGATGCTGAGGATGTCGTGAATAGCATATTTAATGAGTTGGTCACACCGCAGGTGAAGGTTACTCAGGCAGATAGGGAATGGGTGACCATCAGGAAGAGCAGTGGAAGGAAGGTAGTGCAGGGGTCCTCTGCGGTCACCTCCCTCCAAAACAGATGCACCGTTTTGGGTACTGTTGAGGGGGATGACTCATCAGGGGAAGGCAGCAGCAGCCAAGTCCATGGCACCACGGGTGGCTCTGCTGCACAAGAGGGAAGGAAAAAGAGTGGGAGAGCTATAGTGGTAGGGAATACTATTGTAAAGGGACTAGATAGGCATTTCTGCGGTTGCAACCGAGACACCAGGATGGTATGCTGCCTCCCTGGTGCAAGGGTCAAGGATGTCTCGGAGCGGCTGCAGGACATTTTGGAAGGGGAGGGTGAACAGCCAGTTGTCGTGGTGCATATAGGCACCAATGATATAGGTAAAAAACGGGATGAGATCCTACAAGCTGAATTTAGGCAGCTAGGAGTTAAATTAAAAAGTAGGACTTCAAAGGTAGTAATCTCAGGATTGCTATCATTGCCATGTGCTATTCAGAGTAAGAATTGCAGGATCGCTAAGCTATATCTTAGCTACCCTCTTATGCAGCAGAGCCACCCATGGTGCCATGAACTTGGCTGCTGCTGCCCTCCCCGATGAGTCATCCCCCCCAACAATACCCAAAACGGTGTATCTGTTTTGGAGGGGGATGACCACAGGGGACCCCTGCACTACCTTCCTTCCACTGCTTTGCCTGATGGTCACCCATTCCTTATCTGCCTGAGTAACCTTTGCCTGCGGTGTGTCCAACTCACTAAACGTGCTATTCACGACATCCTCAGCATCACGGATGCTCCAGAGTGAATCCATGTGCTGCTCCAGTGCCGCAATGCGGTCTGTCAAGGGCTGCACCAGGATACACTTCCTGCACATGTAGTCGTAGGGGACACTGGAAGCGTTCCTGAGTTCCCACATAGCACAGGAGGAGCATGACACGTGTCTGGGCTCTCCTGCCATGACTTAACCCTTAGATTAATTTAATTTGGCAACAATGATAAAGGTTACCGACTGATAAAGGAAATGAAACGAAGAAAAATACTCACCAATCTCTTACCCCTTGGCTGTGACGTCACCCTTTGATTTCTTTTTACTTCTTTTTTGCCTGCTCTCCCTGCACCAGCTGGTTCCTCAGACTGTCACCGCTCTCAGTCGCTGTCGCTGTCCTTTATCCTCCCACACCGCTCCTCTCGCGATGCTGCTCCCTCGGACTGTCACTGCTCTCAGTCGCTGTCGCTGTCCTTTATCCTCCCACACCGCTCCTCTCGCGATGCTAGTCCCTCGGACTGTCACCGCTCTCAGTCGCTGCCTCTGTCCTTTATCCTCCCACACCGCTCCTCTCGCGATGCTGGTCCCTCGGACTGCCCCTCGGTGGTTAAGAAGGCATATGGAATATTTGCTTTAATTAGCCGAGGCAATGAATACAAAACCAGGAAGGTATGCTTGAATTGTATAAAACACTAGTTAGGCCACTTCCAGAGTACTGCGTGCAGTTCTGGACACCACGTTACAGGAAAGATGAGATTGCACTAGAGAGGGTTCAGAGGAGATTTACGAGCCTGGACTGGAGAATTTTAGCTATGAGGAAAGATTGGATAGGCTGGGATGTTTTCTTTGGAACTGAGGAGGCTGAGGAGACAGCTTATTGAGGTGTATAAAATTATGAGGGACCTATCCTGAGAACACCAGCGGCAGGTCGGGCCATAAAAGGAGTGACGAGCGTTGCCTGGGAGCAGCGTGGAGGCGTGTCTCATTGCCTCACACTTATCCGGATTGAAGTCCGTCTGCCACTGTTCTGCCCACCTGACCAGAACATTGATATCTTTCTTCAATCTGCAGCTTTCTTCTTCATTTTCAACGATACAGCCTATTTTAGTAACATCTGCAACTTCTTAATCATACCCCAACATTCAAGTCCAAGTCGTTTATATATACCACAAAAAGCAAGGGACCTGGCACAGCCCTGCAGAACCCCACAGGAAACATCCTTCCAGTCACACAAACACCCATCAACCATTACCCTTTGCTTCCTGCCTCTGAGCTAATTTGGATGCAACTTGCCACTTTGCCCTGGATCCCATGGGCTTTTATTTCGTGACCAGTCTGCCATGTGGACAAGGGGGAGCCAGTGGATGTGGTGTATTTAGACTTTCAAAAGGCTTTTGACAAGGTCCCACACAAGAGATTCGTGTACAAAATTAAAGCACATAGTATTGGGGGTAATGTACTGACGTGGATAGAGAACTGGTTGGCAGACAGGAAGCGAAGACTAGGAATAAATGGATCCTTTTCAGAATTGCAAGCAGTGACTAATGGGGTACTGCAAGGTTCAGTGCTGGGACCCCAGCTATTTACAACATACATTAATGATTTAGACGAAGGAATTGAATGTAATATCTCCAAGTTTGCAGATGACACTAAGCTGGGTGGCAGTGTGAGCTATGAGGAGGATGCTAAGAGGCTGCAGCATGACTTGGACAGGTTCGGTGAGTGGGCAAATAGATGACAGATGTGGTATAATGTAGATAAATGTGAGGTCATCCACTTTGGTGGTAAAAACAGGAAGGCAGATTATTATGTGAATGGTGACAGATTAGGAAAAGGGAAGGTGCAACGAGACCTGGGTGACATGGTGCATCAGTCATTGAAGGTTGGCATACAGGTACAGCAGGCGGTGAAGAAAGCAAATGGCATGTTGGCCTTCATAGCGAGGGGATTTGAGTACAGGGGCAGGGAGGTGTTGCTACAGTTGTACAGGGCCTTGGTGAGGCCACACCTGGAGTATTGTGTACAGTTTTGGTCTCCTAACTTGAGGAAGGACATTCTTGCTATTGAGGGAGTGCAGCGAAGATTCACCAGACTGATTCCCGGGATGGTGGGACTGACCTATCAAGAAAGACTGGATCAACTGGGCTTGTATTCACTGGACTTCAGAAGAGTGAGAGGGGACCTCATAGAAACGTTTAACATTCTGACGGGTTTGGACAGGTTGGATGCAGGAAGAATGTTCCCAATGTTGGGGAAGTCCAGAACCAGAGGTCACAGTCTAAGGATAAGGGGTAAGCCATTTAGGACCGAGATAAGGAGAAACTTCTTCACCCAGAGAGTGGTGAACCTGTGGAATTGTCTACCACAGAAAGTAGTTGAGGCCAATTCACTAAATATATTCAAAAGGGAGTTAGATGAAGTCCTTACTACTCGGGGGATCAAGGGGTATGGCGTGAAAGCAGGAAGGGGGTACTGAAGTTGCATGTTCAGCCATGAACTCATTGAATGGCGGTGCAGGGTAGAAGGGCTGAATGGCCTGCTCCTGCACCTATTTTCTATGTTTCTATGTTTCTATGTGACAGATTAGCAAAAGGGGAGGTGCAATGAGACCTGGATGTCATGGTACATCAGTCATTGAAAGTTGGCATACAGGTACAGCAGGCGGTGAAGAAGGCAAATGGCATGTTGGCCTTCATAGCGAGATGATTTAAGTATAGGAGCAGGGAGGTCTTACTGCAGTTGTACAGGGCCTTGATGAGGTCACACCTTGAATATTATGTACAATTTTGGTCTCCTAATCTGAGGAAGGACATTCCTGCTATTGAGGGAGAGCAGCGAAGGTTCACCAGACTGATTCCCGGGATGACAGGACTGACATATGAAGAAAAACGGGATCGACTAGGCTTATATTCAATGGAATTTAGAAGAGTGAGAGGGGATCTCATAGAAACTTATAAAATTCTGACAGGATTGGACAGGTTAGATGCAGGAAGAATGTTCCCGATGTTGGGGAAGTCCAGAACCAGGGGTCACAGTCTAAGGATACGGGGTAAGCCATTTAGGACCGAGATGAGGAGAAACTTCTTCACTCAGAGAGTTGTGAGCATGTGGAATTCTCCACCACAGAAAGTTGTTGAGGCCAGTTCGTTAGATATATTCAAAAGGGAGTTAGATGTGGCCCTTACGGCTAAAGGGGTATGGAGAGTAAGCAGGAATGGGGTACTGAAGGAATGATCAGCCATGATCATATTGAATGGTGGTACAGGCTCAAAGAGCCAAATGGCCTACTCCTGCATCTATTTTCTATGTTTCTATGTGGAACGTTATCAAAAGCTTTGCTAAAATCCATATATACTACATCATACGCACTGCCCCCATTGACCCTTCTGGTTCCCTCCTCAAAATATGTAATCAAGTTATTCAGACATGACTTTCCCTAAACAAATCCATGCCGACTGTCCTTGATTAATCCATGTCTTTCCAAATGAATTTTTTCCAATAATTTTACCACCACTGAGCCATTCTTAAATAGCGGAGTCACATGCCACA
Organism: Pristiophorus japonicus; assembly: GCF_044704955.1. Lineage (NCBI taxonomy): Eukaryota > Metazoa > Chordata > Chondrichthyes > Pristiophoridae > Pristiophorus > Pristiophorus japonicus. Next base: position 221,068,942 of record NC_091984.1, on the reverse strand, counting down.
CAACACTCAAGCTTCTGACCTGCATTTGTAGCCATGGCATTTGTTCCAGTTGCGTTTCTGGTTATTGGTGATCCCCCAGGATGTTGATTGTGGGTGATTCGGTGATGGCAATGCCGTTGAATGTCAATTGAGATGGTTAGACTCTCTCTTGTTGAAGATGGTCAATGCCAGGCTCTTGTGTGGTGTAAATGTTATTTCCCATTTATCAGCCCAAGCCTGGATATTGTCCAGGTCTTGCTGCAGGTGGGCATGGACTGCTTCATTATCTGAGGAATTGCTAATGTAACTGAACACTGCAACCATCAGTGAGCAGCCCCATCTCTGACCGTGTGATGGAGGGAAGGTCATTGATGAAGCAGCTGAAGATGGTTGGGCCTAGGACCCTGCCCTGAGGAACTCCTGCAGCGATGTCCTGGGGCTGTGGTGATTGGCCTCCCAACAATTACAAGCAGCTTCCACTGTGCTAGGCCTGGCTGCAGCCACTGGAGAGTTTTCCTTCTGATCACTTTCAGTTTCACTGGGGCTCCTTGATGCCACACTCGGTCAAATGCTCGCTTGATATAAGGGCTATCATAGAAACATAGAAACAGAGAAAATAGGTGCAGGAGTTGGCCATTTGTCCCTTCGAACCTGCACCACCATTCAATAAGATCATGGCTGATCATACACCTCAGTACCCCTTTCCTGCTTTCTCTCCATACCACTTGATCCCTTTAGCCGCAAGGGCCATATCTAATTCCCTCTTGAATATATCCAATGAACTGGCATCAACGACTCTCTGCGGCAGGGAATTCCACAGGTTAACAACTCTCTGAGTGAAAAAGTTTCTCCTCATCTCAGGTCCTAAATGGCCTACCCCTTATTCTTAGACTGTGTCCCCTGGTTCTAGACTTCCCCAACATCGGGAACATTCTTCCCGCATCTAACCTGTCCCGTCCAGTCAGAATGTTATACGTTTCTATGAGATCCCCTCTCATCCTTCTAAACTCCAGTGTATAAAGGCCCAGTTGATCCAATCTCTCCTCATATGTCATCTGTCATCTTGTCTCTGGACTTGAACTTTGTCTACATTTGGACTAGGACTGTAATGAGATTTGGAGCCAAGTGGTGTGATTAAAAAGTGGTGTTACATTAGCTACCCTCCAGTCCATAGGAACCGATCCAGAGTCGATAGACTGTTGGAAAATGATCACCAATGCATCCACTAATTCTAGAGCTACTTCCTTAAGTACCCTGGGCTGCAGACTATCAGGCCCTCGGGATTTATCGGCCGAAAATCCCATCAATTTCCCTAACACAATTTCCTGACTAATAAGGATTTCCTTCCGTTCCTCCTTTTTGCTAGACCCTCGGTCCCCTAGTATTTCCGGAAGATTATTTGCGTCTTCCTTGTGAAGACAGAACCAAAGTATTTGTTCAATTGGTTTGCCATTTCTTTGTTCCCCATTATAAATTCACCTGATTCTGACTGCAAGGGACAAACATTTGTCTTCACCAATCTTTTTCTCTTCACATATGTATAGAAGCTTTTGCAGTCAGTTTTTATGTTCCCTGCAAGCTTCCTCTCATACTCTATTTCCCCCCTCATAATTAACCCCTTTGTCCTCCTCTGCTGAGTTCTAAATTTCTCCTAGTCCTCAGAGTTGCAGCTTTTTCTGGCCAATTTATATGCCTCTTCCTTGGATTTAACACTATCCTTAATTTCCCTTGTTAGCCAGTGTCACTAATGCAGAATGGAGAATGTGCAAAAGGAGACACTGATTGGAACTTAATGATTAGCAGATATATCAGACATTTAAAGTTGTGTATGTGATGTGTCAGGTTTGTTCCTCCTGTGTGTGTCGGTAACCCCCCATAGTGAGTATAGTGACTGTGTGTGTGTAACCATAGTGAGTATAGTGACTGTGTGTGTAACCAAAGTGAGTATGGTGACTGTGTGTCAGTGACCATAGTGAGTATAGTGACTGTGTCAGTGACCATAGTGAGTATAGTGAATTTGTGTATGTGACCATAGCGCGTATAGTGACTGTGTGTCAGTAACCCCCCATAGTGAGTACAGTGACTGTGTGTGTGTAACCATAGTGAGTATAGTGACTGTGTGTCAGTAACCCCCCATAGTGAGTACAGTGACTGTGTGTGTGTAACCATAGTGAGTATAGTGCCAGTGTGTCAGTAACCATAGTGAGTATAGTGGCTGTGTGTGTAACCATAGTGAGTATAGTGACTGTGTGTGTGTAACCATAGTGAGTATAGTGACTATGTGTGTGTAACCAGAGTGAGTATAGTGACTGTGTGTTTAACCATAGTGAGCATAGTGACTGTGTGTCAGTAACCCCCCATAGTGAGTACAGTGACTGTGTGTGTAACCATAGTGAGTATAGTGATAGTGTGTCAGTAACCATAGTGAGTATAATGACAGTGTGTGTAACCATAGTGAGTATAGTGACAGTGTGTTTAACCATAGTGAGTATAGTGACAGTGTGTAAGTAACCATAGTGAGTATAGTGACTGTGTGTCAGTAACCATAGTGAGTATAGTGGCTGTGTGTGTAACCATAGTGAGTATAGTGACTGTGTGTGTGTAACCATAGTGAGTATAGTGACTGTGTGTTTAACCATAGTGAGTATTGGTGACTGTGTGTCAGTGACCATAGTGAGCATAGTGACTGTGTGTCAGTAACCCCCCATAGTGAGTACAGTGACTGTGTGTGCAACCATAGTGAGTATAGTGATAGTGTGTCAGTAACCATAGTGAGTATAGTGACAGTGTGTGTAACCATAGTGAGTATAGTGACAGTGTGTCAGTAACCATAGTGAGTGTCGTGACTGTGTGTGTAACCATAGTGAGAATCGTGACTGTGTGTCAGTGACCATAGTGAGTATAGTGACTGTGTGTGTAACCATAGTGAGTATAGTGACTGTGTGTCAGTGACCATAGTGAGTATAGTGACAGTGTGTAATTAACCATAGTGAGTATAGTGACTGTGTGTGTAACCATAGTGAGTATAGTGACTGTGTGTAGGTAACCATAGTGAGTATAGTGACTGTGTGTCAGTGACTATAGTGAGTATAGTGACTGTGAGTGTGTAACCATTGTTAGATCTCTTAATTTCCAATGAAATACGAACTCCGATTGTAGCTTTAATTTCTTTATTTTTGGCAGAGAGCAACAACAAGTTCTTGGCTTTAAGCCAGGTCTTTGTCCTTCTGAAACCACAAGGTCAAAATGGCTGTACTTATACCTGGATCAATTTACAGAAAAGAACTCGCCTTCTTTGACCTGATTGGCTCAATTAATAGTCTTTTAACCTTTTAATTGGCTCGCTACCCAAGGGTCTTAAAATGTCAAGTTGATTGATGACTTAATGCAACATGCTGAACTGCATGTAGCAGCCTTGACTTGGGGGTCTGTGAATTTTCACAGTCTGTCTAAATGCAGCCTGTTTGAATTTTCTATCAATCCCCCCTTTTATTCTTTCACAAACTGAATCATAAAACATCAGGTATCACTGGTTAAACATTCTACAAAATAATTTCATACAGGTTAATAGAGTTTCCTTCTAAAATTTGTTGATGTGTTTCGCCACATGTTCAGACTAGTAGCTTCCACACAAATTTACACCAACCCGAGTTCCATCGTGGCCACAATGGAAGTCTGGTTTTAGTAGGTTAATTAACCTTATTCCAATTTAATCCAAATCAATATCTTAGTTCAACCAGTAAACAACCTTCCCTTAAGCATAACATACCCCTGTGCCACGTACAGACGGTCTGCTGGGACCTGCAAGGTGTCTCACCTGCGGGACAGCAGCTACAGCCGCCTGGTCGCAACAACATTTAATCAACATAAACAAACAATATAAAAGTAAAACAATTACAACAAATAGAATTAAACCTTCCACCAATGAAGTTCCTGTTGAACCTAGCCATTCAGTAGCTCCGCTCCACAAAGTGAATGATGGGGGTTGCTTAAGTTTTTCTACCTCCTTTTGGATATGCTCCGCTAAGTGGGTAATTTCTTCGGAGCTATCTGGGATATATGTGCAACACTCAGTTCCGAGTAGGGCGCAAGTACCTCCCTTTTCAGCCAGGATGTAGTCAAGGGCCAGTCTATTCTGTAGGGCTACTGTGCGGATTGCTACCATTTCTGCATTGATTTTAACTAGGGCCTCTGAGGTATCATTGGCTACCCGTTCCACAATGGATGCCATGTTAATGGATTCCCTTGCCAGTTTGGCAGTCCCATACCCAGGGATCAGAATGGCAAAGAACCTCTCTGTTTCTGTGATAGCTCTCTTAGGACGGTGTAAATGTTCCGACAGTGACTTTATATGATACATATAAGGCACAATGTAGGCTAAATAGCAGGATCCCATCCAATTCTGGGGCAGGCAAGGGTAGGCCTTGTGGCCACACACCCAATAGGTGCCATTATATGCAATGAATGTTAGCTGTTTCTTTCTCATCAACACTCCGGGGCCTGTCCAGGCTTTTCCATCTGTTTTATTCAGAATCCCCGTTACGTTAAAAATTCCCACATCGGCCCAGTTTGGACGGTTCCGTGGCTTGATTATATTATAATTCCGGGAGCAGTTACTATACCCCATATTTTGGCTCCTTTGATGTTTCTAATCAGACAGACCGATTCCCCCGGTCTTCCTATTCCCGTTGTATTAGTGATAACAAAAAATGGGGGCCGTTTGGAATTATTGTAGCACGGTTGGTATCCCCCTTCAAAGGTAGTCAGATTGTAACCTGCTGACTTCCATTTACATGCCCAGTTTTCCGTATCCTGAAACGCATTGCCTGTATGGTTTTGATTAATTATCCACTCAGCCATTTCCGAGATATTCAAGGGAACTGACCTCAAGGGAATCCCTCCATTTGAGTGAATAGGAATATGCGTACACACCCAACAACTAGAAATGTTAACTTGTTTGGCATAAATGTATGACATATATAAAAAGGTATTTACATGTAATTCCCTTGCTACCCTACTATTTCCCTTTGGTGCAGAGGGTCAGCTAGTAAGAAGTAGGCCTATGCCTAGAATACCTACAATCAGTAATACAGTAAATTTATACATTTTCGCAAAAAGTAATTGTCCTTATTAGATTTCAGCTTCAGTTACGGGTGCTCGTTTAACGTGTGAAGCGTGGATCCAGGCTTTCTTTCCTTGGACTTTAACAGCTGCCTGGGTGGTCAATAACACTTGATAAGGTCCCTCCCACTTGGCACCCAAAGATTCTTTATGCAACTTTTTCACATACACCCAGACTCCCGGGATGATGTCGTGTCCTCCTTTGGGTGGATTACCCCAAGCTGCCGATACCTGTCGGGAAACAGAACTAATAGCATTGGTTACGTTCTGACAGTATGATAACAAAGTGTCACTCATTAAGTGAACATCAGCTTTCCGTAAATCGATAGTTCCTGGCAGCGACATGGGTCTTCCTGTTATAATTTCAAATGGGCTTAGACCTGTAGTTCTGTTCGGGGTTGCCCTAATGCTACATAGCACTATTGGTAGTGCCTGGGGCCATGGTGTTCCTTCTTGGTGATATTTGGCAAGCCGTTGTTTCAGAGTTCGATTCATTCGCTCTACTTGTCCTGATGATTGTGGATGATAAGGACAGTGTAAATCCCACGTAATGTTCAGTAACCTACAGACTTCTTGGCAGACAGCACCTGTGAAGTGTGTTCCCTGATCTGGGTCAATGCTACTCGGGACTCCCCATCGGGGAATGTAATCCTTACACAAGACCTTTGCAGTGTGATTGGCTGTGGCTCTTTTAGTTGGGACAGCTTCTACCATCTAGAGAATCTGTCGACCATGACAAGAATGTTAGTGTATCCTTGGCATGAAGGAAGAGATATATAATCAACCTGCAGATGCTGGAATGGTCCGACAGGGGTAGGGGGCCTCAGTTGGGGCATTAACGTGATGGGTCCAGAATTATTTTTCTGGCAGACCACACAGCAGTCTGCTACCAGCTGGGCATGTTTTTAAAATCCCTGACCCCACCAGCTTTTCTGGAACCGTGCCGTCATCTGTTGTGAGACCAAGTGTCCCCACAAGTGGATCTGTTGGGCTAAAAAAGGCATAAGCGCTTGTGACGCGACTGGTTTGTCGGTAACTCTTTGTCTCCAGACACCATCTTCACATAGCTTAATTCCTGCCTCAATCCATGTCCATTTTTCCTCTCGGGAGCACTCGCCTTGCATTGTTTGAAGGTCTCGTGTCAGAGTCCTGAGTGCTTCAATCTGCACATCTGTGTTGGTTCTTCTGGAGGAACGCCCTGTGAGGCGGCATCTTTAGCTGCCTGGTCGGCTAGGGCATTTCCCTGTGCTTCTGTGGTATTTTCCTTGGTATGGGCCTTACACTTCAGGATGGACACTTCCTGAGGTAATTGTGTGGCCTCCAGTAAGTCTCGGACTTCTTTTCCATTTCGGATAGGTATACCAGCAGCAGTGAGGAATCCTCTTTTCCGCCATAACATACCAAAGTCATGAGCGACTCCAAAAGCATAACGCGAATCTGTGTAGACATTAGCTATCTGTCCTTCTGCTATTCGACATGCTTCTGACAGGGCCCGTAACTCGGCCTGTTGTGCTGACGTTCCTGAGGGTAAACATCCTTTTGCCACTCCCTCATATAAGGTTGTAACTGCCCATCCTGCTTTTCTGGTACCATTGTCAACAAAGGAGGAACCATCTGTAAACAGGATGAGGTCTGGGTTGTGTAGAGGCTCCTCTGCTGCTAAGGCTGCTTCTTCTGTTTCTTTTAAAATCTCCACGCAGTCATGCTCTTCACATTCTCCCCGCTCTTGCTCCCTCGATTCTGACATCGGGAGCATAGTTGCGGGATTAACCGGGCTGGCCCGGACGATATGGAGATTAGGAGCTTCCAAAACTGCTGTCCAGCGGGTCCATCTTGCTGCTGTCACCTGAGACATTCTATTCATAGACAGCAAAGCGTGTACGGTGTGCGGACACTTGACAATCAGCTTTTGGTCGAGGACTAGACCCGCAGTGATCATTACCGCTTGACATGTAGCTTCCATGGCCCTTAGGCAACTTCCCCATCCAAGGGCTATCGCATCCAGTTTTGCCGAATAATAGCCAATAGGTCTTTGCCGATCCCCATGTTCTTGTGTCTGTATAGCTGTCATATATCCTTCTTTCTCATGGACAAACAGGGTAAATGGCTTACCACTGTCGGGGATTCCCAGAGCCGGTGCCGAACACAAAGCCTTTTTCAAACTCAGGAAGGCCTCTTGCTGTTCCTTAGTGAGGGTGATGGCTTCTTTAGAGGCACGTTTCCCCTTTAAAATATTATCCAATGGCTGAACAAGCTGTGTGAAGGAGTCAATCCAATTTCTGTTAAAGTTACACAATCCCAAAAAAGACCTTAGTTCCTGAATAGTGGTGGGTTTTTTAGCAGCCCGAATGGCTGCAGTTCTATCCTGGGTAAGTTCTCTCTTTCCTTGTGAAATCTTTTGTCCCAGGTATAAACCTCTTCTTGGGATATTTGTGCTTTGTCGATGCTGGCTTTATGTCCTTTCAGCCGAAGGTGATCCAGCAAAGCTCGTAAATCATGTTCATGCTGTTCTTCCGTGTTTGAAGCTAGCAGGATATCGTCTACATATTGGATGACTGTGGATGACAGGGGAGGTAATTCTCGCAAATGGCTTTGTAAAGCCATGTGAAATACCGTAGGGCTGTTGTGGAAACCCTGTGGTAACCGGGTCCAAGTATACTGTTGTCCTTGGACCGTGAAAGCAAACCATTGTCGAACCTCCGGTGCCAGAGGCACCGACCAAAATCCATTGGCCATATCTATAACCGAGAAATATTTATGTTCCGGTTTGAGGGCATTAAAAATGGTGGAGGGATCTGCGACCAAAGGAGATTTTTGATCAATACACTGGTTAGCTTTCCTATAATCGACAGTCAAACGCCAAGTCTCATTAGATTTCTGTACCGGCCACATGGGGCTATTGGAGGAGCTATGCGTTTTAATAAGCACCCATTGTTTCTCCAATTGCTGAATAACCGGTAAGATTCCCGCGATGGCAGTTGGACTGATGGGATACTGTTTAGTGCATGGAGGCTTGGTCCCGGTAAATGACGCAGGCTCCATCTGGAGTAGGCCACAATCGTTCTTATCTTTAGCCCATATCGGGTGTTCCTTCAATTCTTCTTCCTTCAAAGTTCTAATTGACCATGTCACCCGACCATCCTCGAAATGCAACGATGAATCTACTTGGATTAGAACGTCCATTCCCACAAGGAGTTGATCTACTGGGCCTATCCAGACCAGCGTGGTTAGTTCATGTGGACCCAGCCCTATAAATACCGGTGTTGTCCTTTTAATTTCCATTTTATGGCCCCCAACTCCATAGGCTGTACATGCCCTACCATCCAACGGCAAAAAATCTCCATATTGTAGGGGTAAGCATGTTAATTCCGCCCCTGTGTCTAAAAGACAGTCCACATCCTTATCGCCCACCCTCACAGTTATATATAGCCCATCTTCCCTTTGTTGTATTAGTGCGAGGAGGGGGGCCAGGGTGGGCTCTAATCGTTTTTTGCTATCCCAAGTAACTCCTTCTGTTGTTGTATTGTCAGTCGCTTAAATGCTTCTATGAGGTCGTTATCTTGTGACAAGCCTGGTTTGTTGGCTGAATTGTATCCCTGGCTGCGTCCTCTTCCCCGGCCACGACCTTTCTGTTTTGCCCTGCACGTCTTGGCCCAGTGACCTTCTTTCCCACAATAATGACATTTTCCGGGTAATTTTCCTAATGACTGTTTATCGGAATCCTGGGATTTCCATCCCATAGCCTGTACAGCTCGGACTTTAGCTCCCATATCCCGATCTAATTGGTTACATCGATCCACCAATGCTGCAAAGGTAGTTCCTCTCCCTTCCCAGTCCGGTAACACTACCTTAAGCATTTTGAACAGTTCTGGCTTTAGACCTGCCACGAAAGCTGCTTTCAGGGCTCCAAACACTTGTTCATCCATTTCCTCATCCGTATTATTCATACCCGAATGTTCTAGCCACGTGCATCTAAACCGCTCGTCATACTCCAGGACCTCCTCTGTTCCTTTCTGTTGGCAGGCTGCAATTTTTCCCCAGTCTGTCTTAGCTGGACTGAAGGCTTGCAGCCAGTGTTTAATCGCCTCACATCCTGCGTTTAATTCTTGCTCATCCTGCCCCAAAGCTTCTTCTACCTTGTCGTGCAATTTTCTTCCCTGTGTTTTTGGCACCATTATGGTCAAAATTTGCACTCCGTCCCAGGGATGAAGTTGATATATATTTCTTAAGCGGTTCAATTGGTCCCACGTTTTTACTCCCCCTTTCTTTGGATTGGGCAATTCCTTGGACCATTTATCAACAGTCGAGCACCTGCAGAACCTGGAGGAGGTTCTTAGTTGACTCAACCGCGTATGGCTTCGGTTAAAACGCTCAAAGTGCGTTTTCCTGGCGCCTGAAGTGGAGTTCTTGGGAAAGAGGATTGCGGCGGACGGCATCAGGCCCACCAACACGATGACGGAGGCAATCGAGAAAGCACCGAGGTCACAGAACGTGACAGAGCTGCGGTCGTTTCTGGGATTCTTGAACTAATTTGGTAACTTCTTACCGGGTCTCAGCACACTGTTAGAACCACTACATGTCTTACTATGAAAAGGGGGTGAATGGGTTTGGGGCAAAGCCAAGAAAATTCCTTTGTAAAAGCGAGAAAATTGTTATGCTCAAACAAATTGCTTGTGTTGTATGATCCATGTAAGTGTTTGGTACTAGCATGTGATGCGTCGTCATATGGCGTCGGCTGTGTATTACAACAAGCTAATGATTTCGGGAAACTGCAACCAGTTGCTTATGCATCCAGGAGTCTGTCTAAGGCTGAGACAGCCTACAGCATGATTGAAAAAGAAGTGTTAGCGTGTGTCCATGGGGTAAAGAAAATGCATCAATACCTGTTTGGGCTAAAATTCTAATTGGAAGCTGATCATCAGCCACTTCTATCCCTGTTTTCCGAGAGTAAAGGGATAAATACCAACGCATCAGTCTGCATCCAGAGATGGGTGCTCATGTTGAACGCATACAACTCCACCATCCGCCACAGGCCAGGCAGAGAAAACTGCGCTGATGTTCTCAGTAGACTTCCATTGCCCACCATGGGGGTGGAAATGGCGCAGCCCGCAGATCTAGCCATGGTTATGGAAGCAGTTGAGAGTGAGCAATCACCTGTCACTGCCCGACAGATCAAAACCTGGACAAGCCAGGATCCCTTATTATCTCTCGTCAAAAGCTGTGTGCTTCATGGGAGCTGGTCCAGTGTTCCAGCGGCGTAAAATTAAATGTCTATACAGGCAGACTGCCTTCTGTGGGGCAATCGAGTCGTGGTCCCCAAGAAGGGCAGACACATCTTCATCAATGACCTCTGGAGCACCCAGCCAGGCATCTTAATGATGAAAGCGACAGCCAGATCCCACGTGTGGTAGCCCGGTATCGATGCGGACTTCGAGTCCTGCGTTCGCAGATGTAATACAGGCTCGCAGTTAGGCAATGTACCCAGGGAGGCACCGTTAAGTTTATCGTCTTGACACTCCAAACCGTGGTCTAGGGTACACGTCGACTATACAGGACCGTTCTTGGGGAAAATGTTCCTTGTGGTTGTAGACGCTTACTCCAAGTGGATTGAATGTGAGATAATGTCGGCTAGCATATCCGCTGCCACTACTGAAAGCCTGCGGGACCTGTTAGCAAAAAAACACACGCTGGCGCAGGCACACCAGGACGCAGCAACAGAGAGGAGAGACAAGGTGCATCGAAACCTGGGAGCGACAAACAGCAAGAGAACAAAGAATAGTGTAGGAAGAGCTGCAATTCAATGCAGGAAAAATGTAAAGCCAAATAGCATGCTGCTGGAATGCATGTGTGTTCATGTGAGGAGTGTTGCAAATCAGAATGCCGAGTAGCAGGCGCCACTTGCCACATGGGGTTCCGAAATGTGGCTACAACAGCGATCTGGCTTAATAATTGGTCGGATTGGAAATGAAACAATCCTGGCGTTTTGGGGGCGGTGGAAGCTTTTTTCGGGGAGGAGAGATTTGGGGATGGGGAGATTTGGGGGAGAGCGATTTGAGGGGATGAGAGATTTCGAGGTTGGCGAGCGTGAGATTGGGGGGTGAGTGAGTGAGTGATTTGTGGGTGAGTGAGGGAATGGTGAAAGTCATGCACTTTTGAAGCTTGAGGCAAGGCAATGAAGGGTAGGGCTTGTCGTTTGCTTGTGTGGGAGTCAGAGCAGCAAGAGGTGGGTGTGGCGGAAGGAAAATGGTGAAATGAATCTTGAGTGCTGATTCCTTGGATGAATGCATGGAACGAGAAAAAGAAGTGAAGAACAGCCTTATGTCCGTTTAAGTAAAGAGAAAGCCATGACATCAATGACTACGGCCACACTAGTCTGAAAATGCCCGATATCATCTGATCTCGGAAACCAAGCAGAGTGAGGCCTGGTTAGTACTTGGATGGGAGACTGCCTGGGAATACCAGGTGCAGTAGGCTTTTGCTGCCATCCACAGGCTGCTCATGCTTCTGCACACACAGTGCCGTTGATCCATCAACAACCTGTTTGCTGCTCTCTTTCTCACTTTGCTTTCACCATTTCTTTCATGCACATTTTCCTGCTGCTACACAAATGCAACGGGGTCGTCGCAAGGGGCGAAAGAACGCAGAACAACAAAATGAGTTGGCAAAAAAACACACGCTGGCGCAGGCACACCAGGACACAGCAACAGAGAGGAGAGACAAGGTGGATTGAAACCTGGGAGGGACAAACAGCAAGAGAACAAAGAATCGTGCAGGAAGAGCTGCAATTCAATGCAGGAAAAATGTAAAGCCAACTAGCATGCTGCTGGAATGCATGTGTGTTCATGTGAGGAGTGTTGCAAATCAGAATGCCGAGTAGCAGGCGCCACTTGCCACATGGGGTTCCGAAATGTGGCTACAACAGCGATCTGGCTTAATAATTGGTCGGATTGGAAATGAAACAATCCTGGTGTTTTGGGGGCGGTGGAAGCTTTTTTGGGGGAGGAGAGATTTGGGGATGGGGAGATTTGGGGGAGAGCGATTTGAGGGGATGAGAGATTTCGAGGTTGGCGAGCATGAGATTCGGGGGTGAGTGAGTGAGTGATTTGTGGGTGAGTGAGGGAATGGTGAAAGTCAGGCAGTTTTGAAGCTTGAGGCAAGGCAATGAAGGGTAGGGCTTGTCGTTTGTTTGTGTGGGAGTCTGACCAGCAAGAGGCGGGTGTGGCGGAAGGAAAATGGTGAAATGAATCTTGAGTGCTGATTCCTTGGATGAATGCATGGAAGGAGAAAAAGAAGTGAAGAACAGCCTTATGTCCGTTTAAATAAAGAGAAAGCCATGCTATCAATGCCTACGGCCACACTAGTCTGAAAATGCCCGATCTCGTCTGATCTGGGAAACCAAGCAGACTGAGATCTGGTTAGTACTTGGACGGGAGACTGCCTGGGAATACCAGGTGCAGTATGCTTTTGCTGCCATCCACGGGCCGCTCATGCTTCTGCACACACAGTGCCGTTGATCCATCAACAACCCTTTTGCCACAGGCTGCTCATGGTTCTTTTAAGGGGTTTTCAGTGAGTGTTGTTGTGCCTTGGGTGTCTCTCTCTGGGCTTCTGTCCTCACAGCTTATGCCTGGCCTGTGAGGTACCCTGAGTGCTGCAAGAGCACCCCTGGAGAGACTGTGTCCACAGCATATGAATGGGGTTTTGAGACTTGTGCGTCCCCACAGCTTATGCCTAGCCTGTGAGGCACCTGTGAGTGTCAAACACTCCTAATCCCTTCTTCCCTAGCCTGTGACACACAGTTGAGCATTTTCGAGGCGCTCCTAGCTTCCCTTACACTGTTCTGACTTAAGACTCACGATCAGGAGATGTAATACAATAGAACTGAGAAAAGGTGATTCCAAGAGGAACTTAGGCTTCCAATTTATTTGACAAGGTGTATCTCAACAAACAGCAATACACCAACAAAACAATCCCCTTAAATCCCACTAAACGGACACAACGAAAATCTTTACACAAGTTTAGCAGTGCAATGCCCAACCTCACACCTTTCCTGGCCTAACTGAGTTGGGAGTTCCGGGGACCAGAGGTTATACTCACTTCTGTGTCTTCTACAGTCTAGTGGTTTGTTTCTTCTATCTTCGGTGTCTTCGGACACTGGTTTTCCTTCAGTGTCGAGAGTCTTGCTGGTTGTTGGATGACGAGGGCAGGGAACCACCCACACTACGGCAGAAACCCCTTTTTATCGCCAGATTATCCAGTCCGCCTCTCCTGCTGAAATCGATTCTTCCCATTGGTGGGCTTTGTGATTTTGAAAAATGCAGCAGTTTTCGATTATTGCGGGTTTTTTCCACTGATGTTGACCTACTCAAGGTTTGAGTGGATGTTGATTGCGTTGGCCTCCAGTAGCCATTGTGTAGGCCCTTGGGTTGTTTTGGGTTCCATGGTTTCAAAAGGTCTGCATAACTTACTTCAATTCAGTTTTTCGAACCTACTCAAGGTTTAAATGGATGTTGATTGCGTTGGCCTCCTGTAGCCATTGTGTAGGTCCTTGGTTTGTTTTGGGTTCCCTAGTTTTCTGAAGATCTGCATAATTTCCTTCCAAAGTGTAAACATGAGGAAGACAATAGTCCGATAATGGCTGTGAGTCAGTCCCATAGTTTTCGAGCAAGTGCTCTCCCATTGGCTTGAAAGCCCCATGCTTCGGGCTGACTCTGTCTCACCATTGGCCCTCCGGTGTCCTCCCCCGTCCAATCACTGCTCTGCCAAGGTCAAACTGTATCGGTTTCAATTCACAGCACAGACTGATCCCACAGCCCTTTTCCTTCTGGGTAAAATGAGGGGGTTGTCGTCCTCCCCGACATAATCCCCCATATGACACAGTCAGACACCACTCGAGTGTGTCAAAGTTCAGGGAGGTGAGAAAACCCTAGGTCTCCCAAATTGCCCAACTTTCCCCAGTTTAACTCTAAACTGATCCCGTCGATATATATCGTAATTCCTTTTAACGCGGTACAAAACACAGAATCCAACAGGTTACAATATACGACAGCAATATACATATATGGACTTAAGGTTACAGCAGCTATTGTACATTGAGTCTCATTTCAGTCTTAACCGTAAAACAAAGTAACCTGCCCTGCAAACTCCCCAGGGGCCATGTATGAAAAAGCAATCATCCCTGGGAATAACAAAACCGCCTAAGTGTCGCGGTCAAGCTTTGTTTGCACGCCTTGAGTGTTTAGCAACAGCTCTCCTGTCTATGTAGTAGCCTGAGGAACTGCTTTCTTTTTCTTTTTCTCCTGAGTTTACAGCTTGTAACTAGCAGATAAGCTACAATCAGGAATTGGCCGATTCCTAAGGCATGCGATCCCACCCGGATCCATGCAGGTATGTCTGCCCGTATCCCCAAATCCCACCATGCTGGGGGTTTAATCTGGGCAATCTCCCCTGCTAGAATTTCAGTTTTCTGCTCCATGGTGTAAAAATGTTTTGAGACAAATCTACTGCCTGGAGGAGGGCTGTAAGTTTCTCAGGTAGTGGGGCAATGAGGTTGTTTTGTACCGTGAGGTGAATTGTGGAAGGTTCAGGGATGGGTGTGATTCTGGTGTGTGCCACTTGAACTTCTGCCCTGGGTTTAAAGCAAAAGCTGCTGTACGGTATTGGACACCACCTTCCCAGTCCGTGTTCATACCGTTGGGCACTTGTGGTGACACAATATGTCCCACCGCCGACATATGCTACCTATGCAGGCATGTGGTTAGGGGCCATTACCTCCATTGTGCAATTGATAGGCTCTGCCCCAGCAGTGCTGAACCCACATTGTGGCCTTGCAAAAGCGTTCAAGTGCTGGGGGCACAGGATTACCTGTGCTCCCCTGCTCCGACAACCCGAGAGGTCTGCACCTGTCACAGTGTGCTCCCACATTGTGACATAAGGTGGGACCTCTTGGAATCGAACATGCACCCCTCCACGAATGACTCCCACACTCTCCACTCGGTACAGGGGTGCTGGTCGTGGGGACGCCCCCATCACGGGCATCCTGACCACCACACCCATGATGGTATGGTTTGATTTTCCACAGTCCACCAGTACCGGGTAGGCTTCCGACGCTACACGAAGTTGGCAAGGACTCAAAACATTATCATAAGGGTGCAGTGCTGCTAAGTGCTGGTTGCTGATCCAGGAGGGGACCTGTCCCTGTCTCAGATCCTCGAGGTTACTCCGTCCCTCTCCCAGAAACCAGGCCCCATCGAGCACGCACACCTCATTTTGGGAGGCTTGATCGGAGGCGTTTCTATCCTCCCGAATCAAGGCGTTTACAGCCCTGGCCTGTGCCTCCAATTGAGAGAAAATTTCCTTTAAGTGAACTGTCATTGCCACCTCTTCGTGGAGCGCGGATCCCACTACGGTATTCTCGTCCCCCAGGACTTTGCGTAGCTGATTCTTTAACCCATTTATCTGGAGGGCCAGCTGCATGTTATCCAAACTGTTTATGGCGGACGCCCCGGTGTTAAACCCCGTGAAAATGTCATTTAAAGTGCCACGCCTCTGCCTGCCCGGTTCGGCCCTATCCCATTGTTTATACAAGTCTGTCATTTGACATCCCCGAAGTCCAGTTCATAGAACTTCCAGAACATCTTCCGCAACAGAGCCTGGTATAACAGCTCGGTTTCCCGGGGACACCACGTAGGTAGGTGGACTTCTGTCAGATTTAGCACCACTGATGCCACTGCGTAGTGTGCCCCCTGATAAAGTAGTTTCTCGGTAGGGACCAACACTAAACTATTCCCCGGCCCCCTGGTTGTTGTCGGGCACTCGTGTGGGACGGTGGGCTTGGCCGTGGGTGGGGGTTTTCTTTCCCGAACTACAAGTTCGGTGGCGTTTACTGGTACCCGGGGATTGGGGGTCACACACCCCTCCCCGCTGCGATCCCATACCACCCCATCCCCGACATCCTGCCACCACCTATAGAAAGCAATGGAGACCCCCTCTGAACACACGCGAGTGGATCCCCACATACACAAATAAATTCCTTGGTCGTACGCTCACCATTTCTCCCAGCACACCGTGACCCCGCCAGATGACCCCATGATGGTTCGGTAGGTATCATTATCCAGACGTTCCCAGTCCGAGTGTCAGTCTCCCACGTCCCTCTTGAGCTTTCTGAGCCACCACCACCGTCCCAGAGGTATGTCCCCTTGGCAAGTTAGGCATACCTTCCTGCCTTCTGTCACTCTCACTCTGGAAGTGGCCACAGTGATCTCCGGGCAGGGGATGGAGGCCTCTCCGTAGGTAAAGTCCTTATGGTTGGAGTACTTGGTGGAGTTCGATCCCAACCACCCAGGCCATTTCCCCTCATGGGAGTAGGTGACCCGGCCATCCGCCGCCGGAGTCCCTTCTCCTGTGGTCACTGTCGGCGCTCTGCCCCCGGAGCATCTGAAAACCAGGGAGTCCTCGATGTCCCCTCGGTGCCCGGTGCAGATCCTTAGCGATACCAGCATCACTAACGTCCAGTAGGGAGGTGTTGACATCTGAAAGGCAAGAAGAACATGGCCTTGTCTTGAGAGACCTCTCCAGGCTCGGCCCACTTAACATGTTCCGAACATAAAATGCTATACCCAACCGTCACTGCCTTACCTAAACACATCTGCACACAACACGAAGTAACAAAACAGGAAGGGAAAATATACACACCGCCACCCGTCCCCGGGTGGCCAGGCTACATCCTGTCACTGTACAGGCGTCGTCGACCACTCGGCTGACCGTACCCTGGGGACCAGGATGCCCTCCGCTGAGGGGCTCGTATAGTCCCCCTTAATGAGTCTTGTGCTGCCCTCCAAGGCCCTCCCGAGCCCCGGATAATCGGTGGGAGACCCTTGTTAGCGCAACAGAGCACCCTCCCTGTTGTCTTTCGCCTTCTCGGTCTGGGGTGGGAGGCTAAGTAAACAGGGGACCAAGGCGCCCTGGGCTGTGGCACTCTGTTACTCCTCCTTACTGTCGGTGCAGAGTCCCACGTTATGGGCTGCAATGCTATCTTCTCCACCTCTTGGGCTAGCCCCAGCTGATCCACCATGGGAGGTTCAGCTTCTCCTTGGACCTTGCTAATGGTAGAGCCTTTCTCCCTACTTCTGTTAGTGGGCTGGGAACCTCTACCCAGTGGTGGGATAGCCTTACTGGAGCAGTGAACAATCCCCCAGCTGTAGAGCTTCGGGGCCCGCTGCCTCCTCCGGAGCCTCCAAATCCACCGGGGCCTGTTCTTCCCCCAGTGCCTGATTCCCTTCCCTTGCTCGTCCCCTCTGTTTTTTACCTCTTTTGGGGTCAAACAATTTACACTGATTAATGTGATACCACTTCACCCGGCGAGGCAATCGAACCGCATAGACCATAGGGCTAGCCTTGTCGACTGTGCTGTATGGTCCCATATACAGTGGTTCAAAGACCCCGACCCGGGCGAAGCTTCTCACCATCACCTGGTGGCCCACCTCCCAATCATGGTGACTGCGGGGTTCCAGCAGCAGCCGATTGGCACGGTGCTGTTTACCCATGTTGTTGGCCGCCTGCCAGTGAATCTGTTGAAGCTGTTCAAACAGATTCCTGACGAAGCGGTCCCGGTTCACCTCTCGGAGCTGCCCTTCGGTGAGAACCGGCGCCAACACATGCACTGGGGTTCTCATGATCCGGCCCGTCATCAGCTCATGGGGTGAGTACCCTGTGCTCTGTGACTGACTGGCCCGGATTCCCATGAGGACCAACGGTAAGATCTCCACCCACTTGTTCGGTGAGTCTCCCGTCTCCTTGCGCAGCCTTTCCTTTAGGGTCCGGTTCAGGCGTTCTACGGGGCCTGAGGACTGAGGGTTGTAGGTGACATGCCATTTGGCTCTTATCCCCAGCACCTTTAGGGTGGCCTGCATCACCTGGCCGGTGAAGTGGCTTCCCCGGTCGGACTCCACGATTTGAGGTAGACCCCACCAAGAGAACACCTCCCTCACCAGGATTTTTGCAGTCCCCACCGCGGTAGCTGTTCGGCAAGGGAAGGCTTCCACCCACTTGGAAAACACATCCACCAGGACGAGGCAGTATTTATAACCTCTCTGGGCGGCCGGTAGGGGTCCAATGTAGTCGATCTGGATCGACTGCCAGGGTCCCTCTACCCGCCTGATGTGTCCCACAGACACTTTCCTTTTCTGAGGGTCTGGGTTGTTTGCAGCACAAACCAGACAGCCTGCACAGAAGTCGCGGACGTCTTCCCGGAGGCCTGGCCACCACCCTGCCTTTTCTACCCGTTGCCAGGTATATTCCGGCCCAGGGTGTCCCGCACCTGGACCCTCATGGGCCAGCTGAAGGAATTCCCTCCGGTGTTGTGGCGGCACTACCCATTTGTCCCCTTTAAACAACATGCCTTCCCGCACAGCAATATCTGCAGCACTGTATGGGCCCTCTGCCTTTTCCCCCTTTTTGATAACAGCCAAGGCAGCCTTCAGGATCGGATCCTGCATCTGGACTACTTTAAGGTCCGGGGCCGCAGCCGCCCCTACGCTCCCTTGTGTCCCTGGCTTGCTTCTTGCTGCTGCTATCCTGCCTGCCTCATATGGATCCCATGGGCGACCTGTACGAGCACCTTCCCTTGCCAGCAGGTCTGCCTGCTGGGTTACCTTCCCCCCGTGGCTCAGTTTTGGAGTGGGCCTTCACCTTATGGATATATACATCCCCAGTTTCTCCCACTGCAGCCACGATCATTTCTAGCAGGGGTTTGGTCACAAGGGAGTTCCCATCCGCAGAGGTGTACCCCCGGCGTGACCAAATCGCCAGATACTCTGTACACGAATTGCAAGTGAACATGCTGTCCGAGCAAATCGTGTATGGGGTAGGGAATTCCTCGGGGTGTGTGACCACATACATCACCGCCGAGAGTTCCGCCTGCTGGGCGCTCAGGGTGCATGGGAGTTTAAGAGCCAAGGCAATCCCTGCCTTGGGATCCCAAACTCCGCAGCCCGTGAGTCTTGTACCCGCGGACACTGAACTGGAGCCATCAACGTAGATCTCGCGGCCTGTGGGGTGTATCCCTGCCCGAAATCCAAAGTTGATGTCCCATACCCCCTCCACAGAGCATCTATGCGGCTGCCCTGGATGGATTAAATTTGCTGCGAGCCTGGGCTCGCAGAGCTCCTTGACCTTTAAAGTCATTTGGGAGAGGAGGAGGGTCCAGCGAGTGATTCTAGCACTGCTCACTGTCCCGTCCTTAATCCTCCCGTCCAACAGCATCTGTGTCGGGGTATGATGGGTGAGGAGTGTAATGGGGGATATTCCGGTAAAGATCTCAGCTCTCTTTACTGCCCAGTGGGTGGCAAGCAAGTGCCTCTCACAATTGGAGTATCCCTTTTCTACCTCCGTGAGGACCCTGGAGGAGTACACCACTGGTCTCAGCTGACCGTTTCTCTCCTGGAGCAACACTGCACTTAAGCTGTCGCCACTGGCTGCCACCTCCAGGAAGAATTCCTCCCCCCCCATCAATTGCCCCTGGGGCTGGTGCTACCTGCAGGTCTCTCTTAAGACGGACAAATGCTGCCTCACAGCCCTCGTCCCATTCCCACTCGACCCCCTTATGTAGGAGTCTGAGCAGAGGGGCGGCAGTGGCTGCATAATCCTCAATGAAGTCCCTATAGTAGCCAGGAAAGACCTTACCCCCGACAAATCCCTAGGGACAGGGAGTTCCTGCACTGCCTTACTTCTAGCCTCATCAATGGCACTTTCTCCTGCCCTTATCGTCAGGCCCAGGAATTTTACCTCTCCTAGACCTATCTGGGCTTTCTTGGGGTTAACTTTAAAACCCCCTTCCTTCAGTAAGACCAGCAGTTCAGCCATCAGTGGACCGTGTTTCTCACTGCTGTCTGTGAACAACAACTGGTCGTCCACATACTGGACCAGCTGGTGTGGTTGGCTGAAGCCTTTTAAGCAGTTCGCCATGCATTGGTGAAAGATGTTGGGACTATTATGAAAGCCCTGTGGGAGGCAGCTCCATGTATACTGCTGTTCCCAAAAGGTGAAGGCAAACTTGTACTGGTCTTCCCTCTGTACAGGGATAGACCAGAACCCGTTGGATATGTCCAACACAGTGAACGTGGTTGCGGATGCAGGGATTTCCCCTATCAGATCCGCAACCGCCGCTACTGTGGGGGCACAAGCTGGGATGTTTTTATTGAGCACCCTATAATCCACCGTAGTCCTCCAAGAATTGTCCGGTTTCCTAACCGGCCAAAGCGGGGAGTTGAGATGGGTGGCTATGGGTCTCAAAGTTCCTGCTCGACGAGCGAGCTTAAAGCTGTCTCCAAGTCTGCTTCTGCCTCTCGGGGAAAGCCATACTGCTTTTGCGGGCGGGGCATGGGATCCCCATCTATTCTAACCTCCACTCCTGTGACTCTCCCACAATCGTGTTTATGGGTGGCAAATGCTGCAAGATTTGCTTGCACATAGGCCCGGTACTCGGCCGGGGTATTACCCACCAGAACCTCCAGGTCGTAACCCACTTTTGGCTTCATTGTACACAGAGTCCCTTTTCCCTGTTTCTTATCAATAACCATGACTTCTCCCTCTGCTCCTGTGCCCACTATGCCCCATAGACAGTGATTCCTCAAGTCTACTAGGATCTGGTGAGCGATGATGAAATCAGCACCCAAGATCTCTTTTCCCACCTGCTCCCAGTTCATCAGGACGCACTTCTATTGTGTTTGGCGTGCTCCTAAACGAACTGCGAGCGGGACTGAGAAAAACCCAGCCTTCTCATTTCCTGTGAACCCAACTAGTTGATACGGCACCCCGTTTGATAGAGGTGAGGTTGCGGGGTCCTCCGAATGGACAATTGTGCTGGAAGCACCAGTGTCCAAAAGGTAAGTACCCAATACACCCTCAACCTCCATCTTGACCCAGGGTCGTCCCCAGGGGTCACAGTCTAAGGATAAGGGGTAAGCCATTTAGGACTGAGATGAGGAGAAACCTCTTCAGCCAGAGAGTGGTGAACCTGTGGAATTCTCCCACAGAAAGTTGTTGAGGCCAACTCACTAAATATATTCAAAAAGGAGTTAGATGAAGTCCTTACTACTAAGGGATCAAGGGGTATGGCGAGAAAGCAGGAATGGGGTACTGAAGTTGCATGTTCAGCCATGAACTCATTGAATGGCGGTGCAGGCTAGAAGGGCCGAATGGCCTACTCCTGCACCTATTTTCTATGTTTCTATGTCTATGTTTCTATGTCTATGTTTCTATGTATTCTAGTGGGCACAGGTATGCAGGCTGGATCTGGGCTAGTCACGGCCTCTGTGCTGGCAGGGTTGCTGGTGCTGCCCTGCCTGTTGCCGTGGCTACCTTCCCAGTCCCCTCCAGCGCTGTCCTCACTGCAGCTACTATCTGGTCAAGGGATGGTGAGGTGCTCGCTCCACTTCCCCCACTCTGGGCGGTTCCTGAAGGACTTCTCCCCCCATATCTCTTTACTGGGCTCCTGCAATCCCTTTTAAAATGCCCAGCTTTCCCGCACCCGTAGCCCACTCCCTCCTTATCAGACGAGCGGCCACCCTCCTGGTGCCATTCCCTTTTGGGAATCGAGTTGGGTTTTACTTCATTTACCCGACCTTTGGAGGTTTTCTCCTCCTCCCCTCCTCCATTCCGTTGGACCAGTGCCAGTTGCCTGACAACTGCTTCCTCGGTGAGGTTGGGGTCCCGGGAATCGAACCACAGTTCTGCCCTGGCCTTGAGCCGGGGCAAGCAGTTTGCCACCAGCATCCTCAGCCAGCGGCCAGTCTGTACCGCGGAAAGATTCGCCCGGTCGAGGAGCTCCCCACGGGCTGCGTGGTATACCACCCACAGCCTGTCCGCAAACGCCTGCGAGGTTTCCCCTGCGAGCTGCCTTGTCCTTTCGACCCGTTCGAAAGGACTGCCGTCATCGAAGCCCATAGCCTCAAGGATGGCCCTCTGGACCTCAGTAAATGTACGCTGTCCCCTCCGGCATTCTGCCGGTAGAGCCTGGTACAATTTACTGTCCAGAGAGAAGAGCAGCAGCTTGGCTGTCTCTTCCTCGTCGCACCCATTAATTTTCCCTGCCTGCATCACCTCCATGAAGTGGATAGACGGGTCCCCGCTGCGAGTGAGTTTGGCCAAATGGGCCACCATGGCCCTGAGTGATTCAACTCCATGGAGAATAATAAAGTCGCTCTCCAGCGCTCCCTGACCTTGACCACCTGCCTGTGGAGGACCATCAACAACCTTTTTGCCACAGGCCGCTCATGGTTCTTGTAAGGGGTTTTCAGTGAGTGTTGTTGTGCCTTGGGTGTCTCTCTCTGGGCTTCTGCCCTCACAGCTTATGCCTGGCCTGTGAGGTACCCTGAGTGCTGCAAGAGCACCCCTGGAGAGACTGTTTCCACAGCATATGAATGGGGTTTTGAGACTTGTGCATCCCCACAGCTTATGCCTAGCCTGTGATGCACCTGTGAGTGTCAAACACTCCTAATCCCTTCTTCCCTAGCCTGTGACGCACAGTTGAGCATTTTCGAGGCGCTCCTAGCTTCCCTTACACTGTTCTGACATAAGACTCACGATCAGGAGATGTAATGCAATAGAACTGAGACAAGGTGATTCCAAGAGGAACTTAGGCTTCCAATTTATTTGACAAGGTGTATCTCAACAAACAGCAATACACCAACAAAACAATCCCCTTAAATCCCACTAAACGGACACAACGAAAATCTTTACACAAGTTTAGCAGTACAATGCCCAACCTCCCACCTTTCCTGGCCTAACTGAGTTGGGAGTTCCGGGGACCAGAGGTTATACTCACTACTGTGCCTTCTGCAGTTTGGTGGTTTGTTTCTTCTAACTTCGGTGTCTTCGGACACTGGTTTTCCTTCAGTGTCGAGAGGCTTGCTGGTTATTGGATCACGAGGGCAGGGAACCACCCACACTACGTCAGAAACCTCTTTTTATAGCCAGATTATCCAGTCCGCCTCTCCTGCTGAAATCGATTCTTCCCATTGGTGGGCTTTGTGATTTTGAAAAATGCAGCAGTTTTAGATTATTGCGGATTTTTTCCACTGATGTTAACCTACTCAAGGTTTGAATGGGTGTTGATTGCGTTGGCCTCCTGTAGCCATTGTGTAGGCCCTAGGGTTTTTTGGGTTCCCTAGTTTTCTGAAGGTCTGCATAATTTCCTTCCATAGTGTAAACATGGGGAAGACAATAGCCCGATAATTGCCATGAGTCAGTCCCACAGTTTTCGTGCAAGTGCTCCCCCATTGGCTTGAAAGCCCCATGCTTCGGGCTGACTCTGTCCCACCATTGGCCCTCCGGTGTCCTCCCCTGTCCAATCACTGCTCTGCCAAGGTCAAAACCGTCTCGGTTTCAATTCACAGCACAGACCGATCCCACAGCACTTTTCCTTCTGGGTAAAATGAGGGGGTTTTCGTCCTCCCCTACAGGGGGGCATGGGTTCATCGCCGGGCTGATTGTCCACCCCAAGGTCCTCCTCATTCTCCTCCTCATCCTCCTCTTCCGCCTCCCCTCTCTCCTGAGGTGGACCGGCGGACCCATCTAGCAATTATTGTCCTTTCCTGATCGCTAGGTTATGCAACATGCAGCACACCACAATAAACTCAGCGACCTGCTCAGTGTGGTATTGTAGGTTATCTCCCGAGTGGTCCAGGCATCTGAAGTGGTGCTTAAACACTCCAATTGTCTTTTTGACGACATTGCATGTAGCTATATGGCTTTCGTTGTCGTGCTTCTCGGCTTCCATCTGGGGCTTACGCAGGGGGGTCATGAGCCAGCTGGCAAGGCCATATCCTTTATCCCCCAGCATCCAACCGTGACCTTGTGGCTGACTCTTAAACAGGTCAGAGACAGTACCCTCACGCAACATGTGTGCATCATGGATGCTGCCTGGAAAATTTGCATTTACTTCCAAGATTATTTGCTTGTGGTCGACAACAAACTGCACATTCAGGGAGTGGAATCCCTTTCGGTTCCGAAACACCTCTGCATCCTGTAAAAGTGCTCGCAGGGCGATGTGTGCACAGTCTATTGCTCCCTGCACCTTGGAAGTTTGGTATTCATGAGAAACCAAAAGCCCTCTCATTCTGTGTCTCCCTGGCCATCGAGACGTTTATAAAGTCCATCCTGCGTGTGTAAAGGGCTTCAGTCACCTGTCGAATGGAGCAGTGTGTGGTGGGCGTGCTGAGAGATATCGCAAGTGTCGCCAGCTCAGGCTGGAAAGGAGCCCGATGCATAGAACGAAAGTGCCGCAGTAACCTTAACCTCAATGGGCAGTGCGGTCCTGATGGTGCTGGTAGGCTGCAGATCTGCCTTATTTAGCTGGCATATCTCACTGATGACCTCCTTTCGGAAGCGCAGCCTCCTAACGCACGTGTTATCAGACAAGTTCAGGTATGATCGCTGTTCCCTGTAAATGCGTTGGGTGCAATGTCTCTTCCTCTGCAGCAGTCTGCCATCTCTTTGATCGGGCACATAATGCTCTTCAATATACCTTCTCCCATCTTCAGTCTGCAGCATGTGATTAGTGACCAATACTGGTTGAGAAATTACAGGCCCCATCACTATAAATCACTATAAATGCCCTTAATTTGTCCTCAACAGATACAAATGTGATTAGATGATTGGCAAGGGTCAAAAAGACCCATAAAATCACTCACAAATTGTTTCTCCTCACAAGCACTTTCAGTACAGATCCTCCGACTGTCAAAAAGGCGTCGGTAGTGCTGAGTATTGCCGAGTAGTGCCGACTTAAAGTCAGGTAAGTGCAGCATTTTTTCAGCGACTTTTTCGGCCGGCGACCATTTCGGCGAAGTGTGGGCGAAATGCTGAAAGTTGCGTTGGCGATCATCTGGGTGATAATCGGGCGCAAGTTTCCATTTTCAGCACTATTCTCGGCCTGGCATGCGGATGACGTCATATTTTTTTCAACTTAGGCCGGGCGATGCAGCACATTCATGTGTGTCGAAAGTATGGCCGGAGATAAATGGGCGATAATCGGGTGCTAGTTTCCACTTTCTGGCAAAAACGGGCGATAGCCTGCATCTCAGCACTAAATGGGTGATAAATGGGCGATAAATGGGGGATACATGGACTATAAATGGCCGTTAATGGGCTATAAATGGGAGATGCTGTGCCGAAAGTCTAGTCCCACAGATTCTAGAACGGTTCCGTGGACTGGAAGGTCGCTAATGTAATGCCACTATTTAAGAAAGGAGGGAGAGAGAAAATGGGAAACTACAGAGCAGTTAGCCTGACATCAGTAGTAGGGATAGAATCTATTATTAAGGGCACTGAGAAAATAATAATAGGATTGGGCAGAGTCAACATAGATTTATGAAAGGGAAAACATGGTTGACAAATCTGTTTTGAGTTTTTTGAGAATAAATCGGGGGAACCAGTGGATGTGGTCTGTTTGGATTTTCAGAAGGCATTCGATAAGGTGCCACACAAAAGATTATTAAACAAAATGAGGGTTCATGGGATTCGGGGTAATATACGAGCATGGATTGAGGATTGGTTAAAGGACGGGGTTGGGAAAATGTTGTTAAAGAAGCAGTAGCAGGACATTTTGAAAAACATAATGCAGTCAGGCAGAATCAGCAAGGATTTATGAAGGGGAAGTCATGTTTGACAAATTTGCTGGAATTCTTTGAGGATATAATGAACAGGGAGGATAAAGGGGAACCAGTGGATGTGGTGTATTTGGACTTCCAGAAAGCATTTGACAAGATGCCACATAAAAGGTTACTGCACAAGATAAAAGTTCAGGGGGTTGGGGGTAATATATTAGCATGGATAGAGGATTGGCTAACTAACAGAAAACAGAGAGTCGGGATAAATGGGTCATTCCCTGGTTGGCAATCAGTAACCAGTGGGGTGCCGCAGGGATCAGTGCTGGGACCCCAACTATTTACAATCTATATTAATGACTTGGAAGAAGGGACAGAGTGTAATGTAGCCAAGTTTGCTGGCGAAACAAAGATGGGAGGAAAAGCAATGTGTGAGGAAGACACAAAAAATCTGCAAAAGGACATAAACAGGCTAAGTGAGTGGGCAAAAATTTGGCAGTTGGAGTATAATGTTGCAAAGTGTGAGGTCATGCACTTTGGCAGAAAAAAAATCAAAGAGCAAATTGTTATTTAAACGGAGAAAGATTGCAAAGTGCCACAGTACAGCGGGACCTGGGGGTATTTGTGCATGAAACACAAAAGGTTAGTATGCAGGTACAGCAAGTGATCAGGAAGGCCAATGGAATCTTGGCCTTTATTGCAAAGGAGATGGAGTATAAAAGCAGGGAAGTCTTGCTACAGTTATACAGGGTATTGGTGAGGCCACACCTGGAATACTGCGTACAGTTTTGGTTTCCATATTTAAGAAAAGATATACTTGCATTGGAGGCAGTTCAGGGAAGGTTCACTCAGTTGATTCCCAAGCTGAGGGGTTTGACTTATGAGGAAAGGTTGAGTAAGTTGGGCCTCTACTCATTGCAATTCAGAAGAATGAGGGGATCTTATCGAAACGTTTAAGATTAAGTGGGGGCTTGACAAGGTGGATGCAGAGAGAATGTTACCACTGATGGGGGAGACTAGAACTAGAGGGCACGATCTTAGAATAAGGGGCCGCCCATTTAAAACTGAGATGAGGAGGAATTTCTTTTCTCAGAGGGTTGTAAATCTGTGGAAATCGTTGCCTCAGAGAGCTGCGGAAGCTGGGACATTGAAGGGATTTAAGACAGAAATAGACAGTTCCTTAACTGATAATGGATTCAGGGGTTCTGGGGAGCGGGCAGGGAAGTGGATCTGAGTCCATGATCGGATCAGCCATGATCGTATTAAATGGTGGAGCAGGCTCGAGGGGCTGTATGGCCTACTCCTGCTCCTATTTCTTATGTTCTTATGTTCTTATGTTCTTATGACTGCTGCACCACCGTTGATCTGAGCGTCCAGCACTCCAAACCCAAGAAACACAAATGCTGCTTCAGAAGGATATTGGATTGCTAGAGTCATCCTCCACCCAGAGATGGGGACACGGAGAAGGCAAACAAGCTTATCATTGTCCATCGCCCGTGCACCCTCTTCTCTGGGTCATAACCAAGTGTAAAGCTGTTATTGTATTCTAGTGCATCTCGTCATTGTAATCTAAAGCCCAGGGGTTTTTGGCCAAACACAGTTACATCAAGGTGAGGCCTATTCACTGGACGGGTCAAACCGTGACATCACAGGGCAAGCCTGACCCTACCCTGTGCATCACAGTGAGATCAGGCATCACAATAGGTTTGTAACCTGGGGCAACCTGAGACACAAGCAGTTTCAGTGAAGGAAAGCACTGACTGGGACTAACTGGCTGATCTCTCTAGGAGTGAATGTGGCCGGATACAATATATCACCATCTTTGCTTTATGTAGAGAACACGATTAAAACATCATCAACCAGCAGATTAGAAAGAAGGTTGTGAGCTTTGAAAGGTTGGTATTAACCTATTGATCTTGTATCATCATTTGTGAAGGTCAGAATAAGCAATAAAGAGTTTAATAGATACAGTAATACTGATGCACAATAGGTTGTTGGAACAGTTCATTTTGTTGTTATTAGATCTTCTTTGATGTTGTTAATAGTTAGTCTGGAGCCTGCAGCCTGCTCACAGATGGTTACTGAGTCCCACTCTCAGCTCCCTCACTGACCAGCCCCTCCCAGCCCTTGAGTTTGGTGCTCACTCCGTGTTCTGTAAATGTAGACAATTACTTATCATTGATAGATCTCCCGGGGCATTGCTCGGGACAGTCTGCAGGGTGAGCAACAGTCACACATGGAACTGGACCCCACTGAGAGAAGGGGGCACAGAGAAGGCAAACAATCCCATCACTGCCCATTGCCCATACACACGACTCTCTGGTTCATAACCAAGTACAAAGCTGTTATTGTATTCCAGCACATCTAACCTAAGGCCCAAGGCTTTTTGGCCAAACACCGTTGCATCAAGGTGAGGCCCTTTAACTGGATGGGTCAAACCATGACATCACAGGGCAAGCCTGACCCTACCCTGTGCATCACCTGATCACTGACATCACGATAGGTTTGTAAACAGGGGCAACATGAGGCACAAGAGGCTACACAAGCAGTTTAAGTGAAGGAAAGGGAGCTGTACTGACTGTGACTAACTGGCTGATCTCTCTAGGAGTGAATGTGGCCGGCTAGAAGACCTGGTGAAGGGAGCGTGAACAATGGAATCATCACTAACCAGCTGACAGTCGGAAGGGTGTTGCTGTAGAAGGTTTGTTTATTCCAGCTAGAACCTTAGAATAAGGGGCCACACTTTTAAAACTGAGATGAGGAGGAATTTCTTCTCTTAGAAGGTTGTAAATCTGTGGAATTCACTGCCTCAGAGTGCTTTGGATGCTGGGTCATTAAATGGATTTAAGACAGAGATAGACAGTTTCTTAACTGATAAGGGATTAAGGGGTTATGGGGAGCGGGCAGGGAAGTGGACTTGAGTCCATGATCAGATCAGCCATGATCGTATTAAATGGTGGAGCAGGCTCGAGGGGCTGTATGGCCTACTCCTGCTCCTATTTCTTATGTTCTTATGTTCTTATGACTACTGCACCACCGTTGATCTGAGTGTCCAGCACTCCAAACCCAAGAAACACAAACGCTGCTTCAGAAGGATATTGGATTGCTAGAGTCATCCTCCACCCAGAGATGGGGACACGGAGAAGGCAAACAAGCTTATCATTGTCCATCGCCCGTGCACCCTCTTCTCTGGGTCATAACCAAGTGTAAAGCTGTTATTGTATTCTAGTGCATCTCGTCATTGTAATCTAAAGCCCAGGGGTTTTTGGCCAAACACAGTTACATCAAGGTGAGGCCTATTCACTGGACGGGTCAAACCGTGACATCACAGGGCAAGCCTGACCCTACCCTATGCATCACAGTGAGATCAGGCATCACAATAGGTTTGTAACCTGGGGCAACCTGAGACACAAGCAGTTTCAGTGAAGGAAAGCACTGACTGGGACTAACTGGCTGATCTCTCTAGGAGTGAATGTGGCCGGATACAATATCTCACCATCTTTGCTTTATGTAGAGAACACGATGAAAACATCATCAACCAGCAGATTAGAGATAAGGTTGTGAGCTTTGAAAGGTTGGTATTAACCTATTGATCTTGTATCATCATTTGTGAAAGTCAGAATAAGCAATAAAGAGTTTAATAGATACAGTAATACTGATGCACAATAGGTTGTTGGAACAGTTCATTTTGTTGTTATTAGATCTTCTTTGATGTTGTTAATAGTTAGTCTGGAGCCTGCAGCCTGCTCACAGATGCAGACCGTCCGGTTTGTACTGGTCCCACCTCCTCCAGAACCAGTTCCAATTTCCCAGGAATTTGCATCCCTCCCTCTTGCACCACTCCTCAAGCTACATATTCATCTTAGCTATCCTGCGATTCCTACTCTGACTAGCACGTGGCACTGGTAGCAATCCTGTGATTACTACCTTTGAGGTCCTACTTTTTAATTTAACTCCTAGCTACCTAAATTCAGATTGTTGGACCTCATCCTGCTTTTTACCTATATCGTTGGTACCTATATGCCCCACGACAACTGGCTGTTCACCCTCCCCCTCCAGAATGCCCTGCAGCCGCTCCGAGACATCCTTGACCCTTGCACCATACCATCCTGGTGTCTCTGTTGTGACCGCACAAACGTCGATCTATCCCCCTTATAATGGAATCCCCTATCACTATAGCTCTTCCACTCTTTTTCCTGCCCTCCTGTGCAGAAGAGCCACCCACGGTGACATGAACTTGGCTGCTGCTGCACAGGAGGGCAGGAAAAAGCGCACATAGTGCAAAGGTAATCAGCTCAAAGGACTTGGGGGAGAGTGATGTTATATATGCAGACTATAGATATACTTTCTGGGTAGTCACTTTATAGTGAATAAGATGGAGACTTGTTATCTGATGTACTATCAATAAGGTTTACACTGTGTATATACCATGCTGGCACCACTAGAGGGTGCAACTGGTGGAGACTGGGGTTTCCTGCCTTGTGGCAGAGGCCGTCCACCAGAGGGCACTGTGGTGGGAGAGCTGCGTGTCACCTGAATAGGTGTGGAGGGCCCAGTATAAATAGCTGCCCACCATGCTTGTTCCTTACTCTGGAATTACGAATAAAGGACCAAGGTCACTACAGTTTGAGTACAACACATTGCCTCGTAGATTTATTCATAGGTACATTACAGACAGAACATAACCTGGGGCAACCTGAGACACAAGCAGTTTCAGTGAAGGAAAGCACTAACTGTGACTAACTGGCTGATCTCTCTAGGAGTGAATGTGGCCGGATACAGTATCTCACCATCTTTGCTTTATGAAGAGAACACGATGAAAACATCATCAACCAGCAGATTAGAGAGAAGGTTGTGAGCTTTGAAAGGTTGGTATTAACCTATTGATCTTGTATCATCATTTGTGAAAGTCAGAATGAGCAACATAAAGAGTTTAATAAATACAGTAATACTGATGCACAGTAGGTTGTTGGAACAGTTCATTTTGTTGTTATTAGATCTTCTTTGATGTTGTTAATAGTTAGTCTGGAGCCTGCAGCCTGCTCACAGATGGTTACTGAGTCCCACTCTCAGCTCCCTCACTGACCAGCCCCTCCCAGCCCTTGAGTTTGGTGCTCACTCCGTGTTCTGTAAATGTAAACAATTACTTATCATTGGTAGATCTACCGGGGCATTGCTCGGGACAGTCTGCAGGGTGAGCAACAGTCACACATGTAACTGGGCCCCACTGAGAGAAGGAGGCACAGAGAAGGCAAACAATCCCATCACTGCCCATTGCACGCACACCCGACTCTCTGGTTCATAACCAAGTGCAAAGCTGTTATTGTATTCCAGCACATACAACCTAAGGCCCAAGGCTTTTTGGCCAAACACCGTTGCATCAACGTGAGTCCGTTTAACTGACGGGTCAAACCGTGACATCACAGGGCAAGCCTGACCCTACCCTGTGCATCACCTGATCACTGACATCACGATAGGTTTGTAAACAGGGACAACATGAGACAGAAGAGGTTGCACAAGCAGTTTAAGTGACGGAAAGGGAGCTGTACTGACTGTGACTAACCTGCTGATCTCTCCAGGAGTGAATGTGGCCGGCTAGAAGACCTGGTGAAGAGAGCGTGAACAATGGAATCATCACTAACCAGCTGACAGTCGGAAGGGTGTTGCTGTAGAAGGTTTGTTTATTCCAGCTTGTATAATTCCCCGTGAAAGTCAGAGTGCCTAACACCATAATCGACTGCAGTGACCATGCAGACATCAATGCTCAAACCCTGGAAACTGAAACCAGATCAGTACTCGCTCGTTGTTCTGATCAACTGGGATAATCCCTGGGACAAGGAGTCGATGGGAAACTCTTGTCCCAGCTGTTACTGGTGCCCTCTGACCTTGCCAATCCCTGGGTCCTTGTCAAGAACCTGCTCCCAGGTCAACTGGCTCAGGTACTGTCACCAATAGCCCTCCGATTGTGTCAGAGAAGTTCCTTGTCCCAGTCATCCTGGTTCACCTGATGGCATTGCCGCCATTCTGGACCATCTCTTGGATTCTGAAGAAGGTGTACATTCCCCAACTCCACAACCTTTAATACTCAGGTGGCATCAGAATCGGTGGCTAGTAACATAGAAACACAGAAAATAGGTGCAGGAATAGGCCATTCGGCCCTTCGAGCCTGCACCGCCATTCAATGAGTTCATGGCTGAACATGCAACTTCAGTACCCCATTCCTGCTTTCTCGAGATACCCCTTGATCCCCCTAGTAGTAAGGACTACATCTATATCCTTTTTGAATATATTTAGTGAATTGGCCTCAACAACTTTCTGTGGTAGAGAATTCCACAGGTTCACCACTCTCTGGGTGAAGAAGTTTCTCCTCATCTCGGTTCTAAATGGCTTACCCCTGATCCTTAGACTGTGACCCCTGGTTCTGGACTTCCCCAACATTGGGAACATTCTTCCTGCATCTAACCTGTCTAAACCTGTCAGAATTTTAAACATTTCTACGAGATCCCCTCTCATTCTTCTGAACTCCAGTGAATACAAGCCCAGTTGATCCAATCTTTCTTGATATGTCAGTCCCGCCATCCCGGGAATCAGTCTGATGAACCTTCGCTGCACACCCTCAATAGCAAGAATGTCCTTCCTCAAGTTAGGAGACCAAAACTGTACACAATACTCCAGGTGTGGCCTCACCAAGGCCCTGTACAACTGTAGTAACACCTCCCTGCCCCTGTACTCAAATCCGCTCGCTATAAAGGCCAACATGCCATTTGCTTTCTTAACTGCCTGCTGTACCTGTATGCCAACCTTCAATGACTGATGTACCATGACACCCAAGTCTCGTTGCACCTCCCCTTTTCCTAATCTGTCACCATTCAGATAATAATCTGTCTTCCCGTTTTTGACACCAAAGTGGATAACCTCACATTTATCCACATTTTACTGCGTCTGCCATGCATTTGCCCACTCATCTAAACTGTCCAAGTCACCCTTCAGTCTCTTAGCATCCTTCTCACAGCTCACACCGCTTAGTGTCATCTGCAAACTTGGAGATATTACATTCAATTCCTTCATCGAAGTCATTGATGTATCTTGTAAGTAGCAGGGGTCCCAGCACTGAACCCTGTGGCACCCCACTGGTCACTGCCTGCCATTCTTAAAAGGACCTGTTTATTCCGTCTCTCTGCTTCCTGTCTGCCAACCAGTTCTGCCAATGCATGGCAGAATATTATCTGAATGGCGGCAGATTAGGAAAGGGGGAGGTGCAACAAGAGCTGGGTGTCATGGTTTTCAGTCATTGAAAGTTGGCATGCAGGTACAGCAGGTGATGAAGAAGGCAAATGGTATGTTGGCCTTCATAGCTAGGGGATTTGAGTAGAGGAGCAGTAAGGTCTTACTGCTGTTGTACAGGGCCTTGGTGAGGCCTAACCTGGAATATTGTGTTCAGTTTTGGTCCCCTAATCTGAGGAAGGACGTTCTTGCTGTTGAGGGAATGCAGCAAAGGTTCACCAGACTGATTCCCGGGATGGCAGGACTGACATATGAGGAGAGACTGGATCAACTGGGACATTATACACTGGAGTTTAGAAGGATGAGAAGGAATCTCATAGAAACTTATAGTATTCTGACGGGACTGGACAGGTTAGATGCGGGAAGAATGTTCCCGATGATGGGGAAGTCCATAACCAGGGGACACAGTCTTAGGATAAGGCGTAGAACATTTAGGACTGAGATGAGAAGAAACTTCTTCACTCAGAGAGTTGTTAACCTGTGGAATTCTCTACCGCAGAGAGTTGTTGATGCCAGTTCATTGGATATATTCAAGAGGGAGTTCGATATGGCTCTCACGGCTGAAGGGATCAAGGGGTATAGAGAGAAAGCAGGAAAGGGGTACTGAGGGAATGATCAGCCATGATCTTATTGAATGGTGGTGCAGGCTCAAATAGCCAAATGGCCTACTCCTGCATCTATTTTCTATGTTTCTCTATCCACGTCAGTACATTACCCCCAATACTGTGTGCTTTAATTTTGCACACTAATCTCTTGTGTGGGACCTTGTTAAAAGCCTTTTGAAAGTCCACTGGTTCTCCCTTGTCCACTCTATTAGTTACATCCTCAAAAAATTCTCGAAGATTTGTCAAGCATGATTTCCCTTTCATAAATCCATGCTGACTTGGACCAATCCTGCCACTGCTTTCCATCTTTAGTAATTGATTCCAACATTTTCCCCACCACCGATGTCATCTAACCGGTCTATAATTCCCTGTTTTCTCTCTCTCTCCTTTTTTAAAAAGTGGTGTTACATTAGCTACCCTCCAGTCCATAGGATCTGATCCAGAATCGATGGAATGTTGGAAAATGATCAACAATGCATCCACTATATCTACGGCCACTTCCTTAAGTATTCTGGGATGCAGCCTATCACTCCCTGGGGATTTATCGGTCTTCAATCTCATCAATTTCCCAAACATAATTTCCTGACTAATAAAGATGTCCTTCAGTTCCTCCTTTTCGCTACACCCTCAAACCCCTCGTATTTCCGGAAGGTTTATTTGTGTCTTTCTCAGTGAAGACAGATCCAAAGTATTCGTTCAATCGTTCTGCCATTTCTTTGTTCTCCATTATAAATTCACCTGATTCTGTCTGCAAAAGAACCTACGTTTGTCTTCACAAATCTTTTTCTCTGCACATGTCTATAGAAGCCTTTGCAGTCAGCTTTTATGTTCCCGGCAAGCTTCCTCTCATATTTTATTTCCCCCCTCCTAATTAGACCCTTTGTCGTCCTCTGCTGAATTCTAAATTTCTCCCAGGCCTCAGGTTTGCTGCTTTTTCTGGCCAATTTATATGCCTCTTCCTTGAACTTAACACTATCCCTAATTTCCCTTGTTAGCCACGATTGAGCTACCTTCCCCTTTTTTATTTTTACTCCAAACAGGGGTGTAGAATTGTTGAAGTTCCTTCATGTAATCTATAAATGTCTGCCATTGCCTATCCACTGTCAACCCTTAAGTATCATTTGCCAGTCTATCCTAGCCAATTCACATTTCATACCATCGAAGTTACCTTTCCTTAAGTTCAGGACCCTCGTCTCTGAATTAACTGTGTCACTCTCCATCTTAATAAAGAATTCTACCATAGTATGGTCACTCTTCCCCAGGGGGCAACAAGATTGCTAATTAGTGTCCTTTCATTATACAACAACCAGTCTAGGATGGCCAGCTCCCTCGTTGGTTCCTCGATATATTGGTCCAGAAAGCCATCCCGAATACACTCCAGGAAATCCTCCTCCACCGCATTGCTACCAACTTGGTTAACCCAATCGATATGTAGATTAAAGTCGCCTTTGATAACTGCTGTACCTTTATTGCACGCATCCCTAATTTCTTGTTTGATGCTGTCCCCAACCTCAGTCCTAGTGTTTGGTGGTCTGTACACAATTCCCACTAACATTTTCTGCCTTTTGGTATTCCGCAGCTCGACCCATACAGATGCCACATCATCCAAGCTAATGTCCTTCCTTATTATTGTGTTAATTTCCTCTTTAACCAGCAACGCCACCCCGCCTCCTTTTCCTTTCTGTCTATCCTTCCTGACTGTTGAATACCCCTGGATGTTGAGTTCCCAACCTTGGTCACTCTGGAGCCATGTCTCCGTAATCCCAATAATATCATAATTGTTAATAGCTGCCTGCGCAGTTAATTCATCCACCTCATTATGAATACTCCTCGCATTGAGGCACAGAGTCTTCAGGCTTGTCTTTTTAACACTCTTTGTCCCTTTAGAATTTTGCTGTAATGTGGCCCTTTTTGATTTTTGCCTTGGGTTTCTCTGCCCTCCACCTTTACTATTCTCCTTTCTATCTTTTGCTTCAGCCCCCATTTTATTTCCCTCTGTCTCCCTGCATAGGTTCCCATCCTCCTGCCATATTAGTTTAATCCCTCCCCAACAGCACTAGCAAACACACCCCCGAGGGCATTGGTTCTGGTCCTGCCCAGGCGCAGACCGTCCGGTTTGTACTGGTCCCACCTCCTCCAGAACCGGTTCCAATTTCCCAGGAATTTGAATCCCTCCCTCTTGCACCACTCCTCAAGCCACATATTCATCTTAGCTATCCTGTGATTCCTACTCTGACTAGCACGTGGCACTGGTAGCAATCCTGTGATTACTACCTTTGAGGTCCTACTTTTTAATTTAACTCCCAGCTACCTAAATTCAGATTGTTGGACCTCATCCTGCTTTTTATCTATATCGTTGGTACCTATATGCCCCACGACAACTGGCTGTTCACCCTCCCCCTGCAGAATGCCCTGCAGCCGCTCCGAGACATCCTTGACCCCTGCACCATACCATCCTGATGTCTCTGTTGTGACCGCACAAACGTCAATCTATCCCCCTTATAATGGAATCCCCTATCACTATAGCTCTTCCACTCTTTTTCCTGCCCTCCTGTGCAGAAGAGCCACCCACGGTGACATGAACTTGGCTGCTGCTGCACAGGAGGGCAGGAAAAAGCGCACATAGTGCAAAGGTAATCAGCTCAAAAGACTTGGGGGAGAGTGATGTTATATATGCAGACTATAGATATACTTTCTGGGTAGTCACTGTATAGTTGCATAAGATGGAGACTTGTTACCTGATGTGCTATCAATAACATTTACACTGTGTATATACTATGCTGGCACCACTAGAGGGTGCAACTGGTGGAGACTGGGGTTTCCTGCCCTGTGGCAGAGGCCGTCCACCAGAGGGCACTGTGGTGGGAGAGCTGCGTGTCACCTGAATAGGTGTGGAGGGCCCAGTATAAAAGGCTGCCCACCATGCTTGTGCCTTACTCTGGAATTACGAATAAAGGACCAAGGTCACTACAGTTTGAGTACAACACATTGCCTCGTAGAGCTATTCATAGGTACATTACAGACAGAACATAACCTGGGGCAACCTGAGACACAAGCAGTTTCAGTGAAGGAAAGCACTGACTGTGACTAACTGGCTGATCTCTCTAGGAGTGAATGTGGCCGGATACAGTATCTCACCATCTTTGCTTTATGAAGAGAACACGATGAAAACATCATCAACCAGCAGATTAGAGAGAAGGTTGTGAGCTTTGAAAGGTTGGTATTAACCTATTGATCTTGTATCATCATTTGTGAAAGTCAGAATGAGCAACATAAAGAGTTTAATAAATACAGTAATACTGATGCACAGTAGGTTGTTGGATCAGTTCATTTTGTTGTTATTAGATCTTCTTTGATGTTGTTAATAGTTAGTCTGGAGCCTGCAGCCTGCTCACAGATGGTTACTGAGTCCCACTCTCAGCTCCCTCACTGACCAGCCTCTCCCAGCCCTTGAGTTTGGTGCTCACTCCGTGTTCTGTCAATGTAGACAATTACTTATCATTGGTAGATCTCCCGGGGCATTGCTCAGGACAGTCTGCAGGGTGAGCAACAGTTACACATGGAACTGGGCCCCACTGAGAGAAGGAGGCAAACAATCCCATCACTGCCCATTGCACGCACACCCGACTCTCTGGTTGATAACCAAGTGCAAAGCTGTTATTGTATTCCAGCACATGCAACCTAAGGCCCAAGGCTTTTTGGCCAAACACCATTGCATCAACGTGAGGCCGTTTAACTGGACTGGTCAAACCGTGACATCACAGGGCAAGCCTGACCCTACCCTGTGCATCACCTGATCACTGACATCACGATAGGTTTGTAAACAGGGACAACATGAGGCAGAAGAGGTTGCACAAGCAGTTTAAGTGGAGGAAAGGGAGCTGTACTGACTGTGACTAACTGGCTGATCTCTCTAGGAGTGAATGTGGCCGGCTAGAAGACCGTGAACAATGGAATCATCACTAACCAGCTGACAGTCGGAAGGGTGTTGCTGTAGAAGGTTTGTTTATTCCAGCTTGTATAATTCCCCGTGAAAGTCAGAGTGCCTAACACCATAATCCACTGCAGTGACCATGCAGACATCAATGCTCAAACCCTGGAAACTGAAACCAGATCAGTACTCGCTCGTTGTTCTGATCAACTGGGATAATCCCTGGGACAAGGAGTCGATGGGAAACTCTTGTCCCAGCTGTTACTGGTGCCCTCTGACCTTGCCAATCCCTGGGTCCTTGTCAAGAACCTGCTCCCAGGTCAACTGGCTCAGGTACTGTCACCAATAGCCCTCCGATTGTGTCAGAGAAGTTCCTTGTCCCAGTCATCCTGGTTCACCTGATGGCATTGCCGCCATTCTGGACCATCTCTTGGATTCTGAAGAAGGTGTACATTCCCCAACTCCACAACCTTTAATACTCAGGTGGCATCAGAATCGGTGGCCAGTAACATAGAAACATAGAAAATAGGTGCAGGAGTAGGCCATTCGGCCCTTCGAGCCTGCACCGCCATTCAATGAGTTCATGGCTGAACATGCAACTTCAGTACCCCATTCCTGCTTTCTCGCCATACCCCTTGATCCCCCTAGTAGTAAGGACTTCATCTATATCCTTTTTGAATATATTTAGTGAATTGGCCTCAACAACTTTCTGTGGTAGAGAATTCCACAGGTTCACCACTCTCTGGGTGAAGAAGTTTCTCCTCATCTCGGTTCTAAATGGCTTACCCCTGATCCTTAGACTGTGACCCCTGGTTCTGGACTTCCCCAACATTGGGAACATTCTTCCTGCATCTAACCTGTCGAAACCTGTCAGAATTTTAAACATTTCTACGAGATCCCCTCTCATTCTTCTGAACTCCAGTGAATACAAGCCCAGTTGATCCAATCTTTCTTGATATGTCAGTCCCGCCATCCCGGGAATCAGTCTGATGAACCTTCGCTGCACACCCTCAATAGCAAGAATGTCCTTCCTCAAGTTAGGAGACCAAAACTGTACACAATACTCCAGGTGTGGCCTCACCAAGGCCCTGTACAACTGTAGTAACACCTCCCTGCCCCTGTACTCAAATCCCCTCACTATAAAGGCCAACATGTCATTTGCTTTCTTAACTGCCTGCTGTACCTGTATGCCAACCTTCAATGACTGATGTACCATGACACCCAGGTCTCGTTGCACCTCCCCTTTTCCTAATCTGTCACCATTCAGATAATAATCTGTCTTCCCGTTTTTGACACCAAAGTGGATAACCTCACATTTATCCACATTTTACTGCGTCTGCCATGCATTTGCCCACTCATCTAAACTGTCCAAGTCATCCTTCAGTCTCTTAGCATCCTTCTCACAGCTCACACCGCTTAGTGTCATCTGCAAACTTGGAGATATTACATTCAATTCCTTCATCGAAGTCATTGATGTATCTTGTAAGTAGCAGGGGTCCCAGCACTGAACCCTGTGGCACCCCACTGGTCACTGCCTGCCATTCTTAAAAGGACCTGTTTATTCCGTCTCTCTGCTTCCTGTCTGCCAACCAGTTCTGCCAATGCATGGCAGAATATTATCTGAATGGCGGCAGATTAGGAAAGGGGGAGGTGCAACAAGAGCTGGGTGTCATGGTTCCTCAGTCATTGAAAGTTGGCATGCAGGTACAGCAGGTGATGAAGAAGGCAAATGGTATGTTGGCCTTCATAGCTAGGGGATTTGAGTAGAGGAGCAGGGAGGTCTTACTGCTGTTATACAGGGCCTTGGTGAGGCCTAACCTGGAATATTGTGTTCAGTTTTGGTCCCCTAATCTGAGGAAGGACGTTCTTGCTGTTGAGGGAATGCAGCAAAGGTTCACCAGACTGATTCCCGGGATGGCAGGACTGACATATGAGGAGAGACTGGATCAACTGGGACGTTATACACTGGAGCTTAGAAGGATGAGGAGGGATCTCATAGAAACTTATAGTATTCTGACGGGACTGGACAGGTTAGATGCGGGAAGAATGTTCCCGATGATGGGGAAGTCCATAACCAGGGGACACAGTCTTAGGATAAGGCGTAGAACATTTAGGACTGAGATGAGAAGAAACTTCTTCACTCAGAGAGTTGTTAACCTGTGGAATTCTCTACCGCAGAGAGTTGTTGATGCCAGTTCATTGGATATATTCAAGAGGGAGTTCGATATGGCTCTCACGGCTGAAGGGATCAAGGGGTATAGAGAGAAAGCAGGAAAGGGGTACTGAGGGAATGATCAGCCATGATCTTATTGAATGGCGGTGCAGGCTCGAAGGGCCAAATGGCCTACTCCTGCATCTATTTTCTATGTTTCTCTATCCACGTCAATACATTACCCCCAATACTGTGTGCTTTAATTTTGCACACTAATCTCTTGTGTGGGACCTTGTTAAAAGCCGTTTGAAAGTCCACTGGTTCTCCCTTGTCCACTCTATTAGTTACATCCTCAAAAAATTCTCGAAGATTTGTCAAGCATGATTTCCCTTTCATAAATCCATGCTGACTTGGACCAATCCTACCACTGCTTTCCATCTTTAGTAATTGATTCCAACATTTTCCCCACCACCGATGTCATCTAACCGGTCTATAATTCCCCGTTTTCTCTCTCTCTCCTTTTTTAAAAAGTGGTGTTACATTAGCTACCCTCCAGTCCATAGGATCTGATCCAGAATCGATGGAATGTTGGAAAATGACCAACAATGCATCCACTATATCTACGGCCACTTCCTTAAGTATTCTGGGATGCAGCCTATCACTCCCTGGGGATTTATCGGTCTTCAATCCCATCAATTTCCCAAACACAATTTCCTGACTAATAAAGATGTCCTTCAGTTCCTCCTTTTCGCTACACCCTCAAACCCCTCGTATTTCCGGAAGGTTATTTGTGTCTTTCTCAGTGAAGACAGATCCAAAGTATTTGTTCAATCGTTCTGCCATTTCTTTGTTCTCCATTATAAATTCACCTGATTCTGTCTGCAAAAGAACCTACGTTGGGTCTTCACAAATCTTTTTCTCTGCTCATGTCTATAGAAGCCTTTGCAGTCAGCTTTTATGTTCCCGGCAAGCTTCCTCTCATACTTTATTTCCCCCTCCTAATTAGACCCTTTGTCGTCCTCTGCTGAATTCTAAATTTCTCCCAGGCCTCAGGTTTGCTGCTTTTTCTGGCCAATTTATATGCCTCTTCCTTGAACTTAACACTATTCCTAATTTCCCTTGTTAGCCACGATTGAGCTACCTTCCCCTTTTTTATTTTTTACTCCAAACAGGGGTGTAGAATTGTTGAAGTTCCTTCATGTAATCTATAAATGTCTGCCATTGCCTATCCACTGTCAACCCTTAAGTATCATTTGCCAGTCTATCCTAGCCAATTCACGTTTCATACCATCGAAGTTACCTTTCCTTAAGTTCAGGACCCTCGTCTCTGAATTAACTGTGTCACTCTCCATCTTAATAAAGAATTCTACCATAGTATGGTCACTCTTCCCCAGGGGGCAACAAGATTGCTAATTAGTGTCCTTTCATTATACAACAACCAGTCTAGGATGGCAAGCTCTCGAGTTGGTTCCTCGATATATTGGTCCAGAAAGCCATTCCGAATACACTCCAGGAAATCCTCCTCCACCGCATTGCTACCAACTTGGTTAACCCAATCGATATGTAGATTAAAGTCGCCTTTGATAACTGCTGTACCTTTATTGCACACATCCCTAATTTCTTGTTTGATGCTGTCCCCAACCTCAGTCCTAGTGTTTGGTGGTCTGTACACAACTCCCACTAACATTTTCTGCCTTTTGGTATTCCGCAGCTCAACCCATACAGATGCCACATCATCCAAGCTAATGTCCTTCCTTATTATTGCGTTAATTTCCTCTTTAACCAGCAACGCCACCCCGCCTCCTTTTCCTTTCTGTCTATCCTTCCTGACTGTTGAATACCCCTGGATGTTGAGTTCCCAACCTTGGTCACTCTGGAGCCATGTCTCCGTAATCCCAATTATATCATAATTGTTAATAGCTGCCTGCGCAGTTAATTCATCCACCTTATTATGAATACTCCTCGCATTGAGGCACAGAGTCTTCAGGCTTGTCTTTTTAACACTCTTTGTCCCTTTAGAATTTTGCTGTAATGTGGCCCTTTTTGATTTTTGCCTTGGGTTTCTCTGCCCTCCACCTTTACTATTCTCCTTTCTATCTTTTGCTTCAGCCCCCAATTTATTTCCCTCTGTCTCCCTGCATAGGTTCCCATCCTTCTGCCATATTAGTTTAATCCCTCCCCAACAGCACTAGCAAACACACCCCCGAGGGCATTGGTTCTGGTCCTGCCCAGGCGCAGACCGTCCGGTTTGTACTGGTCCCACCTCCTCCAGAACCGGTTCCAATTTCCCAGGAATTTGAATCCCTCCCTCTTGCACCACTCCTCAATCCACATATTCATCTTAGCTATCCTGTGATTCCTACTCTGACTAGCACGTGGCACTGGTAGCAATCCTGTGATTACTACCTTTGAGGGCCTACTTTTTAATTTAACTCCCAGCTACCTAAATTCAGATTGTTGGACCTCATCCTGCTTTTTACCTTTTTCGTTGGTAGCTATATGCCCCACGGCAACTGACTGTTCACCCTCCCCCTCCAGAATGCCCTGCAGCCGCTCCGAGACATCCGTGACCATTGCACCATACCATCCTGGTGTCTCTGTTATGACCGCACAAACGTCAATCTATCCCCCTTATAATGGAATCCCCTATCACTATAGCTCTTCCACTCTTTTTCCTGCCCTCCTGTGCAGAAGAGCCACCCACGGTGACATGAACTTGGCTGCTGCTGCACAGGAGGGCAGGAAAAAGTGCACATAGTGCAAAGGTAATCAGCTCAAAAGACTTGGGGGAGAGTGATGTTATATATGCAGACTATAGATATACTTTCTGGGTAGTCACTGTATAGTTGCATAAGATGGAGACTTGTTACCTGATGTACTATCAATAAGGTTTACACTGTGTATATACTATGCTGGCACCACTAGAGGGTGCAACTGGTGGAGACTGGGGTTTCCTGCCCTGTAGCAGAGGCTGTCCACCAGAGGGCACTGTGGTGGGAGAGCTGCGTGTCACCTGAATAGGCGTGGAGGGCCCAGTATAAAAGGCTGCCCACCATGCTTGTGCCTTACTCTGGAATTACGAATAAAGGACCAAGGTCACTACAGTTTGAGTACAACACATTGCCTCGTAGAGTTATTCATAGGTACATTACAGACAGAATATAACCTGGGGCAACCTGAGACACAAGCAGTTTCAGTGAAGGAAAGCATTGACTGTGACTAACTGGCTGATCTCTCTAGGAGTGAATGTGGCCGGATACAGTATCTCACCATCTTTGCTTTATGAAGAGAACACGATGAAAACATCATCAACCAGCAGATAAGAGAGAAGGTTGTGAGCTTTGAAAGGTTGGTATTAACCTATTGATCTTGTATCATCATTTGTGAAAGTCAGAATGAGCAACATAAAGAGTTTAATAAATACAGTAATACTGATGCACAGTAGGTTGTTGGAACAGTTCATTTTGTTGTTATTAGATCTTCTTTGATGTTGTTAATAGTTAGTCTGGAGCCTGCAGCCTGCTCACAGATGGTTACTGAGTCCCACTCTCAGCTCCCTCACTGACCAGCCCCTCCCAGCCCTTGAGTTTGGTGCTCACTCCGTGTTCTGTAAATGTAGACAACTACTTATCATTGGTAGATCTACCGGGGCATTGCTCGGGACAGTCTGCAGGGTGAGCAACAGTCACACATGTAACTGGGCCCCACTGAGAGAAGGGGGCACAGAGAAGGCAAACAATCCCATCACTGCCCATTGCACGCACACCCGACTCTCTGGTTGATAACCAAGTGCAAAGCTGTTATTGTATTCCAGCACATCCAACCTAAGGCCCAAGGCTTTTTGGCCAAACACCGTTGCAACAACGTGAGGCCGTTTAACTGGACGGGTCAAACCGTGACATCACAGGGCAAGCCTGACCCTACCCTGTGCATCACCTGATCACTGACATCACGATAGGTTTGTGAACAGGGACAACATGAGACAGAAGAGGTTGCACAAGCAGTTTAAGTGGAGGAAAGGGAGCTGTACTGACTGTGACTAACTGGCTGATCTCTCTAGGAGTGAATGTGGCCGGCTAGAAGACCTGGTGAAGAGAGCGTGAACAATGGAATCATCACTAACCAGCTGACAGTCGGAAGGGTGTTGCTGTAGAAGGTTTGTTTATTCCAGCTTGTATAATTCCCCGTGAAAGTCAGAGTGCCTAACACCATAATCCACTGCAGTGACCATGCAGACATCAATGCTCAAACCCTGGAAACTGAAACCAGATCAGTACTCGCTCGTTGTTCTGATCAACTGGGATAATCCCTGGGACAAGGAGTCGATGGGAAACTCTTGTCCCTTCTGTTACTGGTGCCCTCTGACCTTGCCAATCCCTGGGTCCTTGTCAAGAACCTGCTCCCAGGTCAGCTGGCTCAGGTACTGCAACCAATAGCCCTCCAATTGTGTCAGAGAAGTTCCTTGTCCCAGTCATCCTGGTTCACCTGATGGCATTGCCGCCATTCTGGACCATCTCTTGGATTCTGAAGAAGGTGTACATTCCCCAACTCCACAACCTTTAATACTCAGGTGGCATCCGAATCGGTGGCCAGTAACATAGAAATATAGAAAATAGGTGCAGGAGTAGGCCATTCGGCCCTTCGAGCCTGCACCGCCATTCAATGAGTTCATGGCTGAACATGCAACTTCAGTACCCCATTCCTGCTTCCTCGCCATACCCCTTGATCCCCCTAGTAGTAAGGACTTCATCTAACTCCTTTTTGAATATATTTAGTGAATTGGCCTCAACTACTTTCTGTGGTAGAGAATTCCACAGGTTCACCACTCTCTGGGTGAAGAAGTTTCTCCTCATCTCGGTCCTAAATGGCTTACCCCTTATCCTTAGACTGTGACCCCTGGTTCTGGACTTCCCCAACATTGGGAACATTCTTCCTGCATCTAACCTGTCTAAACCCGTCAGAATTTTAAACGTTTCTATGAGATCCCCTCTCATTCTTCTGAACTCCAGTGAATACAAGCCCAGTTGATCCAATCTTTCTTGATATGACAGTCCCGCCATCCCGGGAATCAGTCTGATGAACCTTCGCTGCACTCCCTCAATAGCAAGAATGTCCATCCTCAAGTTAGGAGACCAAAACTGTACACAATACTCCAGGTGTGGCCTC
This sequence comes from Pristiophorus japonicus, assembly GCF_044704955.1. NCBI lineage: Eukaryota > Metazoa > Chordata > Chondrichthyes > Pristiophoridae > Pristiophorus > Pristiophorus japonicus. The sequence continues at coordinate 221,024,101 of NC_091984.1, read as the reverse complement.
ACCAAGGCCCTGTATAACTGTAGTAACACCTCCCTGCCGCTGTACTCAAATCCCCTCGCTATAAAGGCCAACATGCCATTTGCTTTCTTAATCGCCTGCTGTACCTGTATGCCAACCTTCAATGACTGATGTACCATGACACCCAGGTCTCGTTGCACCTCCCCTTTTCCTAATCTGTCACCATTCAGATAATAGTCTGTCTCTTTGTTTTTACCACCAAAGTGGATAAACTCACATTTATCCACATTATACTTCATCTGCCATGCATTTGCCCACTCACCTAACCTATCCAATTCACTCTGCAGCCTCATAGCATTCTCCTCGCACCTCACACTGCCACCCAACTTAGTGTCATCCGCAAATTTGGAGATACTACATTTAATCCCCTCGTCTAAATCATTAATGTACAAAGTAAACATCTGGGGCCCCAGCACAGAACCTTGTGGTACCCCACTAGTCACTGCCTGCCATTCTGAAAAGTACCCATTTATTCCTACTCTTTGCTTCCTGTCTGCCAACCAGTTCTCAGTCCACGTCAGCACACTACCCCCAATCCCATGTGCTTTAACTTTGCACATTAATTTCTTGTGTGGGACCTTGTCGAAAGGCTTCTGAAAGTCCAAATACACCACATCAACTGGTTCTCCCTTGTCCACCCGACTGGAAACATCCTCAAAAAATTCCAGAAGATTTGTCAAGCATGATTTCCCTTTCACAAATCCATGCTGACTTGGACCTATCATGTCACCTCTTTCCAAATGCGCTGCTGTGACATCCTTAATAATTGATGTCATCATTTTACCCACTACCGATGGCTGACCAGTCTATAATTCCCTGTTTTCTCTCTCCCTCCTTTTTTAAAAAGTGGGGTTACATTGGCTACCCTCCACTCCATAGGAACTGATCCACAGTCTATGGAATGTTGGAAAATGACTGTCAATGCATCCGCTATTTCCAAGGCCATCTCCTTAAGTACTCTGGGATGCAGTCCATTAGACCCTGGGGATTTATCGGCCTTCAATCCCATCAACTTCCCCAACACAATTTCCCGACGAATGAGGATTTCCCTCAGTTCCTCCTTCTTACCAGACCCTCTGACCCCTTTTATATCCGGAAGGTTGTTTGTGTCCTCCTTAGTGAATACCGAACCAAAGTACTTGTTCAATTGGTCTGGCATTCCTTTGTTCCCCGTTATGACTTCCCCTGATTCTGATTGCAGGGGACCTACGTTTGTATTTACTAACCTTTTTCTCTTTGCATATCTATAGAAACTTTTGCAGTCCATCTTAATGTTCCCTGCAAGCTTCCTCTCATACTCTATTTTCCCTGCCCTAATCAAACCCTTTGTCCTCCTCTGCTGAGTTCTAAATTTCTCCCAGTCCCCGGGTTCGCTGCTATTTCTGGCCAATTTGTATGCCACTTCTTTGGCTTTAATACTATCCCTGATTTCCCTTGATAGCCACGGTTGAGCTACCTTCACTTTTTTATTTTTACGCCATGTAGGGATTTACAATTGTTGCAGTTCATCCATGCGGTCTCTAAATGTCTGCCATTGCCCATCCACTGTCAACCCCTTAAGTATCATTCACCAATCTATCCTAGCCAATTCATGCCTCATACCTTCAAAGTTAGCCTTCTTTAAGTTCTGGACCATGGTCTCTGAATTAACTGTTTCATTCTCCATCCTATTGGAGAATTCCACCATATTATGGTCACTCTTCCCCAAGGGGCCTCGCGCAATGAGATTGCTAATTAATCCTCTCTCATTACACAACACCCAGACTAAAATGGCCTCCCCCCTCGTTGATTCCTCGACATATTGGTCTAGAAAACTATCCCTTATGTACTCCCGGAAATCCTCCTCCACCATATTGCTTCCAGTTTGGTTAGCCCAATCTATATGCATATTAAAGTCACCCATGATAACTGCTGCACCTTTATTGCACGCATCCCTAATTTCCTATTTGATGCCATCCCCAACATCACTACTACTGTTTGGTGATCTGTACACAACTCCCACTAGCGTTTTCTGCCTTTTGGTATTCTGCAGCTCTACCCATACAGATTCCACAACATCCAAGCTAATGTCCTTCTTAACTATTGCATTAATCTCCTCTTTAACCAGCAATGCTACCCCACCTCCTTTTCCTTTTATTCTATCCTCCCTGAATGTTGAATACCCTTGGATGTTGAGCTCCCAGCCCTGATCATCCTGGAGCCACATCTCTGTAATCCCAATCACATCATATCTGTTAACGTCTATTTGCACAGTTAATTCATCCACCTTATTACGGATACTCCTTGCATTAAGATACAAAGCCTTCAGGCTTGTTTTTTTATCACCCTTTGTCCTTTTAGAATGATGATGTAGTGTGACCCTTTTTGTTTCTTGCCTTTGTTTACTCGGCCTTCCACTATTGCTTTTTACTTTTCTACCATCTGTTTCTGACTCCATATTACTTCGCCCTGTCTCGCTGTATAGGTTCCCATCCCCCTGCCATATTAGTTTAAACACTCCCGAACTGCATTAGCAAATGTTACCCCCAGGACATCAGTTCGAGTCTTGCCCACGTGCAGACCGTCCCTTTTGTACAGGTCCCACTTCCCCCAGAACTGGTTCCAATGTCCCAGGAATTTGAATCCCTCCCTCTTGCACCACTTCTCAAGCCACGTATTTATTCTAACTTTCCTGCTCCCTCTACTCTGATTAGCACATGGCTCTGGTAGCAATCCAGAGATTACTTCCTTTGAGGTCCTACTTTTTAATTTAACTCCTAGCTCCCTAAATTCAGCTTGTAGGACCTCTTCCCCCTTCTTACCTATATCGTTGGTACCTAAATGTACCACGACAACTGGCTGTTCACCCTCCCTCTCCAGAATGCTCTGCAGCCGCTCCGAGACATCCTTGACCCTTGCACCAGGGAGGCAACATACCATCCTGGAGTCTCGGTTGCAGTCGCAGAAACTCCTATCTATTCCCCTTACAATAGAGTCCCCTATCACTATAGCTCTTGCACTCTTTCCCGCCCTTCTGTGCAGCAGAGCCACCCATGGTGCCATGAACCTGGCTGCTGGTGCCTTCCCCTCGTAAGTCATTTCCCCCAACAGTATCCAAAATGGTATCTCTGTTTTGGAGGCAGATGACCGCAGGGGACTCCTGCACTACCTTCCTGCTCTTGCCTTGTCTCTTGGTCACCCATTCACTATCTGTCCTAACCCTTATCTGCGGTATGACCAACTCACTAAATGTGCTATCCACAACATTCTCAGCATCGCGCATGCTCCAGAGTGAGTCTATCCGCAGCTCCAGTGCCATCATGCGGTCTGTCAGGAGCTGCAGCTGGACACACTTCCTGCATACATAGTAGTCAGGGACACTGGAAAAGTCCCTGATTTCCCACATAGCACAGGAGGAGCATGACACGGGTCTGAGCTCTCCTGCCATGACTTAACCCTTAAATTAATTTGCTTACTAAAATTTACTTAAACACCAAACAGCTACTTAGTAGTTCGCTGCCAATTAAACCAATCTAAAAGTCAGTCTAATAGAGAGTTATACTTAGCAGTCGAACAACCAACCACTTACCAGCTTGGCTGTGACATCACCTCTCGATTTCGCACCCCTCTATCTTTGTCTGCAGCTGGTTGGGCTGGTCTCTGGGCCTCCGTCTCCTACTCTCGCACTCCTTATCAGCTGCTCTAGTGTCAGCACTGGTAGGAAAAACAAGACAAAACAGCACCTGCCACCCCCACTTGCCCGAACTTACCCACTTACCAAACTCACAAATTACATGAAAAGAAACAAGTTGATAGTTTTGCCCCCAGAATCTGCATTGAGCATTTACAGCTTCAAAGGCTTCTCGGCCTTTTGGCTAAGATCAAGCGTAACTGACCTGACAGGCGAGTAACCATGACCCCAACGTGGTTCTCCCTGGATCAGGAAGGTGGTTCTCCTATGCTTTTTGGAAATAGGAGGTGGGTGGGGTTGCTGACCCATCCACCTCCATGGCACGAACCTGGTATTGCAGTACTTCCAGGAACGGTGCTTGGGCTCTAGGCCTTTTGGCTAAGAGCATTAGCGCAGGGTGATCCTTGATGTGTGCAAGGTGACCTCTGGCGTTTGTGATCTGACAAAGAATTGGAAAGATTGGCTACGAAAAATTAAAAAAAAAAAAAAATTTTTTACAGCTTCAAAGGTTTACTATACAAGGGTCGCTCTAAAGTACCTGCAGTTGTCTTGTTGTGATCCAGTGATTTAAAAACAAATCTGTAATTTCTTCTTCTGCTAGATGTACACGGTTGGTGTCAGGATGAGAGAGAGAAATTGGCGGTTTCATCAAAGTACCGACAGACTAAAGTTGTGAGCAACAAAACCACAAAGATAAGTGGATCAGACACACAAGCGAGAACACATCGTGACAGAAATCAAATCCATGCCAGCAAAGAAACCACAGAAGGAGCAGAGCGGTGTAACTGAAATTCTCCTGATGCCCTCCCTCTGTGTCCCATCCATTTCTCAGTGCCAACTCCACACCTTTCAATTTGTGTTTCATTTGATGGCCAGTAACCCCCGGCCCCCCCCCCCCACAGAACCATCTAGTCCTCATGTCCCTGCATCGGCATCAAGCACTAACCCTGCTCCAACTCCAGGCTTAGTTCGGCACTGCTTGGGGTGAACTGCACTGGCTCTGGGTAAAGGCCAGTCTGTGCCGTCATCTACAAACTAGTGCCGGCCAGGGGTCCACCTCGGGACTAAACAGGAAAGTCTCAAGAAGGGACGCTCCGGTTGTTGCCCGAGACTTCCCAGAATTAAGAGGGAGTCCTGCCCTGGCACCAGCTGGCTCGGAGGAGTCCGTGACTGCTGGTGCCAGGATCTCTCCCAATTCCTATGGGTCATCTAGGTTCCAAGGGCTCTCACTCCAAGGGAGGATATGTGTGTCTCAGTGTCACCTCCCCCACGACGCAGGGGCTCATGTCTGGAGGGTCTAACTCAATCGGCCTTTGTATTCATGAGCCTGTAACTAATCACTTCCGAAGGCAGGAAGCCTCCAGGTAGCTTCCTCGGGATGAACCCACAGGGAAGGCTGATCGTGAGGCCCTCATCTCTGTTCCTCTGTTCCCAGAGCCTCACTATCAACCTTCCCTGTCTCTTCAGCCCGAGGCAGCTTCCCGGAGCCATCCCGCCTTCGGAAGCCAAGCTGGGAGCCCGAGTTGGACCACGATCTCCAGTTGTTTAGGCTTTTTCATGTATTTAACACGAGGGTGAGCCAGTCTAAAACTGTGGGTTCCGGAGGCCCCTTCACTTGGGGGAGGGGGCGGAGCGCGGGGGCTTTAGTTTTTACTTGGGCTCTTGCAAAGGCCTCAGGCTATAGCTGTATTCATCCTACCAATTTCCTGGACAGTTTGGGTGGACTCCAGTTAAGGCCAAGATAGACAGCATCCATAGTGCCTCCGCCACCCTGCTTTCACACCTTGCATTTTATTGGCATCTAGTGAACTTCAGTGGTGAAGGCTTCAGAAGGAAGGTTACTGCCGAGTGAAACTAGCCCTGGTCCACCCACATTTGGGGTCTGGCGGACCTTCCTGCAGGGTTTAGCGCATGTCCCGAACTCCCTGCCACCAAAGACATTGGGGCCAGCTTTACTGACCAGCAGCCTAATGCCTCGCAGGTGAGTGAGGGAGCAATGCCTGTCACAGAGTGAGGACCACCTTCAGAGAGCATCTACTGCAGCAACAAGCTGTGTGGGTGCCCTCAATATCGGAGCAGGGCCCAGCATCCAGTGGGTCTTGCCTTGCCAATGAGCTTGGCCATGCAACGTGGGGCTCTTTCAGGTACTGCAGGTGCCCTGTAGTATTTGGTGCTTCTTTGGTGAGCAAGTGGAGGAGCTGCTGTAGCAGAACGTTCAGAATTGATGGAACGAATCCCAGAGCCGCTCCTCCTCCAGCAACCCACCGGCCGTGTGGAAGCCACCAGAATGCGGGAGACGTACGTCCGGGAAATGTAAAGACGGTTGTTTGTGGACCTTCCTCCTCTAGATAATGTAGCACACCACCAATCCATTCCTGTATTTAAGGGAGATCGAACATGTCCAGGGAACTATTGACCAGTCGATAAGGTACCACAAAATAGACCAAGCACTAGGGTTTATTTCTGGAGGGGTAGAATTGAAAGGCAGAGAAGTTATGCAGCAGCTCCTCCACTTGCTCACCAAAGAAGCCCTCAGCACCAACGGGCACCTGCAGTACCTGAAAATCTTTACCCAGAGCGTGGTGAGAATGTGGAGCTCGCTACCCCAGGGAGAGGTTGAAGTGAATGGTATCAATTTATATAAGGGGAGGCTAGACAAGCATATGAGGGAGAAGGGAATAGAGGGTTCTGCTGATAGATGAGTGGGTGGAGCATAAGCACCGGCATTGGCTGACTGGGCCGAATGGCCTGTTTCTGGGCAGTATGTCCCATTTAATCCTATGTAATCATTTCCCTCAATAAGTCTTTACAAGGCTTTATCCGGACCGCAATGTCCTTTGTACCATGCAAGCCCATTATTCCAGAATAGGATCTGGAATGCAGAGAGCTCGCAACAAGTAACCTTCGATACCCTGTCCAGCTCCACCTCCCCAAGTGACCGCCTGATAGCCTACCACAGAGCTGGGTGGGTGGGTCACTTCCAGTACTTCCCTGTGGAAGTGAATTAATCTGGACACTTGGGATCAGGAGACCAGAAGTAGTGAGTATCCTCTGCACGAGCAGCTTGTATTTCACAATGTGGCTTGGTTTCCAATGTGACTGGAAGGATGTTTCCAGTGGGGTTCTGCAGGGCTCAGTACTGGGTCCTTGCTTTTTGTGGTATATATATCAATGATTTATATTTGAATATAGGGAGAAAAAATTAAATTGGCTGTATGGGTTGATAATGAAGAGGAAAGTCATGGGCTGCAGGAGCATATCAATCTACTGGTCAGGTGGGCAGAGCAGTGGCAAATAGAATTTAAATCAGAGAAGTGTCAAGTGATATGGATAAGGTATATGATAGGCCACTTAATAATGTAGATGAACAAAGGGACCTTGGAGTGCTTGTCCACAGATCCCTGAAAGCAGCAGGCGGTGGATAAGGTGGTTAAGAAGGCATACGGAATGCTTGCCTTTATTGGCCGAGGCATAGAATATAAGAGCAGTGAGGTTATGCTTAAATTGTATAATACTTTGATTGGGCCACAGCTGGAGTACTGCGTGCAGTTCTGGTCGCTGTATTATAGGAAGGTCATGATTGCACTAGAGAGGGTGCAGAGGAGATTTACTAGGATTCTTCCTGGAATGGAGAATGTTAATTATGAGGACAAATTGGATAGGCTGGGTTTGTTCTCATTGGAACAGAGAAGGTTGAGAGGAGACCTCATCGAGATGTACAAAATATTAAGGGGCCTGGACTTAGTGGATAGTAAGGGTCTATTTCCATTGGTGAATGGGTCTATTATGAGGGGGCATAGTTTTAAGGTGGTTGGTGAAATGTTGAGAGGGGATTTGAAGGGGGTCTTCTTTACGCAGAGGGTTGTGGGGATCTGGAATTCGCTGCCTGGACGAGTAGTGGATGCAGAAACCCTCACCACTTTTAAGAGATGGTTGGATGGGCACTTAAAGTGCAGTAACCTGCAGGGTTACAGACCTAGGGCTGGTAATTGGGATTAGATTGGATGACCTTTTGTTCGACGGCGCAGATATAGTGGTAAGTACTGCAGGGAATAGAATATGGCCAGGGTGATCTCCTGGACTAGTATCGATCACACGGATTGCTCGGAAAGGAATTTTCCCAGATTTATTATCCCTAAATTGGCCGGGTTTTTTTCTGTTATTTTCCGCTCCAGGAGATCACATGACTCTGGTTAGGGTGGAGTGTAGAATGTTTCAGTATAAGGGGTGTCGTAGTTGTGTGAGGCGGACTGGTTGGGCTGAGTGATCTTTGCCTTTCTGTCATTGTTTATAGGTTTATATGTAACCTTTAGGGCTGCTGACCAAGGGCCGTGCGGCTCTTTGTCGTCCGGCACGGACACGAAGGGCCGAATTGGCCTCCTTCTGCGCTGTAAATTTTGATGTTTCTATATTTCTAAATTTCGATGTTTGACCATCAGTGGAACTATCTCCTAGTGGGCATACTGGTCACCATCCGCACTGAGAGTGAGAGATAGTCATCCAGAAGTCTCAACTGATGAAGATATGTCTCCAGTTGAACATTCTTGATGTCTATCACTCGGCCGGTAATGTTGCCACAGTTCTCCTTTGTCGCAGCTTGTGAACGAGAGATGGTGGTCTTGGGGCACCGTGTCCTCCAGGCATTTGGGCTACAGCCATCAGGCTCTTCAGGTAATGCTGCGACATTCAGGAGGAATGGGCTTCAAGGCCAGTGGATATGGATGAGTTGACTTGTCATTTCAGCAGGCTCGGGGTGTGAACGGTATAATAGGACATTGTACACTTTCAGATTCGGTGCGGGGTAAGTCAGCATGTCTATGGTTGATAATGAAGAGGAAAGTCATGGGCTGCAGGAGGATATCAATCTACTGGTCAGGTAGCAAATGGAATTTAATTCAGAGAAGTGTGAGATGATGCCCTTTGGGAGGGCTAATAAGGAAAGTATAGATGAACAATAGTGTAGATGAACAAAGGGACCCTGGTGTGTTTGTCCACAGATCCCTGAAAGTAGCAGGCCAGGTGGATAAGGTGGTTAAGAAGGCATATTGAATGCTTGTCTTCATTGGCCGAGGCATAGAATATAAGAGCAGGGAGGTTCTGCTTAAATTGTATAATAATTTGGTTAGGCCACAGCTGGAGTACTGCGTGCAGTTCTGGTCGCCATATTATAGGCAGGACGTGATTGCACTAGAGATGGTGCAGCGGAAATTTACTTTGATTCTGCCTGGAATGGAGAATCTTAGTTAGCATGCAGGTACAACAGGCAGTGAAGAAGGCAAATGGTATGTTGGCCTTCATAGCTAGGGGATTTGAGTATAGGAGCAGGGAGGTCTTACTGTAGTTGTACAGGGCCTTGGTGAGGCCTCACCTGGAATAATGTGTTCAGTTTTGGTCTCCTAATCTGTGGAAGGATTTTCTTGCTATTGAGGGAGTGCAGCGAAGGTTCAACAGACTAATTCCAGAGATGGTTGGACTGTCATATGAGGATAGACTGGATCAACTGGGCCTTTATTCACTGGAGTTTAGAAGGATGAGAGGGGATCTCATAGAAACATAAAATTCTGATGTGACTGGACAGGTTAGATGCGAGAAGAATGTTCCCGATGTTGGAGAAGTCCAGAACCAGGGGACATAGTCTTAGGATAAGGGGTAGGCCATTAAGGACTGAAATGAGGAGAAACCTCTTCACTCAGAGAGTTGTTAATCTGTGGAACTCCCTGCCGCAGAGAGTTGTTGATGCCAGTTCATTGGATATGGGCCTTACGGCTCAGAGGATCAAGGGGTATGGAGAGAAAGCAGGAAAGGGGTACTGAGGGAATGATTAGCCATGATCTTATTGAATGGTGGTGCAGGCTCGAAGGTCCGAATGGCCTACTCCTGCACCGATTTTCTATGTTTCTATGAGGACAGATTGGATAGGCGGGGTTTGTTGTCATTGGAATAGAGGAGATTGGGAGGAGACCTCATCGAGGTGTACAAAATAACAAGGTGTCTGGACATAGTGGATAGTAAGGGTCTATTTCCATTGGTGGAGTGGTCTATTAGGAGGGGGCATAGTTTTAAGGTGCTTGGTGGAAGATTTAGGGGTTATTTGAGGGGGGGCTTCTTTACGCAGAGGGTTGTGCGGATCTGGAACTCGCTGCCTGGAAGAGTTGTGGATGCAGAAACCCTGACCACTTTTAAGAGATGGTTGGATGGGCAGTTAAAGTGTCGTAACCTGCAGGGTTGCAGACCTAGAGCTGGTAATTGGGATTCAATTGGATGACCTTTTATTGGACGGCACAGATATAATGGTAAGTACCGCAGGGAATAGAATACGGCCAGGGTGATCTCCTGGACTAATGTCGATCACCCGGATGGGTCGGAGAGGAATTTTCCCAGATTTTTTCTCCGTAAATTGGCCTGGGTTTTTATCTAGGTTTTGGCTCTCCCAGGAGATCACATGACTCCGATTGGGGTGGTGTTTCGATGTTTTCAGAATAAGGCGTTTTGGGGTAAAAGGAGGCTTCTCTCCCTCAAGGTGGATTAACTGATATAGTTAATCGACACCTCGCCCAGCTCCCACTGTATAACGACCACGGAAGTAAACAAACCAAACCTCAGGTTTACCGGTTTTATTACGAGCAATGCACGGGATGGTTCAGCCTAAAACCTCCGAAGTACAAGGGGTTTCAAGTACAATTTTTACAGGTTTTGGAGAGGAGTGCTCTCCTACAAAATCCTCTATTAGCGAAGTTACATTGATTTGTCGACTCTTATCAAACTGTCTCTGAGTGGTACATGCAGTTGCCCACCTTCTGTGGTGTTGTTCCATCACTTGCCCTTTGCCGCAGTATAATAGGCGCCTAAACTGGCTTCCTTATCTCTTCCTTAGAGACTGCTGATCAACAACTGCTGATTTTGCTGTTTAAGTATTACAGAGTTACGGATTCAGCTCAATGCGTTATACATTTGTGCTATACCTACATAAGCAAGTGTTACATACATAGGCAGTTATACAGACCCTCCTGATACTGATAAGTTCACTACTTTCAGCATAATTCTGACCACCGATTTGCATCTTTTAGAATTTATCCCTTACAGGGGTGTCGCAGTTGTGTGAGGCGGACTGGTTGGGCTGGGTGCTCTTTGCCTTTCCGTCATTGTTTGTAGGTTTATATGTAACCTTGAGGGCTGCTGACCAAGCGCTGTGCAGCTCTTTTCGGCCGGTGTGGACACGATGGGCTGAAATGGCCTCCTTCTGCGCAGTAAATTTCTATGTTTCTATGTTTGACCATCAGAGGAACTATCTCCTAGTGGGCATACTGGTCATCATCCACACTGAGAGTGAGAGATAGTCATCCAGAAAGCTCAACTGATGAAGATATGTCTCCAGTTGAACATTCTTGATGTCTATCACTCAGCCAGTAATGTTGCCGCAGTTCTCCTTTGTCGCAGCATCTGAACGAGTGATGGTGGTCTTGGGGCACAGTGTCCTCCAGGCATTTGGGCTACAGCCATCAGGCTCTTCAGGTAATGCTGCGACATTCAGGAGGAATGGGCTTCAAGGCCAGTGGACATTGATGAGTTCTCTTGTCATTTCAGCAGGTTCAGGGCGTGAACGGTATAATAGGACATTGTACACTTTCAGACTCGGTGTGAGGTAAGTCAGCATGTCTATGGTTGATAATGACGAGGAAAGTCATGGGCTGCAGGAGGATATCAATCTACTGTTCAGGTGGGCAGATCAGTGGCAAATGGAATTTTTTCAGAGAAGTGGAGTGCTTGTCCGCAGATCCCTGAAAGCAGCAGGCCAGGTGGACAAGGTGGTTAAGAAGGCATACGGAATGCTTGCCTTTATTGGCCGAGGCATAGAATATAAGAGCAGCGAGGTTATGCTTAAATTGTATAATACTTTGGTTAGGCCACAGCTGGAGTACTGTGTGCAGTTCTGGTCGCTGTATTACAGGAAGGTCATGATTGCACTAGAGAGGGTGCAGAGGGGATTTACTGGGATTCTGCCTGGAATGGAGAATCTTTGTAATGAGGACAGATTGGATCGGCTGGGTTTGTTCTCATTCGAACAGCGGAGGTGGAGAGGAGACCTCCTCGACGTGTACAAAATATTAAGGGGCCTGGACATAGTGGATAGTAAGGGTCTATTTCCGTTGGTGGAGGGGTCTATGAGAGACCGCATGGATGAACTACAACAATTATACATCCCTGTCTGGCGTAAAAATAAAAAAGGGAAGGTGGCTCCACCGTGGCTATCAAGGGAAATCAGGGATAGTATTAAAGCTAAGGAAGTGGCATACAAATTGGAAAGAAATAGCAGCGAACCCGGGGACTGGGAGAAATTTAGAACTCAGCAGAGGAGGACAAAGGGTTTGATTGGGGCAGGAAAAATAGAGTACGAGAGGAAGCTTGCAGGGAACATTAATACGGACTGCAAAAGCATCTATAGATATGTAAAGAGAAAAAGGTGAGTAAAGACAAACGCAGGTCCCCTGCAGTCAGAATCAGGGGAAGTCATAAAGGGGAACAAAGAAATGGCAGACCAATTGAACAAGTACTTTAGTTCGGTATTCACGAAGGAGGACACAAACAACCTTCCGGATTTAAAAGGGGTCAGAGGGTCGAGTAAGAAGGAGGAACTGAGGGAAATCCTTATTCGTCAGGAAATTGTGTTGGGGAAATTGATGGGATTGAAGGCCAATAAATCCTCAGGGCCTGATAGTCTGCATCCCAGAGTACTTAAGGAGGTGGCCTTGGAAATAGCAGATGCATTGACAGTCATTTTCCAACATTCCATAGACTGTGGATCAGTTCCTATGGAGTGGAGTGTAGCCAATGTAACCCCACTTTTTAGAAAAGGAGGGAGAGAGAAAACAGGGAATTATAGATCGGTCAGCCTGACATCGGTTGTGGGTAAAATGATGGATTCAATTATTAAGGATGTCATAGCAGCGCATTTGGAAAGCAGTGACATGATAGGCCCAAGTTAGCATGGATTTGTGAAAGGGAAATCATGCTTGACAAATCTTCTGGAATTTTTTGAGGATGTTTCCAGTAGAGTGGACAAGGGAGAACCAGTTGATGTGGTGTATTTGGACTTTCAGAAGGCTTTCGACAAGGTCCAACACAAGACATTAATGTGCAAGGTTAAAGCTCATGGGATTGGGGGTAGTGTGCTGACATGGATTGAGAACTGGTTGGCAGACAAGAAGCAAAGAGTAGGAGTAAATGGGTACTTTTCAGAATGGCAGGCAGTGACTAGTGGGGTACCGCAAGGTTCTGTGCTGGGGCCCCAGCTGTTTACATTGTACATCAATGATTTAGACGAGGGGATTAAATGTATCTCCAAATTTGTGGATGAGTCTAAGTTAGGTGGCAGTGTGAGCTGCGAGGAGGATGCTATGAGGCTGCAGAGTGACTTGGATAGGTTAGGTGAGTGGGCAAATGCATGGCAGATGAAGTATAATGTGGATAAATGTGAGGTTATCCACTTTGGTGGTAAAAACAGAGAAACAGATTATTATCTGAATGGTAACATTCAGGAAAAGGGGAGGTGCAACGAGACCTGGGTGTCATGGTACATCAGCCATTGAAGGTTGGCATGCAGGTACAGTAGGCGGTTAAGAAAGCAAATGGCATGTTGGCCTTCATAGCGAGGGGATTTGAGTACAGGGACAGGGAGGTGTTACTACAGTTGTACAGGGCCTTGGTGAGGCCACACCTGGAGTATTGTGTACAGTTTTGGTCGCCTAACTTGAGGAAGGACATTCTTGCTATTGAGGGAGTGGAGCGAAGGTTCACCAGACCGATTCCCGGGATGGCGGGACTGACATATCAAGAAAGACTGGATCAACTGGGCTTGTATTCACTGGAGTTCAGATAATGAGAGGGGATCTCATAGAAACGTTTAAAATTCTGACGGGTTTAGACAGGTTGGATGCGGAAGAATGTTCCCAATGTTGGGGAAGTCCAGAACCAGGGGTCATAGTCCAAGGATAAGGGGTGTTAGCCATTTAGGACTGAGATAGGAGAAACTTCTTCACCCAGAGAGTGGTGAACCTGTGGGATTCTCTACCACAGAAAGTTGTTGAGGCCAATTCACTAAATATATTCAAAAAGGAGTTACTACTCGGGGGATCAAGGGGTATGGCGAGAAAGAAGGAATGGGGTACTGAAGCTGCATTTCAGCCATGAACTCATTGAATAGCAGTGCAGGTTCGAAGTTCCGAATGGCCTACTCCTGCACCTATTTTCTATGTTTCTATGTTAGGCTGAAAGCTGGAGTACTGCGTGCAGTTCTGGTCGCCGTATTATAGGAAGGTTGTGATTGCACTAGACAGGGTGCAGAGGAGATTTACTAGGATTCTTCCTGGAATGGAGAATCTTAGTAATGAGGACAGATTGCATCGGCTGGGTTTGTTCTCATTGGAACAGAGGAGGTGGAGAGGAGACATCATCGAGGTGTACAAAGTATTGAGGGGCCTGCACATAGTGGATAGTAAGGGTCTATTTCCATTGGTGGAGGGGTCTATTTAGAGGGGCATAGTTTTAAGGTGGGCACTTAAAGTGCAGTAACCTGCAGGGTTACAGACCTAGGGCTGGTAATTGGGATTAGACTGGATGACCTTTTGTTCGACGGCGCAGATATAGTGGTAAGTACTGTAGGGAATAGAATATGGCCTGGGTGATCTCCTGGACTAGTATCGATCACCCGGATTGGTCGGAGAAGAATTTTCCCAGATTTATTATCCCTAAATTGGTCGGGTATTTTTCTGTTTTTTTCCGCTCCAAGGAGATCACATGACTCTGGTTGGGGTGGAGTGTAGAATGTTTCAGTATAAGGGGTGTCGCAGTTGTGTGAGGCGGACTGGTTGGGCTGGGTGATCTTTGCCTTTCCGTCATTGTTTATAGGTTTATATGTAACCTTTAGGGCTGCTGACCAAGGGCCGTGCGGCTCTTTGTCGTCCGGCACGGACACGAAGGGCCGAAATGGCCTCCTTCTGCGCTGTAAATTTCTATGTTTCTATATTTCTAAATTTCGATGTTTGACCATCAGAGGAACTATCTCCTAGTGGGCATACTGGTCACCATCCGCACTGAGAGTGAGAGATAGTCATCCAGAAGTCTCAACTGATGAAGATATGTCTCCAGTTGAACATTCTTGATGTCTATCACTCGGCCGGTAATGTTGCCACAGTTCTCCTTTGTCGCAGCATCTGAACGAGAGATGGTGGTCTTGGGGCACAGTGTCCTCCAGGCATTTGGGCTACAGCCATCAGGCTCTTCAGGTAATGCTGCGACATTCAGGAGGAATGGGCTTCAAGGCCAGTGGACATCGATGAGTTGACTTGTCATTTCAGCAGGCTCAGGGTGTGAACGGTATAATAGGACATTGTACACTTTCAGACTTGGTTTGAGGTAAGTCAGCATGTCTATGGTTGATAATGACGAGGAAAGTCATGGGCTGCAGGAGGATATCAATCTACTGTTCAGGTGGGCAGATCAGTGGCAAATGGAATTTTTTCAGAGACGTGGAGTGCTTGTCCGCAGATCCCTGAAAGCAGCAGGCCAGGTGGACAAGGTGGTTAAGAAGGCATACGGAATGCTTGCCTTTATTGGCCGAGGCATAGAATATAAGATCAGCGAGGTTATGCTTAAATTGTATAATACTTTGGTTAGGCCACAGCTGGAGTACTGCGTGCAGTTCTGGTCGCTGTATTATAGGAAGGTCATGATTTCACTAGAGAGGGTGCAGAGGAGATTTACTGGGATTCTGCCTGGAATGGAGAATCTTTGTAATGAGGACAGATTGGATCGGCTGGGTTTGTTCTCATTCGAACAGCGGAGGTGGAGAGGAGACCTCCTCGACGTGTACAAAATATTAAGGGGCCTGGACATAGTGGATAGTAAGGGTCTATTTCCGTTGGTGGAGGGGTCTATGAGAGACCGCATGGATGAACTACAACAATTATACATCCCTCTCTGGCGTAAAAATAAAAAAGGGAAGGTGGCTCCACCGTGGCTATCAAGGGAAATCAGGGATAGTATTAAAGCTAAGGAAGTGGTATACAAATTGGCCAGAAATAGCAGCGAACCCCGGGGACTGGGAGAAATTTAGAACTCAGCAGAGGAGGACAAAGGGTTTGATTGGGGCAGGTAAAATAGAGTACGAGGGGAAGCTTGCAGGGAACATTAAGACGGACTGCAAAAGCTTCTATAGATATGTAAAGAGAAAAAGGTGAGTAAAGACAAACGCAGGCCCCCTGCAGTCAGAATCAAGGGAAGTCATAAAGGGGAACAAAGAAATGGCAGACCAATTGAACAAGTACTTTAGTTCGGTATTCACGAAGGAGGACACAAACAACCTTCCGGATATAAAAGGGGTCAGAGGGTCGAGTAAGAAGGAGGAACTGAGGGAAATCCTTATTCGTCAGGAAATTATGTTGGGGAAATTGATGGGATTGAAGGCCAATAAATCCTCAGGGCCTGATAGTCTGCATCCCAGAGTACTTAAGGAGGTGGCCTTGGAAATAGCAGATGCATTGACAGTCATTTTCCAACATTCCATAGACTGTGGATCAGTTCCTATGGAGTGGAGTGTAGCCAATGTAACCCCACTTTTTAGAAAAGGAGGGAGAGAGAAAACAGGGAATTATAGATCGGTCAGCCTGACATCGGTCGTGGGTAAAATGATGGAATCAATTATTAAGGATGTCATAGCAGCGCATTTGGAAAGCAGTGACATGATAGGCCCAAGTTAGCATGGATTTGTGAAAGGGAAATCATGCTTGACAAATCTTCTGGAATTTTTTGAGGATGTTTCCAGTAGAGTGGACAAGGGAGAACCAGTTGATATGGTGTATTTGGACTTTCAGAAGGCTTTCGACAAGGTCCAACACAAGACATTAATGTGCAAGGTTGAAGCTCATGGGATAGGGGGTAGTGTGCTGACATGGATTGAGAACTGGTTGGCAGACAAGAAGCAAAGAGTAGGAGTAAATGGGTACTTTTCAGAATGGCAGGCAGTGACTAGTGGGGTACCGCAAGGTTCTGTGCTGGGGCCCCAGCTGTTTACATTGTACATCAATGATTTAGACGAGGGGATTAGATGTATCTCCAAATTTGTGCATGAGTCTAAGTTAGGTGGCAGTGTGAGCTGCGAGGAGGATGCTATGAGGCTGCAGAGTGACTTGGATAGGTTAGGTGAGTGGGCAAATGCATGGCAGATGAAGTATAATGTGGATAAATGTGAGGTTATCCACTTTGGTGGTAAAAACAGAGAAACAGATTATTATCTGAATGGTAACATTCAGGAAAAGGGGAGGTGCAACGAGACCTGGGTGTCATGATACATCAGCCATTGAAGGTTGGCATGCAGGTACAGTAGGCGGTTAAGAAAGCAAATGGCATGTTGGCCTTCATAGCGAGGGGATTTGAGTACAGGGACAGGGAGGTGTTACTACAGTTGTACAGGGCCTTGGTGAGGCCACACCTGGAGTATTGTGTACAGTTTTGGTCGCTTAACTTGAGGAAGGACATTCTTGCTATTGAGGGAGTGGAGCGAAGGTTCACCAGACCGGTTCCCGGGATGGCGGGACTGACATATCAAGAAAGACTGGATCAACTGGGCTTGTATTCACTGGAGTTCAGATAATGAGAGGGGATCTCATAGAAACGTTTAAAATTCTGACGGGTTTAGACAGGTTGGATGCAGGAAGAATGTTCCCAATGTTGGGGAAGTCCAGAACCAGGGGTCACAGTCCAAGGATAAGGGGTGTTAGCCATTTAGGACCGAGATAGGAGAAACTTCTTCACCCAGAGAGTGGTGAACCTGTGGGATTCTCTACCACAGAAAGTTGTTGAGGCCAATTCACTAAATATATTCAAAAAGGAGTTACTACTAGGGGGATCAAGGGGTATGGCGAGAAAGAAGGAATGGGGTACTGAAGCTGCATGTTCAGCCATGAACTCATTGAATAGCAGTGCAGGTTCGAAGTTCCGAATGGCCTACTCCTGCACCTATTTTCTATGTTTCTATGTTAGGCTGCAAGCTGGAGTACTGCGTGCAGTTCTGGTCGCCGTATTATAGGAAGGTTGTGATTGCACTAGACAGGGTGCAGAGGAGGTTTACTAGGATTCTTCCTGGAATGGAGAATCTTAGTAATGAGGACAGATTGCATCGGCTGGGTTTGTTCTCATTGGAACAGAGGAGGTGGAGAGGAGACATCATCGAGGTATACAAAGTATTGAGGGGCCTGCACATAGTGGATAGTAAGGGTCTATTTCCATTGGTGGAGGGGTCTATTTAGAGGGGCATAGTTTTAAGGTGGTCACTTAAAGTGCAGTAACCTGCAGGGTTACAGACCTAGGGCTGGTAATTGGGATTAGACTGGATGACCTTTTGTTCGACGGCGCAGATATAGTGGTAAGTACTGTAGGGAATAGAATATGACCTGGGTGATCTCCTGGACTAGTATCGATCACCCGGATTGGTCGGAGAAGAATTTTCCCAGATTTATTATCCCTAAATTGGTCGGGTATTTTTCTGTTTTTTTCCGCTCCCAGGAGATCACATGACTCTGGTTGGGGTGGAGTGTAGAATGTTTCAGTATAAGGGGTGTCGCAGTTGTGTGAGGCGGACTGGTTGGGCTGGGTGATCTTTGCCTTTCCGTCATTGTTTATAGGTTTATATGTAACCTTTAGGGCTGCTGACCAAGGGCCGTGCGGCTCTTTGTCGTCCGGCACGGACACGAAGGGCCGAAATGGCCTCCTTCTGCGCTGTAAATTTTGATGTTTCTATATTTCTAAATTTCGATGTTTGACCATCAGAGGAACTATCTCCTAGTGGGCATACTGGTCACCATCCGCACTGAGAGTGAGAGATAGTCATCCAGAAGTCTCAACTGATGAAGATATGTCTCCAGTTGAACATTCTTGATGTCTATCACTCGGCCGGTAATGTTGCCACAGTTCTCCTTTGTCGCAGCATCTGAACGAGAGATGGTGGTCTTGGGGCACAGTGTCCTCCAGGCATTTGGGCTACAGCCATCAGGCTCTTCAGGTAATGCTGCGACATTCAGGAGGAATGGGCTTCAAGGCCAGTGGATATGGATGAGTTGACTTGTCATTTCAGCAGACTCGGAGTGTGAACGGTATGATAGGACATTGTACACTTTCAGATTCGGTGTGGGGTAAATCAGCATGTCTGTGGTTGATAATGAAGAGGAAAGTCATAGGCTGCAGGAGGATATCAATCGACTGGTCAGGTAACAAATGGAATTTAATTCAGAGAAGTGTGAGATGATGCACTTTGGGAGGGCTAATAAGGAAAGTATAGATGAACAATAGTGTAGATGAACAAAGGGACCCTGGCGTGTTTGTCCACAGATCCCTGAAAGTAGCAGGCCAGGTGGATAAGGTGGTTAAGAAGGCATACGGAATGCTTGTCTTCATTGGCCGAGGCATAGAATATAATAGCAGGGAGGTTCTGCTTAAATTGTATCATAATTTGGTTAGGCCACAGCTGGAGTACTGCGTGCAGTTCTGGTTGCCATATTATCGGCAGGACGTGATTGCACTAGAGATGGTGCAGCGGAAATTTACTTTGATTCTGCCTGGAATGGAGAATCTTAGTTAGCATGCAGGCACAACAGGTGGTAAAGAAGGCAAATGGTATGTTGGCCTTCATAGCTAGGGGATTTGAGTATAGGAGCAGGGAGATCTTGCTGCAGTTGTACAGGGCCTTGGTGAGGCCTCACCTGGAATATTATGTTCAGTTTTGGTCTCCTAATCTGTGGAAGGATTTTTTTGCTATTGAGGGAGTGCAGCGAAGGTTCAACAGACTAATTCCAGAGATGGTTGGACTGTCATATGAGGAGAGACTGGATCAACTGGGCCTTTATTCACTGGAATTTAGAAGGATGAGAGGGGATCTCATAGAAACATAAAATTCTGACGGGACTGGTCAGGTTAGGTGCGAGAAGAATGTTCCCGATGTTGGGGAAGTCCAGAACCAGGAGACATAGTCTTTGGATAAGAGGTAGGCCATTTAGGACTGAGATGAGGAGAAACTTCTTCACTCAGAGAGTTGTTAACCTGTGGAATTCCCTGCCGCAGAGTTGCTGATGCCAGTTCATTGGATATGGGCCTTACAGCTAAGAGGATCAAGGGGTATGGAGAGAAAGCAGGAAAGGGGTACTGAGGGAATGATTAGCCATGATCTTATTGAATGGTGGTGCAGGCTCGAAGGTCCGAATGACCTACTCCTGCACTGATTTTCTATGTTTCTATGTTTCTATGAGGACAGATTGGATAGGCGGGGTTTGTTGTCATTGGAATAGAGGAGATTGGGAGGAGACCTCATCGAGGTGTACAAAATAACAAGGGGTCTGGACATAGTGGATAGTAAGGGTCTATTTTCATTGGTGGAGTGGTCTATTAGGAGGGGGCATAGTTTTAAGGTGGTTGGTGGAAGATTTAGGGGGTATTTGAGGGGGGGGGCTTCTTTACGCAGAGGGTTGTGGGGATCTGGAACTCGCTGCCTGGAAGAATGGTGGATGCAGAAACCCTGACCACTTTTAAGAGATGGTTGGATGGGCAGTTAAAGTGTCATAACCTGCAGGGTTACAGACCTAGAGCTGGTAATTGGGATTCAATTGGATGACCTTTTGTTGGACGGCGCAGATATAATGGTAAGTACCGCAGGGAATAGAATACGGCCAGGGTGATCTCCTTGAGTAATGTCGATCACCAGGATGGGTCGGAGAGGAATTTTCCCAGATTTTTTCTCCCTAAATTGGCCTGGGATTTTATCTAGTTTTTGGCTCTCCCAGGAGATCACATGACTCCGATTGGGGTGGTGTTTAGATGTTTTCAGTATAAGGCATTTTGGGGTAAAAGGATGCTTTTCTCCCTCAAGGTGGATTAACTGATATAGTTAATCGACTCCTCGCCCAGCTCCCACTGTATAACGACCACGGCAGTAAACAAACCAAACCTCAGGTTTACCGGTTTTATTACGAGCAATGCACGGGACGGTTCAGCCTAAAACCTCCGAAGTACAAAAGGTTTCAAGTACAATTTCTACAGGCTTTGGAGAGGAGTGCCCTCCTACAAAATCCTCTATTAGCGAAGTTACATTGATTAGTCGACTCTTATCAAACTGTCTCTGAGTGGTATATGCAGTTGCCCACTTTCTGTGGTGTTGTTCCATCACTTGCCCTTTGCCGCAGTATAATAGGTGCCTAAACTGGCTTCCTTATCTCTTCCTCAGAGACTGCTGATCAACAACTGCTGATTTTGCTGTTTAAGTATTACAGAGGTTACGGATTCAGCTCAATGCGTTATACATTTGTGCTATACCTACATAAGCAAGTGTTACATACAGAGGCAGTTATACAGACCCTCCTGATACTGATAAGTTCACTACTTTCAGCATAATTCTGACCACCGATTTGCATCTTTTAGAATTTATCCCTTTCAGGGGTGTCGCAGTTGTGTGAGGCGGACTGGTTGGGCTGGGTGCTCTTTGCCTTTCCGTCATTGTTTATCGGTTTATATGTAACCTTGAAGGCTGCTGACCAAGCGCGGTGCAGCTCTTTGTCGGCCGGCGCAGACACGATGGGCCGAAATGGCCTCCTTCTGCGCTGTGAATTTCTATGTTTCTATGTTTGCCCATCAGAGGAACTATCTACTAGTGGGCATACTGGTCATCATCCGCACTGAGAGTGAGAGATAGTCATCCAGAAAGCTCAACTGATGAAGATATGTCTCCAGTTGAACATTCTTGATGTCTATCACTCAGCCAGTAATGTTGCCACAGTTCTCCTTTGTCGCAGCATCTGAACGAGAGATGGTGGTCTTGGGGCACAGTGTCCTCCAGGCATTTGGGCTACAGCCATCAGGCTCTTCAGGTAATGCTGCGACATTCAGGAGGAATGGGCTTCAAGGCCAGTGGACATCGATGAGTTGACTTGTCATTCAGCAGGCTCAGGGCGTGAACTGTATAATAGGATATTGTACACTTTCAGACTTGGTGTGAGGTAAGTCAGCATGTCTATCGTTGATAATGATGAGGAAAGTCTTGGGCTGCAGGAGGATATCAATCTACTGTTCAGGTGGGCAGATTAGTGGCAAATGGAATTTTTTCAGAGAAGTGGAGTGCTTGTCCGCAGATCCCTGAAAGCAGCAGGCCAGCTGGACAAGGTGGTTAAGAAGGCATACGGAATGCTTGCCTTTATTGGCCGAGGCATAGAATATAAGAGCAGCGAGGTTATGCTTAAATTTTATAACACTTTGGTTAGGCCACAGCTGGAGTACTGCGTGCAGTTCTGGTCGCTCTATTATAGGAAGGTCATGATTGCACTAGAGAGGGTGCAGAGGAGATTTACTGGGATTCTGCCTGGAATGGAGAATCTTTGTAATGAGGACAGATTGGATCGGCTGGGTTTGTTCTCATTCGAACAGCGGAGGTGGAGAGGAGACCTCCTCGACGTGTACAAAATATTAAAGGGCCTGGACATAGTGGATAGTAAGGGTCTATTTCCGTTGGTGGAGGGGTCTATGAGAGACCGCATGGATGAACTACAACAATTATACATCCCTGTCTGGCGTAAAAATAAAAAAGGGAAGGTGGCTCCACCGTGGCTATCAAGGGAAATCAGGGATAGTATTAAAGCTAAGGAAGTGGTATACAAATTGGCCAGAAATAGCAGCGAACCCGGGGACTGGGAGAAATTTAGAACTCAGCAGAGGAGGACAAAGGGTTTGATTGGGGCAGGGAAAATAGAGTACGAGAGGAAGCTTGCAGGGAACATTAAGACGGACTGCAAAAGCTTCTATAGATATGTAAAGAGAAAAAGGTGAGTAAAGACAAACGCAGGTCCCCTGCAGTCAGAATCAGGGGAAGTCATAAAGGGGAACAAAGAAATGGCAGACCAATTGAACAAGTACTTTAGTTCGGTATTCACGACCAACCTTCCGGATATAAAAGGGGTCAGAGGGTCGAAAAAGAAGGAGGAACTGAGGGAAATCCTTATTAGTCAGGAAATTGTTTTAGGGAAATTGATGGGATTGAAGGCCAATAAATCCTCAAGGCCTGATGGTCTGCATCCCAGAGTACTTAAGGAGGTGGCCTTGGAAATAGCAGATGCATTGACAGTCATTTTCCAACATTCCATAGACTGTGGATCAGTTCCTATGGAGTGGAGTGTAGCCAATGTAACCCCACTTTTTAGAAAAGGAGGGAGAGAGAAAACAGGGAATTATAGATCGGTCAGCCTAACATCGGTCGTGGGTAAAATGATGGAATCAATTATTAAGGAGCGCATTTGGAAAGCAGTGGCATGATAGGCCCAAGTTAGCATAGATTTGTGAAAGGGAAATCATGCTTGACAAATCTTCTGGAATTTTTTGAGGATGTTTCCAGTAGAGTGGACAAGGGAGAACCAGTTGATGTGGTGTATTTGGACTTTCAGAAGGCTTTCGACAAGGTCCAACACAAGACATTAATGTGCAAGGTTAAAGCTCATGGGATTGGGGGTATTGTGTTGACATGGATTGAGAACTGGTTGGCAGACAAGAAGCAAAGAGTAGGAGTAAATGGGTACTTTTCAGAATGGCAGGCAGTGACTAGTGGGGTACCGCAAGGTTCTGTGCTGGGGCCCCAGCTGTTTACATTGTACATCAATGATTTAGACGAGGGGATTAAATGTATCTCCAAATTTGTGTATGAGTCTAAGTTAGGTGGCAGTGTGAGCTGCGAGGAGGATGCTGTGAGGCTGTAGAGTGACTTGGATAGGTTAGGTGAGTGGGCAAATGCATGGCAGATGAAGTATAATGTGGATAAATGTGAGGTTATCCACTTTGGTGGTAAAAACAGAGAAACAGATTATTATCTGAATGGTAACAGATTAGGAAAAGGGGAGGTGCAACGAGACCTGGGTGACATGGTACATCAGCCATTGAAGGTTGGCATGCAGGTACAGTCGGCGGTTAAGAAAGCAAATGGCATGTTGGCCTTCATAGCGAGGGGATTTGAGTACAGGGACAGGGAGGTGTTACTGCAGTTGTTCAGGGCCTTGGTGAGGCCACACCTGGAGTATTGTGTACAGTTTTGGTCGCCTAACTTGAGGAAGGACATTCTTGATATTGAGGGAGTGCAGCGAAGGTTCACCAGACCGATTCCCGGGATGGCGGGACTGACATATCAAGAAAGACTGGATCAAATGGGCTTGTATTCACTGGAGTTCAGATAATGAGAGGGGATCTCATAGAAACGTTTAAAATTCTGACGGGTTTAGACAGGTTGTATGCAGGAAGAATATTCCCAATGTTGGGGAAGTCCAGAACCAGTGGTCACAGTCCAAGGATAAGGGGAGTAAGCCATTTAGGACCGAGATGAGGAGAAACTTCTTCACCCAGAGAGTGGTGAACCTGTGGGATTCTCTACCACAGAAAGTTGTTGAGGCCAATTCACTAAATATATTCAAAAAGGAGTTACTACTAGGGGGATCAAGGGGTATGGCGAGAAAGACGGAATGGGGAACTGAAGCTGCATGTTCAGCCATGAACTCATTGAATAGCAGTGCAGGTTCGAAGTTCCGAATGGCCTACAACTGCACCTCTTTTCTATGTTTCTATGTTAGGCTGCAAGCTGGAGTACTGCGTGCAGTTCTGGTCGCCGTATTGTAGGAAGGTTGTGATTGCACTCGAGAGGGTGCAGAGGAGATTTACTAGGATTCTGACTGGAATGGAGAATCTTAGTAATGAGGACAGATTGTATCGGCTGGGTTTGTTCTCATTGGAACAGAGGAGGTGGAGAGGAGACATCATCGAGGTGTACAAAGTATTGAGGGGCCTGCACATAGTGGATAGTAAGGGTCTATTTCCATTGGAGGAGGGGTCTATTAAGAGGGGCATAGTTTTAAGGTGGTTGGTGGAAGGTTTAGAGGGGATTTGTTGGGGGGGCTCCTTTACGCAGAGAGTGGTAGGGATCTGGAACTCGCTGCCTGGAAGAGTGGTGGATGCAGAAACCCTCACCACTTTTAAGAGATGGTTGGATAGGCGCTTAAACTGCAGTAACCTGCAGCGTTACAGACCTAGAGCTGGTAATTGTGACTGGATTGGACGACCGTTTATTGGACGGCGCAGATATAATGGTACGTACTGCAGGGAATGAAATACGGCCAGGCTGTGATCTCCAAGACTGATGTCGATCACCCGGATGGGTCGGAAAGGAATTTTCCCAGATTTATTCTCCCTAAATTGGCTTAGGTTTTTATCTGTTTCTTGCCTCTTCCAGGAGATCACATGACTCCGGTTGGGGTGGAGTTTAGATGTTAGTGGTATAAGGGGTGTCACAGTTGTGTGAGGCAGACGTGTTGCGCTGGGTCCTCTTTGCCTTTCCGTTATTGTTCATAGGTTTATATGTAACCTTTAGGGCTGCTGACCGAGGGCCGTGCGTCTCTTTGTCGGCCGGTGCGGACACGATGGGCCATAATGACATCCTTCTGTGCTGTAAATTTCTATGCTTCTATGTTTCTATATTACTCCATCAGAGGAACTATCTACTAGTGGACATACTGGTCACCATCCACACTGAGACTGAGAGATAATCATCCAGAAGTCTCAACTGATGAAGGTATGTCTCCAGTTGAGCATTCTTGATGTCTATCACTCAGCCAGTAATGTTGCCCCAGTTCTCCTTTGTCGCAGCTTGTGAACGAGAGATGGTGGTCTTGGGGCACAGTGTCCTCCAGGCATTTGGGCTACAGCCATCAGGCTCTTCAGGTAATGCTGCGACATTCAGGAGGAATGGGCTTCAAGGCCAGTGGACATGGATGAGTTCTCTTGTCATTTCAGCAGGCTCGGGGTGTGAACGGTATAATAGGACATTGTACACTTTCAGACCCGGTGTGAGGTAAGTCAGCATGTCTATGGTTGATAATGACGAGGAAAGTCATGGGCTGCAGGAGGTTTATCAATCTACTGGTCAGGTGGGCAGAGCATTGGCAAATGGAATATATTTCAGAGAAGTGTGAGATGATGCACTTTAGGAAGGCTAATAAGGAAAGGGTATACACATTAAGCGGTAGGCCACTTAATCGTGTAGATGACCAAAGGGACCTTGGCGTGCTTGTCCGCAGATCCCTGAAAGCAGCAGGCCAAGTGGATAAGGTGGCTAAGAAGGCATACGGAATGCTTGCCTTTATTGGCTGAGGCAGAAAGAGTAGGGAGGTTATGCCAAATTGTATAATACTTTGGTTCGGTCACATCTGGAGTACTGCGTGCAGTTCTGGTCGATGTATTATCGGAAAGATGTGAATGTACTAGAGAGAGTGCAGAGGAGATTTCCGAGGATGCTGCCTGGAATGGAGAATCTTAGTTGTGAGTACAGATCGGATAGGCTGGATTTGTCCTCATTGGAACAGAGGAGTTTGAGAGGAGACCTCAGCGAGGTGTACAAAATATTGAGGGGCCTGGACATAGTGGATAGTAACAGTCTATTTCCATTGGTGGAGGGGATTATTACAAGGGGGCATATTCTAAGATGGTTGGTGGAAGGTTTGAGGGGATTTGAGGGGGTCTTCTTTCTGTAGAGGGTTGTGGGGATCGTAAAATCGGTGCCTGGATGAGTGGTGGATGCTGAAACCCTCACCACTTTTAAGAGATGGTTGGATGGGCACTTAAAGTGCAGTAACCTGCAGGGTTACGGACCTAGAGCTGGTAATTGGGATTAGACTGGATGACCTTTCGTTCTACGGCCCATATTTAATGGTAAGTATTGCAGGGAATAGAATACGGCCAGTGTGATCTCCTGGACTAGTGTCGATCGCCTGGATGGCTCGGGAAGAAATTTTCCGAGATATTTTCTCCCTAAATTGACCCTTTTAACTGGTTTTTGTTCTCCCAGGAGATCACATGGCTCCGGATGGGGTGGAGTGTAGATATTTTCAGTATAAGGGGTGTCGCAATTGTGTGAGGCAAACTGGTTGGGCTGGGTGCTCTTTGCCTTTCCATCATTGTTCATAGATTTATCTGTAACCTTTAGGGCTGCTGATCAAGGACTGTGCAAATCTTAGTCGGCTGACACGGACACGATGGGCCGAAATGGCCTTCTTCTGCGCTGTAAATTTGTTTGTTTCTATGTTTGACCATCAGAGGAACAATCTCCTCATGGGCATACTCGTCACCATCCAGTTTGAGAGTGAGAGATAGTCACCAGAAGGTTCAAATAATGAAGATATGTCTCTAGTTGAGCATTCTTGATGTCTAACATTCGGCCAGTAATATTTCCACAGTTCTCCTTTGTTGCAGCATCTTGGGGCACAGTGTCCTCCAGGCATTTGGGCTACAGCCATCAGGCTCTTCAGGTAATGCTGCGACATTCAGGAGCAATGGGTTTCAAGGCCAGTGGACGTGGATGAGTTGACTTGTCATTTCAGCAGGCTCGGGGTGTGAACGGTATAATAGGACATTGTACACTTTCAGACCCGGTGCAGGGTAAGTCAGCATGTCTATGGTTGATAATGAAGAGGAAAGTCATGGGCTGCAGGAAGATATCAATCTCCTGGTCAGGTGGGCAGATCAGTGGCAAATAGAATTTATTTCAGAGAAGTGTGAGGTGATGCTTAGAAGGAAAGGGTATACACATTAAGTGTTGTGCCACTTAATACTGTAAAGGGACCCTGGAGTGCTAGGCCACAGATTCCTTAAAGCAGCAGGCCAGGTGGATAAAGTGGTTAAGAAGGCCTGCGGAATGCTTGCCTTTATTGGCCGAGGCATAGAATTTAAGAGCAGCGAAGTTATGCTTAAATTGCATCATACTTTGGTTAGGCCACAGCTGGAGTACTGCGTGCAGTTCTGGTCGCCGTATAATAGGAAGGTTGTGATTGCACTAGAGAGGGTGCAGAGGAGATTTACTAGGATTCTGCCTGGAATGGAGGATCTTAGTAATGAAGACAGATTGGATAGGCTGGGTTTGTTCTCAAGGAACAGAGGAGATTGAGAGGAGACCTCATCGAGGTGTACAAAATATTGAGGGGCCTGGACATCGTGGATAGTAAGGGTCTATTGCCTTTGGTGGAGGGGTTTATTATGAGGGGGCATATTTTAATATGGTTGGTGGAAGTTTTGAGGGGATTTGAGGGGGGCTTCTTTACGCAGAAGGTTGTGGGGATCGTGAACTCGCTGCCTGGAAGAGTGCTGGATGCAGAAACCCTCACCACTTTTTAAGAGATGGTTGGATGGGCACTTAAAGTGCAGTAACCTGCAGGGTTACAGACCGAGAGCTGGTAATTGGGATTAAACTGGATGAACTATTGTTCTACGGCGCAGATATAATGGTAAGTACTGCAGGGAATATAATATGGCCTGGGTGCTATCTCCTGGACTAGTGTCGATCACGTGGATGGGTCAGAGAGAAATTTTCCGAGATATTTTCTCCCGAACTTGGCCTGGGTTTTTTGTCTGGTTTTTGCCTCTCCCAGGAGATCACATGCCTCCGGATGGGATGGAGTGTAGATATTTTCAGTATAAGGGGTGTCGCAGTTGTGAGAGGCGAACTGCTTGGGCTGGGTACTCTTTGCCTTTCCGTCATTGTTCATCGGTTTATATGTAACCTTTAGGGCTGCTGACCAAGGGCCGGCGCGGACACGATGGGCCATAAAGGCGTCCTTCTGCGCTGTAAATTTCTATGCTTCTATGTTTCTATATTTGACCATCAGAGGAACTATCTGCTAGTGGGCATACTGGTCACCATCCGCACTGAGAGTGAGATAGTCATCCAGAAGTCTCAACTGATGAAGGTATGTCTCTAGTTGAGCATTCTTGATGTCTTTCACTCGGCCGGTAATGTTGCCGCAGTTCTCCTTTGTCGCAGCATCTGAACGAGAGATGGTGGTCTTGGGGCACAGTGTCCTCCAGGCATTTGGGCTACAGCCATCAGGCTCTTCAGGTAATGCTGCGACATTCAGGAGGAATGGGCTTCAAGGCCAGTGGACATGGATGAGTTCACTTGTCATTTCAGCAGGCTCGGGGTGTGAACGGTATAATAGGACATTGTACACTTTCAGACTCGGTGCGGGGTAAGTCAGCATGTCTATGGTTGATAATGATGAGGAAAGTCATGGGCTGCAGGAGGATATCAATCTACTGGTGAGGTGGGTAGAGCAGTGGCAAATGGAATATATTTCAGAGAAGTGTGAGGTGATGCACTTTAGGAGGGCTAATAAGGAAAGGGTATACACATTAAGCGGTCGGCCACTTAATCGTGTAGATGAACAAAGGGACCTTAGAATGCTTGTCCACAGATCCCTGACAGCAGCAGGCCAAGTGGATAAGGTGGTTAAGGAGGCATACGGAATGCTTGCCTTTATTGGCTGAGGCATATAAGAGTAGGGAGGTTATGCCAAATTGTATAATACTTTGGTTCGGCCTCATCTGGAGTACTGCGTGCAGTTCTGGTCGATGTATTATCGGAAAGATGTGAATGCACTAGAGAGAGTGCAGATGAGATTTCCGAGGATGCTGCCTGGAATGGAGAATCTTAGTTATGAGTACAGATCGGTTAGGCTGGATTTGTCCTCATTTGAACAGAGGAGTTTGAGAGGAGACCTCAGCGAGGTGTACAAAATATTGAGGGGCCTGGACATAGTGGATAGTAACAGTCTATTTCCATTGGTGGAGGGGCTTATTACGAGGGGACATATTCTAAGATGGTTGGTGGAAGGTTTGAGGGGATTTGAGGGGGTCTTCTTTCTGTAGAGGGTTGTGGGGATCGTAAAATCGCTGCCTGGATGAGTGGTGGATGCTGAAACCCTCACCACTTTTAAGAGATGGTTGGATGGGCACTTAAAGTGCAGTAACCTGCAGGGTTACGGACCGAGAGCTGGTAATTGGGATTAGACTGGATGACCTTTCGTTCTATGGCCCATATATACTGGTAAGTACTGCAGGGAATAGAATACGGCCAGTGTGATCTCCTGGACTCGTGTCGATCGCCTGGATGGCTCGGGAAGAAATTTAAGGAGATATTTTCTCCCTAAATTGACCCTTTTAACTGGTTTTTGTTCTCCCAGGAGATCACATGGCTCCGGATGGGGTGGAGTGTAGATATTTTCAGTATAAGGGGTGTCGCAATTGTGTGAGGCGAACTGGTTGGGCTGGGTGCTCTTTGCCTTTCCATCATTGTTCATAGATTTATCTGTAACCTTTAGGGCTGCTGACCAAGGGCTGTGCAAATCTTCGTCGGCCGACACGGACACGAAGGGCCGAAATGGCCTCCTTCTGCGCTGTAAATTTTGATGTTTCTATATTTCTAAATTTCGATGTTTGACCATCAGAGGAACTATCTCCTCGTGGGCATACTGGTCACCATCCACACTGAGAGTGAGAGATAGTCATCCAGAAGTCTCAACTGATGAAGATATGTCTCCAGTTGAACATTCTTGATGTCTATCACTCGGCCGGTAATGTTGCCACAGTTCTCCTTTGTCACAGCATCTGAACGAGAGATGGTGGTCTTGGGGCACCGTGTCCTCCAGGCATTTGGGCTACAGCCATCAGGCTCTTCAGGTAATGCTGCGACATTCAGGAGGAATGGGCTTCAAGGCCAGTGGATATGGATGAGTTGACTTGTCATTTCAGCAGGCTCGGGGTGTGAACGGTATAATAGGACATTGTACACTTTCAGATTCGGTGTGGGGTAAATCTATGTCTATGGTTGATAATGAAGAGGAAAGTCATGGGTTGCAGGAGGATATCAATCTACTGGTCAGGTAGCAAATGGAATTTAATTCAGAGAAGTGTGAGATGATGCCCTTTGGGAGGGCTAATAAGGAAAGTATAGATGAACAATAGTGTAGATGAACAAAGGGACCCTGGCGTGTTTGTCCACAGATCCCTGAAAGTAGCAGGCCAGGTGGATAAGGTGGTTAAGAAGGCATATTGAATGCTTGTCTTCATTGGCCGAGGCATAGAATATAAGAGCAGGGAGGTTCTGCTTAAATTGTATAATAATTTGGTTAGGCCACAGCTGGAGTACTGCGTGCAGTTCTGGTCGCCATATTATAGGCAGGACGTGATTGCACTAGAGATGGTGCAGCGGAAATTTACTTTGATTCTGCCTGGAATGGAGAATCTTAGTTAGCATGCAGGTACAACAGGCGGTGAAGAAGGCAAATGGTATGTTGGCCTTCATAGCTAGGGGATTTGAGTATAGGAGCAGGGAGGTCTTACTGTAGTTGTACAGGGCCTTGGTGAGGCCTCACCTGGAATAATGTGTTCAGTTTTGGTCTCCTAATCTGTGGAAAGATTTTCTTGCTATTGAGGGGGTGCAGCGAAGGTTCAACAGACTAATTCCAGAGATGGTTGGACTGTCATATGAGGATAGACTGGATCAACTGGGCCTTTATTCACTGGAGTTTAGAAGGATGAGAGGGGATCTCATAGAAACATAAAATTCTGATGGGACTGGACAGGTTAGATGCGAGAAGAATGTTCCCGATGTTGGAGAAGTCCAGAACCAGGGGACATAGTCTTAGGATAAGGGGTAGGCCATTAAGGAATGAGATGAGGAGAAACTTCTTCACTCAGAGAGTTGTTAACCTGTGGAATTCCCTGCCGCAGAGAGTTGTTGATGCCAGTTCATTGGATATGGGCCTTACGGCTAAGAGGATCAAGGGGTATGGAGAGAAAGCAGGAAAGGGGTACTGAGGGAATGATTAGCCATGATCTTATTGAATGGTGGTGCAGGCTCGAAGGTCCGAATGGCCTACTCCTGCACCGATTTTCTATGTTTCTATGAGGACAGATTGGATAGGCGGGGCTTGTTGTCATTGGAATAGAGGAGATTGGGAGGAGATCTCATCGAGGTGTACAAAATAACGACGGGTCTGGACATAGTGGATAGTAAGGGTCTATTTCCATTGGTGGAGTGATCTATTAGGAGGGGGCATAGTTTTAAGGTGCTTGGTGGAAGATTTAGGGGTTATTTGAGGGGGGGCTTCTTTACGCAGAGGGTTGTGCGGATCTGGAACTCGCTGCCTGGAAGAGTTGTGGATGCAGAAACCCTGACCACTTTTAAGAGATGGTTGGATGGGCAGTTAAAGTGTCGTAACCTGCAGGGTTGCAGACCTAGAGCTGGTAATTGGGATTCAATTGGATGACCTTTTATTGGACGGCACAGATATAATGGTAAGTACCGCAGGGAATAGAATACGGCCAGGGTGATCTCCTGGACTAATGTCGATCACCCGGATGGGTCGGAGAGGAATTTTCCCAGATTTTTTCTCCGTAAATTGGCCTGGGTTTTTATCTAGTTTTTGGCTCTCCCAGGAGATCACATGACTCCGATTGGGGTGGTGTTTAGATGTTTTCACTATCAGGGGTGTTGGGGTAAAAGGAGGCTTTTCTCCCTCAAGGTGGATTAACTGATATAGTTCATCGACACCTCGCCCAGCTCCCACTGTATAACGACCACGGCAGTAAACAAACCAAACCTCAGGTTTACCGGTTTTATTACGAGCAATGCACGGGACGGTTCAGCCTAAAATCTCCGAAGTACAAGAGGTTTCAAGTACAATTTCTACAGGTTTTGGAGAGGAGCGCCCTCCTACAAAATCCTCTATTAGCGAAGTTACATTGATTTGTCGACTCTTATCAAACTGTCTCTGAGTGGTACATGCAGTTGCCCACCTTCTGTGGTGTTGTTCCATCACTTGCCCTTTGCCGCAGTATAATAGGTGCCTAAACTGGCTTCCTTATCTCTTCCTCAGAGACTGCTGATCAACAACTGCTGATTTTGCTGTTTAAGTATTACAGAGGTTACGGATTCAGCTCAATGCGTTATACATTTGTGCTATACCTACATAAGCAAGTGTTACATACATAGGCAGTTATACAGACCCTCCTGATACTGATAAGTTCACTACTTTCAGCATAATTCTGACCACCGATTTGCATCTTTTAGAATTTATCCCTTTCAGGGGTGTCGCAGTTGTGTGAGGCGGACTGGTTGGGCTGGGTGCTCTTTGCCTTTCCGTCATTGTTTATAGGTTTATATGTAACCTTGAGGGCTGCTGACCAAGCGCGGTGCAGCTCTTTGTCGGCCGGCGTGGACACGATGGGCTGAAATGGCCTCCTTCTGCGCTGTAAATTTCTATGTTTCTATGTTTGCCCATCAGAGGAACTATCTACTAGTGGGCATACTGGTCACCATCCACACTGAGAGTGAGAGATAGTCATCCAGAAAGCTCAACTGATGAAGATACGTCTCCAGTTGAGCATTCTTGATGTCTACCACTCAGCCGGTAATGTTGCCACAGTTCTCCTTTGTCACAGCATCTGAACGAGAGCTGGTGGTCTTGGGGCACAGTGTCCTCCAGGCATTTGGGCTACAGCCATCAGGCTCTTCAGGTAATGCTGCGACATTCAGGAGGAATGGGCTTCAAGGCCAGTGGACATCGATGAGTTCTCTTGTCATTTCAGCAGGTTCAGGGCGTGAACTGTATAATAGGACATTGTACACTTTCAGACTAGGTGTGAGGTAAGTCAGCATGTCTATGGTTGATAATGATGAGGAAAGTCTTGGGCTGCAGGAGGATATCAATCTACTGTTCAGGTGGGCAGATCAGTGGCAAATGGAATTTTTTCAGAGACGTAGAGTGCTTGTCCGCAGATCCCTGAAAGCAGCAGGCCAGGTGGACAAGGTGGTTAAGAAGGCATACGGAATGCTTGCCTTTATTGGCCGAGGCATAGAATATAAGAGCAGCGTGGTTATGCTTAAATTGTATAATACTTTGGTTAGGCCACAGCTGGAGTACTGCGTGCAGTTCTGGTCGCTGTATTATAGGAAGGTCATGATTGCACTAGAGAGGGTGCAGAGGAGATTTACTGGGATTCTGCCTGGAATGGAGAATCTTTGTAATGAGGACAGATTGGATCGGCTGGGTTTGTTCTCATTCGAACAGCGGAGGTGGAGAGGAGACCTCCTCGACGTGTACAAAATATTAAGGGGCCTGGACATAGTGGATAGTAAGGGTCTATTTCCGTTGGTGGAGGGGTCTATGAGAGACCGCATGGATGAACTACAACAATTATACATCCCTGTCTGGCGTAAAAATAAAAAAGGGAAGGTGGCTCCACCGTGGCTATCAAGGGAAATCAGGGATAGTATTAAAGCTAAGCAAGTGGCATACAAATTGGCCAGAAATAGCAGCGAACCCGGGGACTGGGAGAAATTTAGAACTCAGCAGAGGAGGACAAAGGGTTTGATTGGGGCAGGGAAAATAAAGTACGAGAGGAAGCTTGCAGGGAACATTAAGACGGACTGCAAAAGCTTCTATAGATATGTAAAGAGAAAAAGGTGAGTAAAGACAAACGCAGGTCCCCTGCAGTCAGAATCAGGGGAAGTCATAAAGGGGAACAAAGAAATGGCAGACCAATTGAACAAGTACTTTAGTTCGGTATTCACGAAGGAGGACACAAACAACCTTCCGGATATAAAAGGGGTCAGAGGGTCGAGTAAGAAGGAGGAACTGAGGGAAATCCTTATTAGTCAGGAAATTGTGTTGGGGAAATTGATGGGATTGAAGGCCAATAAATCCTCAGGACCTGATGGTCTGCATCCCAGAGTACTTAAGGAGGTGGCCTTGGAAATAGCAGATGCATTGACAGTCATTTTCCAACATTCCATAGACTGTGGATCAGTTCCTATGGAGTGGAGTGTAGCCAATGTAACCCCACTTTTTAGAAAAGGAGGGAGAGAGAAAACAGGGAATTATAGACCGGTCAGCCTGACATCGGTCGTGGGTAAAATGATGGAATCAATTATTACGGAGCGCATTTGGAAAGCAATGACATGATAGGCCCAAGTTAGCATGGATTTGTGAAAGGGAAATCATGCTTGACAAATCTTCTGGAATTTTTTGAGGATGTTTCCAGTGGAGTGGACAAGGGAGAACGAGTTGATGTGGTGTATTTGGACTTTCAGAAGGCTTTCGACAAGGTCCAACACAAGACATTAATGTGCAAGGTTAAAGCTCATGGGATTGGGGGTAGTGTGTTGACATGGATTGAGAACTGGTTGGCAGACCAAGAAGCAAAGAGTAGGAGTAAATGGGTACTTTTCAGAATGGCAGGCAGTAAATAGTGGGGTACCGCAAGGTTCTGTTCTGGGACCCCAGCTGTTTACATTGTACATCAATGATTTAGACGAGGGGATTAAATGTATCTCCAAATTTGTGCATGAGTCTAAGTTAGGTGGCAGTGTGAGCTGCGAGGAGGATGCTGTGAGGCTGCAGAGTGACTTGGACAGGTTAGGTGAGTGGGCAAATGCATGGCAGATGAAGTATAATGTGGATAAATGTGAGGTTATCCACTTTGGTGGTAAAAACAAAGAAACAGGTTATTATCTGAATGGTAACAGATTAGGAAAAGGGGAGGTGCAACGAGACCTGGGTGTCATGGTACATCAGCCATTGAAGGTTTGCATGCAGGTACAGTCGGCGGTTAAGAAAGCAAATGGCATGTTGGCCTTCATAGCGAGGGGATTTGAGTACAGGGGCAGGGAGGTGTTACTACAGTTGTACAGGGCCTTGGTGAGGCCACACCTGGAGTATTGTGTACAGTTTTGGTCGCCTAACTTGAGGAAGGACATTCTTGATATTGAGAGAGTGCAGCGAAGGTTCACCAGACCGATTCCCGGGATGGCGGGACTGACATATCAAGAAAGACTGGATCAAATGGGCTTGTATTCACTGAAGTTCAGATAATGAGAGGGGATCTCATAGAAACGTTTAAAATTCTGACGGGTTTAGACAGGTTGGATGCAGGAAGAATATTCCCAATGTTGGGGAAGTCCAGAACCAGGGGTCACAGTCCAAGGATAAGGGGTGTTAGCCATTTAGGACCGAGATGAGGAGAAACTTCTTCACCCAGAGAGTGGTGAACCTGTGGGATTCTCTACCACAGAAAGTTGTTGAGGCCAATTCACTAAATATATTCAAAAAGGAGTTACTACTAGGGGGATCAAGGGGTATGGCGAGAAAGAAGGAATGGGGTACTGAAGCTGCATGTTCAGCCATGAACTCATTGAATAGCAGTGCAGGTTCGAAGTTCCGAATGGCCTACTCCTGCACCTATTTTCTATGTTTCTATGTTAGGCTACAAGCTGGAGTACTGCGTGCAGTTCTGGTCGCCGTATTGTAGGAAGGTTGTGATTGCACTCGAGAGGGTGCAGAGGAGATTTACTTGGATTCTGCCTGGAATGGAGAATCTTAGTAATGAGGACAGATTGCATCGGCTGGGTTTGTTCTCATTGGAACAGAGGAGGTGGAGAGGAGACATCATCGAGGTGTACAAAGTATTGAGGGGCCTGCACATAGTGGATAGTAAGGGTCTATTTCCATTGGAGGAGGGGTCTATTAAGAGGGGCATAGTTTTAAGGTGGTTGGTGGAAGGTTTAGAGGGGATTTGTTGAGGGGGCTCCTTTACGCAGAGAATGGTGGGGATCTGGAACTCGCTGCCTGGAAGAGTGGTGGATGCAGAAACCCTCACCACTTTTAAGAGATGGTTGGATGGGCGCTTAAACTGCAGTAACCTGCAGCGTTACAGACCTAGAGCTGGTAATTGTGACTGGATTGGACGACCGTTTATTGGACGGCGCAGATATAATGGTACGTACTGCAGGGAATGAAATACGGCCAGGCTGTGATCTCCAAGACTGGTGTCGATCACCCGGATGGGTCGGAAAGGAATTTTCCCAGATTTTTTCTCCCTAAATTGGCTTAGGTTTTTATCTGTTTTTTGCCTCTTCCAGGAGATCACATGACTCCGGTTGGGGTGGAGTTTAGATGTTAGTAGTATAAGGGGTGTCGCAGTTGTGTGAGGCAGACGTGTTGCACTGGGTCCTCTTTGCCTTTCCGTTATTGTTCATAGGTTTATATGTAACCTTTAGGGTTGCTGACCGAGGGCCGTGCGTCTCTTTGTCGGCCGGCGCGGACACGATGGGCCATAATGGCATCCTTCTGTGCTGTAAATTTCTATGCTTCTATGTTTCTATATTACTCCATCAGAGGAACTATCTACTAGTGGGCATACTGGTCACCATCCACACTGAGACTGAGAGATAATCATCCAGAAGTCTCAACTGATGAAGATATGTCTCCAGTTGAGCATTCTTGATGTCTATCACTTGGCCAGTAATGTTGCCCCAGTTCTCCTTTGTCGCAGCTTGTGAACGAGAGATGATGGTCTTGGGGCACAGTGTCCTCCAGGCATTTGGGCTACAGCCATCAGGCTCTTCAGGTAATGCTGTGACATTCAGGAGGAATGGGCTTCAAGGCCAGTGGACATGGATGAGTTCTCTTGTCATTTCAGCAGGCTCGGGGTGTGAACGGTATAATAGGACATTGTACACTTTCAGACTCGGTGTGAGATAAGTCAGCATGTCTATGGTTGATAATGATGAGGAAAGTCATGGGCTGCAGGAGGTTTATCAATCTACTGGTCAGCTGGGCAGAGCATTGGCAAATGGAATATATTTCAGAGAAGTGTGAGGTGATGCATTCTGGGAGGACTAATAAGGAAAGGGTATACACATTAAGCTGTATGCCACTTAATAGTGTCGATCAATAAAGGGACCTTGGAATGCTTGTCCACAGATCCCTGAAAGCAGCAGGCCAAGTGGATAAGGTGGTTAAGAAGGCATACGGAATGCTTGCCTTTATTGGCCAAGGCATAGAATATAAGAGCAGCGAGGTTATGCTTAAATTGTATAATACTATGGTTAGGCCACAGCCGGAGTACTGCGTGCAGTTCTGGTCGCCGTATTGTCGGAAGGTTGTGATTGCACTCGAGAGGGTGCAGAGGAGATTTACTAGGATTCTGCCTGGAATGGAGAATCTTAGTAATGAGGACAGATTGCATCGGCTGGGTTTGTTCTCATTGGAACAGAGGAGGTGGAGAGGAGACATCATCGAGGTGTACAAAGTATTGAGGGGCCTGCACATAGTGGATAGTGAGGGTCTATTTTCATTGGAGGAAGGGTCTATTAAGAGGGGCATAGTTTTAAGATGGTTGGTGGAAGGTTTAGAGGGGATTTGTTGGGGGGGCTCCTTTACGCAGAGAATGGTGGGGATCTGGAACTCGCTGCCTGGAAGAGTGGTGGATGCAGAAACCCTCACCACTTTTAAGAGATGGTTGGATGGGCGCTTAAACTGCAGTAACCTGCAGCGTTACAGACCTAGAGCTGGTAATTGTGACTGGATTGGACGACCGTTTATTGGACTGCGCAGATATAATGGTACGTACTGCAGGGAATGAAATACGGCCAGGCTGTGATCTCCAAGACTGGTGTTGATCGCCTGGATGGCTCGGGAAGAAATTTTCCGAGATATTTTCTCCCTAAATTGACCCTTTTAACTGGTTTTTGTTCTCCCAGGAGATCACATGGCTCCGGATGGGGTGGAGTGTAGATATTTTCAGTATAAGGGGTGTCGCAATTGTGTGAGGCAAACTGGTTGGGCTGGGTGCTCTTTGCCTTTCCATCATTGTTCATAGATTTATCTGTAACCTTTAGGGCTGCTGATCAAGGGCTGTGCAAATCTTAGTCGGCCGACACGGACACGATGGGCCGAAATGGCCTTCTTCTGCGCTGTAAATTTCTTTGTTTCTATGTTTGACCATCAGAGGAACAATCTCCTCATGGGCATACTGGTCATCATCCAGTTTGCGAGTGAGAGATAGTCACCAGAAGGTTCAAATAATGAAGATATGTCTCTAGTTGAGCATTCTTGATGTCTAACATTCGGCCAGTAATATTTCCACAGTTCTCCTTTGTTGCAGCATCTTGGGGCACAGTGTCCTCCAGGCATTTGGGCTGCAGCCATCAGGCTCTTCAGGTAATGCTGCGACATTCAGGAGGAATGGGCTTCAAGGCCAGTGCATATGGATGAGTTGACTTGTCATTCAGCAGGCTCGGGGTGTGAACGGTATAATAGGACATTGTACACTTTCAGACCCGGTGCAGGGTAAGTTAGCATGTCTATGGTTGATAATGAAGAGGAAAGTCTTGGGCTGCAGGAAGATATCAATCTCCTGGTCAGGTGGGCAGATCAGTGCCAAATAGAATTTATTTCAGAGAAGTGTGAGGTGATGCTTAGAAGGAAAGGGTATACACATTAAGCGTTGTGCCACTTAATACTGTAGATGAACAAAGGGACCCTGGAGTGCTAGGCCACAGATCCCTGAAAGCAGCAGTCCAGGTGGATAGTGCTTGCCTTTATTGGCCGAGGCATAGAATTTAAGAGCAGCGAAGTTATGCTTAAATTGCATCATACTTTGGTTAGGCCACAGCTGGAGTTCTGCGTGCAGTTCTGGTTGCCGTATAATAGGAAGGTTGTGATTGCACTAGAGAGGGTGCAGAGGAGATTTACTAGGATTCTGCCTGGAATGGAGGATCTTAGTAATGAAGACAGATTGGATAGGCTGGGTTTGTTCTCAAGAAACAGAGGAGATTGAGAGGAGACCTCATCGAGGTGTACAAAATATTGAGGGGCCTGGACATCGTGGATAGTAAGGGTCTATTGCCTTTGGTGGAGGGGTTTATTATGAGGGGGCATATTTTAATATGGTTGGTGGAAGTTTTGAGGGGATTTGAGGGGGGCTTCTTTACGCAGAGTGTTGTGGGGATCGTGAACTCGCTGCCTGGAAGAGTGGTGGATGCAGAAACCCTCACCACTTTTTAAGAGATGGTTGGATGGGCACTTGAAGTGCAGTAACCTGCAGGGTTACAGACCGAGAGCTTGTAATTGGGATTAAACTGGATGAACTATTGATCTACGGCGCAGATATAATGGTAAGTACTGCAGGGAATAGAATATGGCCTGGGTGCTATCTCCTGGACTAGTGTCGATCACGTGGATGGGTCAGAGAGAAATTTTCCGAGATAGTTTCTCCCTAACTTGGCCTGGGTTTTTTGTCTGGTTTTTGCCTCTCCCAGGAGATCACATGGCTCCGGATGGGATGGAGTGTAGATATTTTCAGTATAAGGGGTGTCGCAGTTGTGAGAGGCGAACTGCTTGGGCTGGGTGTTCTTTACCTTTCCGCCGTTGTTCATTGTTCATTGGTTTATATGTAACCTTTAGGGCTGCTGACCAAGGGCCGTGCGGCTCTTTGTCGGCCGGCGCGGACACGATGGGCCGAAATGGCCTCCTTCTGCGTTGTAAATTTCTATGTTTCTATGTTTGACCATCAGAGGAACAATCTACCAGTTTGAGAGTGAGAGGTAGTCACCAGAAGGTTGAAATGATGAAGATATGTCTCCAGTTGAACATTCTTGATGTCTATCACTCGGCCGGTAATGTTGCCACAGTTCTCCTTTGTCGCAGCATCTGAACGAGAAATGGTGGTCTTGGGGCACAGTGTCCTCCTGCCATCAGGCTCTTCAGGTAATGCTGCGACATTCGGGAGGAATGGGCTTCAAGGCCACTGGACATGGATGAGTTGACTTGTCATTCAGCAGGCTCAGGGTGTGAAAGGTACAATAGGACATTGTACACTTTCAGACTCGGTGCGAGGTAAGTCAGCATGTCTATGGTTGATAATGATGAGGAAAGTCTTGGGCTGCAGGAGGATATCAATCGACTGGTGAGGTGGGCAGAGCAGTGGCAAATGGAATATATTTCAGAGAAGTGTGAGGTGATGCACTTTAGGAGGGCTAATAAGGTAAGGGTATACACATAAAGCGGTATGCCACTTAAAAGTGTCGATGAACAAAGGGACCTTGGAGTGCTTGTCCACAGATCCCTGAAAGCAGCAGGCCAGGTGGATACGGTGATTAAGGAGGCATACGGAATGCTTGCCTTTATTGGCTGAGGTTATGCTTAAATTGTATAATATTTTGGTTTGGCCACAGCTGGAGTACTGCGTGCAGTTCTGGTCGCTGTATTATATGAAGGATGTGATTGCACTAGAGAGGGTGCAGAGGAGATTTCCTCGGATGCTGCCTGGAATGGAGAATCTTAGTTATGAGTGCAGATCGGATAGGCTTGATTTGTCTTCATTGGAACAGAGGAGATTGAGAGGAGACCTCATCGAGGTGCAAAAAATATAGAGGGGCCTGGACATAGTGGATAGTAAGTCTATTTCCATTACGAGGGGGCATATTCTAAATTGGTTAGTGGAAGGTTTGAGGGGATTTGAGGGGGTCTTCTTTACGCAGAGGTTTGTGGCGATCGTGAACTCGCTGCCTGGAAGAGTGGTGGATGCTGAAACCTTCACCACTTTTAAGAGATGGTTGGATGGGCACTTAATGTTCAGTAACCTGCAGGGTTACAGACCTAGAGCTGGTAATTAGGATTAGACTGGATGACCTTTTGTTCTACGGCCCATATATTATGGTAAGTACTGCAGAGAATAGAATACGGCCAGTGTGATCTCCTGGACTAGTGTCGATCGCCTGGATGGCTCGGAATGAAATTTTCCGAGATATTTTCTCCCTAAATTGACCCTTTAAACTGGTTTTTGTTCTCCCTGGAGATCACATGGCTCCGGATGGGGTGGAGTGTCGATATTTTCAGTATAAGGGGTGTCGCAATTGTGTGAAGCGGACTGGTTGGGCTGGGATCTCTTTGCCTTTCCATCATTGTTCATAGATTTATCTGTAACCTTTAGGGCTGCTGACCAAGGGCTGTGCAACTCTTAGTCGGTAGACACGGACATGAAAGGACAAAATGGCCTCCTTCTGCGCTGTAAATTTCTTTGTTTCTATGTTTGACCATCAGAGGAACAATCTCCTCGTGGGCATACTGGTCACCATCCAGTTTGAGAGTGAGAGATAGTCACCAGAAGGTTCAAATAATGAAGATATGTCTCTCGTTGAGCATTCTTGATGTCCAACATTCGGCCGGTAATGTTGCCGCAGTTCTCCTTTGTCGCAGCATCTGAACGAGAGATGGTGGTCTTGGGGCACAGTGTCCTCCAGGCATTTGGGCTACAGTCATCAGGCTCTTCAGGTAATGCTGCGACATTCAGGAGGAATTGGCTTCAAGGCCAGTGGACATGGATGAGTTGACTTGTCATATCAGCAGGCTCGGGGTGTGAACGGTATAATAGGACATTGTACACTTTCAGACCCGGTGCGGGGTAAGTCAGCATGTCTATGGTTGATAATGAAGAGGAAAGTCTTGGGCTGCAGAAAGATATCAATCTCCTGGTCAGGTGGGCAGAGCAGTGGCAAATGGAATTTATTTCAGAGAAGTGTGAGGTGATGCTTATAAGGAAAGGGTGTACAGATTATAGCGGTATGCCACTTAATAGTGTAGATGAACAAAGGGACCTTGGAGTGCTTGTCCACAGATCCCTGAAATTAGCAGGCCAGGTGGATAAGGTGGATAAGAAGATCTGCAGAATGCTTGCCTTTATTGGCGGAGGCATAGAATTTAAGAGCAGCGAAGTTATGCTTAAATTGTATAATACTTTGGTTAGGCCACAGCTGGAGTACTGCGTGCAGTTCTGGTCACTGTATTATAGGAAGGTTGTGATGGCATGAGAGAGGGTGTAGAGGAGATTTACTGGAATGCTGCCTGGGAATGGAGCATCTTAGCTATGAGCACAGATTGGATACGCTGGGTTTGTTCTCATTGGAACAGAGGAGGTGGAGAGGAGACCTCATCGAGGTGTACAAAATATTGAGTGGCCTGGAAATAGTGGATAGTCAGGGTTTATTTCCTTTGGTGGAGGATGTCTATTATAAGGGGGCATAGTTTTAAGCTCGTTGCTGGAAGGTTTAGAGGGGATTTGATAGAGTCATCTTTATGCAGAGGGTTGTGGGAATCTGGAACTCGCTGCCTGGAAGAGTGGTGGATGCAGAAACCCTCACCACTTTTAAGAGATGGTTGGATGGGCACTTAATGTTCAGTAACCTGCAGGGTTACAGACCTAGAGCTGGTAATTGTGACTGGATTGGACGACCGTTTATTGGACGGCGCAGATATAATGGTATGTACTGCAGGGAATGGAATACGGCCAGGCTGTGAACTCCAAGACTGGTGTCGATCACACAGATGGGTCGGAAAGGAATTTTCCCAGATTTTTTCTCCCTAAATTGGCTTCGGTTTTTATCTGTTTTTTGGCTCTTCCAGGAGATCACATGACTCCGGTTGGGGTGGAGTTTAGATGTTTTCAGTACAAGGGGTGTCGCAGTTGTTTGAGGCAGACGTGTTGGGCTGGGTTCTCTTTGCCTTTCCGTCATTGTTCATAAGTTTATATGTAACCTTTAGGGCTGCTGACCAAGGGCCATGCGTCTCTTTGTCGGCCGGCACGGACACGATGGGTCATAATGGCAACCTTCTGTGCTGTAAATTTCTATGCTTCTATATTACTCCATCAGAGGAACTATCTACTCGTGGGCATACTGGTCACCATCCAGACTGAGAGTGAGAGATAGTCATCCAGAAGGCTCAACTGATGAAGATATGTCTCCAGTTGAACATTCTTGATGTCTACCACTCAGCCGGTAATGTTGCCACAGTTCTCCTTTGTCGCAGCATCTGAACGAGTGATGGTGGTCTTGGGGCACAGTGTCCTTCAGGCATTTGGGCTACAGCCATCAGGCTCTTCAGGTAATGCTGCGACATTCAGGAGGAATGGGCTTCAAGGCCACTGGACATGGATGAGTTGACTTGTCATTTCAGCAGGCTCGGGGTGTGAACGGTATAATAGGACATTGTACACTTTCAGACTCGGTGCAGGGTAAGTCAGCATGACTATGGTTGATAATGACGAGGAAAGTCTTGGGCTGCAGGAGGATATCAATCTACTGGTGAGGTGGGCAGAGCAGTGGCAAATGGAATTTATTTCAAAGAAGTGTGAGATGATGTTAATAAGGAAAGGGTATACACATTAAGCAGTAGGCCATTTAATAGTGTAGATGAACAAAGGGACCTTGGAGTGCTTGTCCACAGATCCCTGAAATTAGCAGGCCAGATGGATAAGGTGGTTAAGAAGGCATACGGAATGCTTGCCTTTATTGGCCGAGG
Organism: Pristiophorus japonicus; assembly: GCF_044704955.1. Lineage (NCBI taxonomy): Eukaryota > Metazoa > Chordata > Chondrichthyes > Pristiophoridae > Pristiophorus > Pristiophorus japonicus. The sequence continues at coordinate 220,980,379 of NC_091984.1, read as the reverse complement.
CATAGAATATAAGAGCAGTGACGTTAAATTGTATAATACTTTGGTTCGGCCACAGCTGGAGTACTGCGTGCAGTTCTGGTCGCTCTATTATAGGAAGGTCGTGATTGCGCTAGAGATGGTGCAGAGGAGATTTACTGGGATTTTGCCTGGAATGGAGAATCTTAGTTATGAGGACAGATTGGATAGGCTGGGTTTGTTCTCATTGGAACAGAGGAGGTGGAGAGGAGACCTCATCTAGGTATACAAAATATTGAAGGGCCTGGACATCGTGGATAGTCAGGGTCTATTTCCTTCGGTGGAGGGGTCTATTACGAGGGGGCATAGTTTTAAGATGGTTGGTGGAAGGTTTAGAAAGGATTTGTGAGGGTCTTCTTTACGCAGAGGTTTATGGGAATCTGGAACTCGCTGCCTGGAAGAGTAGTGCATGCAAAAACCCTCACCACTTTTAAGAGGTGGTTGGATGGGCACTTAAAGTGCAGTAACCTGAAGGGTTACAGATCTAGAGCTGGTAATTGGGATTAGATTGGATGACCTTTGGTTGGACGGCGCACATATAATGGTAAGTAGTACCGGGAATAGAATACAGCCAGGATGTGATCTCCAAGACTGGTTCGGAGAGGAATTTCCCAAATTTTTTCTCCCTAAATTGGCTTGGGTTTTTATCTGGATTTTGCCTCTCCCAGGAGGTCACGTGATGGAGTGGAGTTTAGATGTTTTCAGTATAAGGGGTCTCACAATTGTGTGAGGCAGACTGGTTGGGCTGGGTGCTCTTTGCCTTTCCGTCATTGTTTATAGGTTTATATGTAACCTTGAGGGCTGCTGACCAATGGCCGTGCGGCTCTTTGTCGACCGGCACGGACACAATGGGCCGAAATGACCTCCTTCTGCCCTGTAAATTTCTTTGCTTTTATGTTTCTATGTTTGACCATCAGAGGAACTAGTTGGGCATACTGGTCACCATCCACACTGAGAGTGAGAGTTAATCATCCAGAAAGCTCAACTGATGAAGATATGTCTCCAGTTGAACATTCTTGATGTCTATCACTCGGCCAGTAATGTTGCCACAGTTCTCCTTTGTCGCAGCATCTGAACGAGAGATGGTGGTCTTGGGGCACAGTGTCCTCCAGGCATTTGGGCTACAGCCATCAGGCTCTTCAGGTAATGCTGCGACATTCAGGAGGAATGGGCTTCAAGGCCAGTGGACATCGATGAGTTGACTTGTCATTTCTGCAGGCTCGAGGTTTGAACGATATAACAGGACATTGTACACTTTCAGACTCGGTGTGGGGTAAGTCAGCATGTCTATGGTTGATAATGACGAGGAAAGTCATGGGCTGCAGGAGGATCTCAATCTACTGGTCAGGTGGGCAGAGCAGTGGCAAATGGAATATATTTCAGAGACGTGGAGTGCTTGTCCACAGATCCCTGAAAGCAGCAGGCCAGGTGGATAAGGTGGTTAAGAAGGCATACGGAATGCTTGCCTTTATTGGCCGAGGCATAGAATATAAGAGCAGCGAGGTTACGCTTAAATTGTATAATACTTTGGTTGGGACACAGCTGGAGTACTGTGTGCAGTTCTGGTCGCTGTATTATAGGAAGGATGTGAATGCATTAGAGAGGGTGCAGAGGAGATTTCCTAGGATGCTGCCTGGAATGGAGAATCTTAGTTATGAGGACAGAGCGGATAGGCTGGGTTTGTTCTCATTGGAACAGAAGAGGTTGAGAGGAGACCTCATTGAGTTGTACAAAATATTGAGGGGCCTGGACATAGTGGATAGTAAGGGTCTATTTCCATTGGTGGAGGTGTCTATTACGAGGGGGACATAGTTTTAAGGTGGTTGGTGGAAGGTTTAGAGGGGATTTGAGGGGGGGCTTCTTTATGCAGAGGGTTGTGGGGATCTGGAACTCGCTGCCTGGAAGAGTGGTGAATGCAGAAACCCTCACCACTTTTAAGAAATGGTTGGAGGGGCAGTTGAAGTACAGTAACCTGCAGCGTTACAGACCTAGAGCTGGTAACTGTGATTATTGGATGACCTTTTGTTGGACGGCACAGATATAATGGTAAGTATTGCAGGGAATAGAATACGGCCAGGGTGTGACCTGCAAGACGAGTGTCGTTCAGCTGCATGGGGCACAGAGGAATTTTCCCAGATTTTTTCTCGTTAAATTGGCCTGGGTTTTAATCTGGTTTTTGCCTCTCCCAGGAGATCACATGACTCCGGTTGGGGTGGAGTTTCGATGTTTTCAGTATAAGAGGTGCCGCAGTTGTGTGAGGTGTACTAGTTGGGCTGGGTGCTCTTTGCCTTTCCGTCATTGTTCATAAGTTTATATGTAACCTTTAGGGCTGCTGACCATGGGCCGTGTGGCTCTTTGTCGACTGGTACGGACACGATGGACCTAAATGGCCTCCTTCTGCGTTGTAAATTTCTGTTTCTATGTTGCCCATCAGGGGAACTATCTACTAGTGGGCAAACTGGTCACCATCCGCACTGAGACTGAGAGATAGTCATCCAGAAGGCTCAACTGATGAAGATATATCTCCAGTTGAGCATTCTTGATGTCGACCACTCGGCCAGTAATATTTCCACAGTTCTCCTTTTTTGCAGCATTTGAACGAGAGATGGTGGTCTCGGGGCACAGTGTCCTTCAGGCATTTGGGCTACAGCCATCAGGCTCTTCAGGTAATGCTGTGACATTCAGGAGGAATGGGCTTCAAGGCCAGTGGACATGGATGAGTTGACTTGTCATTTCAGCAGGCTCGGGGTGTGAACTGTATAATAAGTCATTGTACACTTTCAGACTCGGTACGGGGTAAGTCAGCATGTTTATGGTTGATAATGATGAGGAAAGTCATTGGCTGCAGGAGGATATCAATCTACTGGTCAGTTGGGCAGAGCAGTGGCAAATTAAATTTATTTCAGAGAAGTTTGAAATTATGTTAATAAGGAAAGGGTGTACAGATTAAACGGTATGCCACTTAATAGTGTAGATGAACAAAGGGACCTTGGAGTGCTCATCCACAGATCCCGAAAAGCAGTAGGCCAGGTGGATAAGGTGGTTAAGAAGGCATACGGAATGCTTATCTTTATTGGCCGAGGCATAGAATATAAGAGCAGCGAGGTCATGCTTAAATTGTATAATACTTTGGATGGGTCACAGCTGGAGTACTGCGTGCAGTTCTGGTCGCTGTGTTATAGGAAGGTTGTGATTGCACTCGAGATGGTGCAGAGGAGATTTACCAAGATTCTGCCTGGAATGGAGAATCTTAGTGATGAGGACAGATTGGATAGGCTGGGTTTGTTCTCATTGGAACAGAGGAGGTGGAGAGGAGACATCATCGACGTGCACAAAATATTGAGGGGCCTGGACATAGTGGATAGTAAGGGTCTATTTCCTTTGGTGAAGGAGTCTATTTCAAGGGGGCATAGTTTTAAGGTGGTTGCTGGAAGGTTTAGAGGGGATTTGAAAGGGTGATCTTTACACAGAGGGTTGTGGGGATCTGGAACTCGCTGCCTGGAAGAGTGGTGGATGCAGAAACCCTCACCACTTTTCAGAGATTGTTGGATGGGCTCTTAAAGTGCAGTCACCTGCAGCGTTACAGACCGAGAGCTGGTAATTGGGATTAGATTGGATGACCTTTTGTTGGACGGCAGGTATAATGGTAAGTACTGCAGGGAATAGAATACGGCCAGGATGTGATCTCCAAGACTAGTGTCAATCAGCTGGATGGGTCGGAGAATAATTTTCTCAGATTTTTTCCCTATAAATTGGCCGGGGCTTTTCTCTGGTTTTTGGCTCTCCCAGGAGATCACATGACTCCGATTGGGGTGGAGTTTAGATGTTTTCAGTATCAGGGGTGTTGGGGTAAAAGGAGGCTTCTCTCCCTCAAGGTGGATGAACTGATATAGTTCATCGACACCTCGCCCAGCTCCCACTGTATAACGACCACAGAAGTAAACAAACCAAACCTCAGGTTTACCGGTTTTATTACGAGCAATGCACGGGACGGTTCAGCCTAAAACCTCGGAAGTACAAGAGGTTTCAAGTACAAATTCTACAGGTTTTGGAGAGGAGCGCCCTCCTACAAAATTCTCGATAGGTCTAATTGTATAAGCGAAGTTACATTGATTTGTCGACTCTTATCAAACTGTCTCTGAGTGGTATATGCAGTTGCCCACCTTCTGTGGTGTTGTTCCATCACTTGCCCTTTGCCGCAGTATAATAGGCGCCTAAACTGGCTTCCTTATCTCTTCCTCAGAGACTTCTGATCAACAACTGCTGATTTTGCTGTTTAAGTATTACAGAGGTTACGGATTCAGCTCAATGCGTTATACATTTGTGCTATACCTACATAAGCAAGTGTTACATACATAGGCAGTTATATAGATCCTCCTGATACTGATAAGTTCACTACTTTCAGCATAATTCTGACCACCTATTTACAACTTTTAGAATTTATCCCTTACAGGGGTGTCGCAGTTGTGTGAGGCGGACTGGTTGGGCTGGGTGCTCTTTGCCTTTCCGTCATTGTTTATAGGTTTATATGTAACCTTGAGGGCTGCTGACCAAGCGCGGTGCAGCTCTTTTCGGCCGGCGTGGACACGATGGGCTGAAATGGCCTCCTTCTGCGCTGTAAATTTCTATGTTTCCATGTTTGACCATCAGAGGAACTACCTACGAGTGGGCATACTGGTCACCATCCACACTGAGAGTGAGAGATAGTCATCCAGAAAGCTCAACTGATGAAGATATGTCTCCAGTTGAGCATTCTTGATGTCTATCACTCAGCCGGTAATGTTGCCACAGTTCTCCTTTGTCGCAGCATCTGAACGAGAGATGGTGGTCTTGGGGCACAGTGTCCTCCAGGCATTTGGGCTACAGCCATCAGTCTCTTCAGGTAATGCTGCGACATTCAGGAGGAATGGGCTTCAAGGCCAGTGGATATGGATGAGTTGACTTGTCATTTCAGCAGACATTATACATTTTCAGACTCGTTGCAGGGTAAATATGGTTGATAATGAAGAGGAAAGTTATGGGCTGGAGGAGGATATCAATCTACTGGTGAGGTGGGCAGAGCAGTGGCAAATGGAATATATTTCAGAGAAGTGTGAGGTGATGCAGTTTGGGAGAGCTAATAAGGAAAGGGTATGCACATTAAGCGGCAGGCCACTTAATAGTGTAGATAAACAAAGGGACCTTGGAGTGCTTGTCCACAGATCACTGAAAGTAGCAGACCAGGAGGATAAGGTGGTTAAAAAGGCATACGGAATGCTTGCTTTTATTGGCTGAGGCATAGAATTTCAGAGCAGGGAGGTTATGCTTAAATTGTATAATACTTTGATTCGGCCACAGCTGGAGTACTGCATGCAGTTCTAGTCGTCGTATGATAGGAAGGATGTTATTGCACTAGAGAGCGTGCAGAGGCCATTTACTAGTATGCTGCCTGGAATGGAGAATCTTAGTTATGAGTACAGATCGGATAGGCTGGGTACTTAAGGAAGTTGCGCTAGAAATAGTGGTGGTCATTTTCAGCATTCGATAGACTCTGGATCAGGTCCTATGGATTGGAGTGTAGCTAATGTAACCCCACTTTTTAAAAAAGAAGGGAGAGAGAAAGCAGTGAATTGTAGACCGGTTATCCTGACATTGGTAGTGGGGAAAATGTTGGAATCAATTATTAAAGATGTAATAGCAGCGCATTTGGAAAGCAGTGACAGGATCGGTCCAAGTCAGCATGGATTTATGAAAGGGAAATCATGCTTGACAAATCTTCTAGAATTTTTTGAGGATGTAACTGGTTGAGTGGACAAGGGAGAAGCAATGGATGTGGTGTATTTGGTCTTTCAAAAGGCTTTTGACAAGGTCCCACACAAGAGATTAGTGTGCAAAATTAAAGCACATGGTATTGGGGGTAATGCATTGATGTGGATAGAGAACTGGTTGTCAGACAGGAAGCAAAGAGTGGGAATAAACAGGTCCTTTTCAGAATGGCAGGCAGTGACTAGTGGGGTACCGCAAGGTTCAGTGCTAGGACCCCAGCTATTTACAATATACATTAATGATTTAGACAAAGGAATTGAATGTAAATTTGCAGATGACACTAAGCTGGGTGGCAGTGTGAGCTGTGAAGAGGATGCTAAGAGGCTGCAGGGTGACTTGGCCAGGTTCGGTGAGTGGGCAAATATATGGCAGATGCAGTATAATGTAGATAAATGTGAGGTTATCCACTTTGGTGGCAAAAACACGAAGGCAGAATATTATCTGAATGGTGACAGATTAGGAAAAGGGGAGGTGCAACGAGACCTGGGTGACATGGTACATCAGTCATTGAAAGTTGGCATGCAGATACAGCAGGCGGTGAAGAATGTTGGCCTTCATAGCTCGGGGATTTGAGTATAGGAGCAGGGAGATCTTACTGCAGTTGTACAGGGCCTTGGTGAGACCACACCTTGAATATTGTGTACAGTTTTGGTCTCCTAACCTGAGGAAGGACATTCTTGCTATTGAGGGAGTGCAGCGAATGTTCATCAGACTGATTTCCGGGATGGCAGGACTGACATATGAAGAAATACTGGATTGACTCGGCTTATATTCACTATAATTTAGAAGAATGAGAGGGGATCTCATTGAAACATATAAAATTCTGATGGGATTGGACATGTTAGACGAAGGAAGAATGTTCCTGATGTTGGGGAAATCCAGAACCAGGGATCACAGTGCAAGGAGAAGGGGTAAGCCACTTAGGACCGCAATGAGGAGAAACTTCTTCACTCAGAGAATTGTGAACCTGTGGAATTCTCTACCACAGAAAGTTGTTGAGGCCAGTTTGTTAAATATATTCAAATGTGCCCCTTACGGCGAAAGGGATCAAGGGGTATGGATAGTAAGCAGGAATGGGGTACTGAAGTTACAAGATCAGCCATGAACTTATCGAATGGTAGTGCAGGCCCGAAGAGCCTACACCTGCACCTATTTTTTATGTTTCTATGTTTGTTCTCATTGGAACAGATGAGGTTTAGAGGAGAACTCATCGAGGTGTGCAAAATATTGAGGGGCTTGGATATAGTGGGTAGTAAGAGTTTTTCCATTGGTGGAGGGGTCTATTATGAGGGGGGATAGTTTTAAGGTGGTTGGTGGAAGGTTTAGAGGGGATTTGAGGGGGGCTTCTTTACGCAGAGAGTTGTGGGGATCTGAAACTCGCTGCCTGGATACAGAAACCTTCACCACTATTAAGAGCTGGTTAGATGGGCACTTAAAGTTCAGTATTGGTGGCTGGCTGTTGAGATGGAATACCCATCAGATTAGGGTATCCCAACGTGAGGCATTCATGGGTAATGATCACTTCATCATGTCTGTCCTGGTCACTTAAGCTGCCGTTCCCATCCTCCTCGGCTACTTGGTTAGTCGCCAGCAGTGTGTGGAGAATGCCCGACTGAAGATCAGCTCCCTTGTAAGCTGTTCCCTCGTAAGCTCCTCTTCATTCTTCAAGTGACGGCATTTTCAAGCCGCCTGGTTGTCTCTCGTGTCTTGTGGGGAGGGAAGTGAATGGATTCTCCTCGTTCTGGGTTGTCTTTTGGTGTCAACAAGCTGAGTTCTGGAGTTTGCTAAAAGTTAACACCGGGGAAGGAGGGGAAAAACATTTTCCCAGTCAAATTGTGCCGATGCATCCCGATAATTAAATCCACATCACCTATCACCCCCCCACCTCATCCCCCAACCCTCCCCCCCTTCAGCCCATTAATGTTCAGGAGCTAATGTTTCTTCTGAGCATTGCTGGCTCTGTAATTCAATTCCAATCCACTGAGTATGGCACGGCCTAAAGGAAAGGCAAATTAAAGGGTGTGACAGCTAACACTTTCACAAACAAGATTGAGGACGGTCTCCGTGCGAGCCGGAACGACACAGAACTCAGCACAACTCACCGAACGGTTTCAAGTCATCGCCGAATGTTGTCTGCGGGTACAGAGCATCGCGGCTGTGTGGGACATGCTGGCTGGAGCAGCAGGTCTTTTCCTGTCCGGCATTTATGTTTCAAGTCCTGTTATTTCAACAACTTAAATGTGAGAAGTTTAACATCTGGAAATAAATGTGCAATGGAATTTAACAAACTTATTGTGTGTTTCCTGATTTGTGGGGTTAAATAGCTGGTTAGAGATAAATTAAGTACTTTTGTAGTGCAGTCACTGTTGTAATGTAGGAAACACAGCAGCCAATTTGCACACTGCAAGCTCCCACAAACAGCAATGTGATAATGACCAGATAATGAGGGTGCAGAATTCCTAAAATGCATTCCAGAGAACTTTTTTTAGCCAGTATGCAGCAAGCCCAACAAGGGAGGGGTGGTTCTGGATTTAGTTTCAGGGAATGAAGCTGGGCTGGGAATGAAGGGGTATCAGTGGGAGAGCATTTAGGTGCTAGTGATCATAATTCAGTTAGATTTAGGGTAGTTATGGAAAAGGACAAGTTCCTTTTCCGGAATAAAAGTTCTCAATTGGGGAAAAGCCAATTTTACTCCGCTGAGATGTGATTTAGCCAAAATGGACTGGAAACAGCTACTTGAAGATAAATCAGTGTCAGAGCATTCAAAGAGGAGATCGTGAGGGTTCAAAGCAAATATGTTGCCTTAAAAAAAAGGTGGGACTAACATTTCGACCAGCGCGGACACGATGGGCCGAAATGGCCTTCGCTGTAAATTTCTTTGTTTCTATGTTTTTTCTATGCAGTCATTCCATTCAGGGAGGAGTGTGAAATATTAGATGAAATAAACATAGTGAGAGAGTAAGTATTAAAGGGTTTAACATCTTTGAAAGCCGTTAAGAGAAGCAAGCGAGGAAATAGCAGAGGCTCTATCAGAGAAAGGGATAGACCGAGTAATTACAGGCCAGTCAACCTAACCTCGGTAGTGGGAAAATTATTTGGAAAAAATTCTGAGGGACAGGATAAATCTTCATTTAGAAAGTCACGGATTAATCAGGGACAGTCAGCGTGGATTTGTTAAGGGAAGAATGTGTCTGACGAACATGATTGAATTTTTTGAGGAGGTAACAAGGAGGGCCGATGAGGGCAGTGCATATTATGTAGTGTATATGGATTTTAGCAAGGCTTTTGATAAGATCCCACATGGTAGACTGGTCACGAAAATAAAAGCCCATGGGATCCAACGCAAAGTGGCAAGTAGGATCCAAAATTGGCTCAAAGGCAGGAAGCAAAGGGTAATGGTTGATAGGTGTTTTTGTGACTGGAGTGGGACCAGTGGTGGGGATAAAAGGAGCGGGGAGCCGAGGCCCGAGATCACAGCGAGAGTGGGACCAGTGTTGGGGATAAAAGGAGCGGGGAGCCAAGGCCCGAGATCACAGCGAGAGTGGGACCAGTGTTGGGGATAAAAGGAGTGGGGAGCCGAGGCCCGGGATCACAGCGAGAGTGGGACCAGTGGTGGGATAAAAGGAGCTGTGCCCGAGGCCCGAGATCACAGCGAGAGTGGGACCAGTGGTGGGATAAAAGGAGCGGGGAGCCGAGGCCCGGGATCACAGCGAGAGTGGGACCAGTGGTGGGATAAAAGGAGCGGGGAGCCGAGGCCCGAGATCACAGCGAGAGTGGGACCAGTGGTGGGGATAAAAGGAGCTGTGCCCGAGGCCCGAGATCACAGCGAGAGTGGGACCAGTGGCGGGGATAAAAGGAGCAGGGAGCCGAGGCCTGGGATCACAGCGAGAGTGGGACCAGTGTTGGGGATAAAAGGAGCAGGGAGCCGAGGCCCGGGATCACAGTGAGAGTGGGACCAGTGTTGGGGATAAAAGGAGCGGGGAGCCGAGGCCCGAGATCACAGCGAGAGCGGGAGATCGAGGCCAAAGGTAAAACAAAGAAGTAAAAAGAAATCGAAGTGTGACGTCACAGCCAAGAGGGTAAGTGATTGGCTGGTGGATTGGTGAGTATTTAATCTTTTTTTCTTCTTTTTATATCCTTATCAGTATGGAACCTTTGACATTGTTGCCAAATTAAGTAATTTAAGGGTTAACTCATGGCAGGAGAGCCCGGACTTGTGTCATGCTCCTCTTGTGCTACGTGGGAAGCCAGGGACGCTTCCAGTGTCCCTGACGACTACATGTGCGGGACGTGTATCCAGCTGCAGCTCCTGACAGACCGCACTGCAGCACTGGAGCTGCACATGGATTCTCTCTGGAGCATCCGCGATGCTGAGGATGTCGTGAATAGCATATTTAATGAGTTGGTCACACCGCAGGTAAAGGTTACTCAGGCAGATAGGGAATGGGTGACCATCAGGAAGAGCAGTGGAAGGAAGGTAGTGCAGGGGTCCCCTGCGGTCATCCCCCTCCAAAACAGATACACCGTTTTGGGTATTGTTGGGAGGGATGACTCATCGGGGAGGGCAGCAGCAGCCAAGTACATGGCACCACGGGTGGCTCTGCTGCACAAGAGGGAAGGAAAAAGAGTGGGAGAGCTATAGTGGTAGGGGATACTATTGTAAAGGGACTAGATAGGCATTTCTGCGGTTGCAACCGAGACACCAGGATGGTATGTTACCTCCCTGGTGCAAGGGTCAAGGATGTCTCAGAGCGGCTGCAGGACATTTTGGAAGGGGAGGGTGAACAGCCAGTTGTCGTGGTGCATATAGGCACCAACGATATAGGTAAAAAACGGGATGAGATCCTACAAGCTGAATTTAGGCAGCTAGGAGTTAAATTAAAAAGTAGGACTTCAAAGGTAGTAATCTCAGGATTGCTATCAGTGCCATGTGCTACTCAGAGTAAGAATTGCAGGATCGCTAAGCTATATCTTAGCTACCCTCTTATGCAGCAGAGCCACCCATGGTGCCATGAACTTGGCTGCTGCTGCCCTCCCCGATGAGTCATCCCTCCCAACAATACCCAAAACGGTGTATCTGTTTTGGAGGGGGATGACCGCAGGGGACCCCTGCACTACCTTCCTTCCACTGCTCTGCCTGATGGTCACCCATTCCTTATCTGCCTGAGTAACCTTTGCCTGCGGTGTGTCCAACTCACTAAACGTGCTATTCATGACATCCTCAGCATCACGGATGCTCCAGACTGAATCCATGTGCTGCTCCAGTGCCGCAATGCGGTCTGTCAAGGGCTGCACCAGGATACACTTCCTGCACATGTAGTCGTAGGGGACACTGGAAGCGTTCCTGAGTTCCCACATAGCACAGGAGGAGCATGACACGTGTCTGGGCTCTCCTGCCATGACTTAACCCTTAGATTAATTTAATTTGGCAACAATGATAAAGGTTACCGACTGATAAAGGAAAAGAAACGAAGAAAAACTACTCACCAATCTCTTACCCCTTGGCTGTGACGTCACCCTTCGATTTCTTTTTACTTCTTTTTTGCCTGCTCTCCCTGCACCAGCTGCTCCCTCGGACTGTCACCGCTCTCAGTCGCTGTCGCTGTCCTTTATCCTCCCACACCGCTCCTCTCGCGATGCTGCTCCCTCGGACTGTCACCGCTCTCAGTCGCTGTCGCTGTCCTTTATCCTCCCACACCGCTCCTCTCGCGATGCTGCTCCCTCGGACTGTCACCGCTCTCAGTCGCTGCCTCTGTCCTTTATCCTCCCACACCGCTCCTCTCGCGATGCTGGTCCCTCGGACTGCCCCTCGGTGGTTAAGAAGGCATATGGAATATTTGCTTTAATTAGCCGAGGCAATGAATACAAAACCAGGAAGGTTATGCTTGAATTGTATAAAACACTAGTTAGGCCACTTCCAGAGTACTGCGTGCAGTTCTGGACACCACGTTACAGGAAAGATGAGATTGCACTAGAGAGGGTGCAGAGGAGATTTACGAGCCTGGACTGGAGAATTTTAGCTATGAGGAAAGATTGGTTAGGCTGGGGATGTTTTCTTTGGAACTGAGGAGGCTGAAGAGACAGCTTATTGAGGTGTATAAAATTATGAGAGACCTATCCTGAGAACACCAGCGGCAGGTCGGGCCATAAAAGGAGCGACGAGCGTTGCCTGGGAGCAGCGTGGAGGCGTGTCTCATTGCCTCACACTTATCCGGATTGAAGTCCGTCTGCCACTGTTCTGCCCACCTGACCAGAACATTGATATCTTTCTTCAATCTGCAGCTTTCTTCTTCATTTTCAACGATACAGCCTATTTTAGTAACATCTGCAACTTCTTAATCATACCCCAACATTCAAGTCCAAGTCGTTTATATATACCACAAAAAGCAAGGGACCTGGCACAGCCCTGCAGAACCCCACAGGAAACATCCTTCCAGTCACACAAACACCCATCAACCATTACCCTTTGCTTCCTGCCTCTGAGCTAATTTGGATGCAACTTGCCACTTTGCCCTGGATCCCATGGGCTTTTATTTCGTGACCAGTCTGCCATGTGGACAAGGGGGAGCCAGTGGATGTGGTGTATTTAGACTTTCAAAAGGCTTTTGACAAGGTCCCACACAAGAGATTTGTGTACAAAATTAAAGCACATAGTATTGGGGGTAATGTACTGACGTGGATAGAGAACTGGTTGGCAGACAGGAAGCGAAGAGTAGGAATAAACGGATCCTTTTCAGAATTGCAAGCAGTGACTAGTGGGGTACTGCAAGGTTCAGTGTTGGGACCCCAGCTATTTACAACATACATTAATGATTTAGACAAAGGAATTGAATGTAATATCTCCAAGTTTGCAGATGACACTAAGCCGGGTGGCAGTGTGAGCTATGAGGAGGATGCTAAGAGGCTGCAGCATGACTTGGACAGGTTCGGTGAGTGGGCAAATAGATGACAGATGTGGTATAACGTAGATAAATGTGAGGTTATCCACTTTGGTGGTAAAAACAGGAAGGCAGATTATTATGTGAATGGTGACAGATTAGCAAAAGGGGAGGTGCAATGAGACCTGGATGTCATGGTACATCAGTCATTGAAAGTTGGCATACAGGTACAGCAGGCGGTGAAGAAGGCAAATGGCATGTTGGCCTTCATAGCGAGATGATTTAAGTATAGGAGCAGGGAGGTCTTACTGCAGTTGTACAGGGCCTTGGTGAGGCCACACCTTGAATATTATGTACAATTTTGGTCTCCTAATCTGAGGAAGGACATTCCTGCTATTGAGGGAGAGCAGCGAAGGTTCACCAGACTGATTCCCGGGATGACAGGACTGACATATGAAGAAAAACGGGATCGACTAGGCTTATATTCAATGGAATTTAGAAGAGTGAGAGGGGATCTCATAGAAACTTATAAAATTCTGACAGGATTGGACAGGTTAGATGCAGGAAGAATGTTCCCGATGTTGGGGAAGTCCAGAACCAGGGGTCACAGTCTAAGGATACGGGGTAAGCCATTTAGGACCGAGATGAGGAGAAACTTCTTCACTCAGAGAGTTGTGAGCATGTGGAATTCTCTACCACAGAAAGTTGTTGAGGCCAGTTCGTTAGATATATTCAAAAGATGTGGCCCTTACGGCTAAAGGGGTATGGAGAGTAAGCAGAAATGGGGTACTGAAGGAATGATCAGCCATGATCATATTGAATGGTGGTGCAGGCTCAAAGAGCCAAATGGCCTACTCCTGCATCTATTTTCTATGTTTCTATGTGGAACGTTATCAAAAGCTTTGCTAAAATCCATATATACTACATCATACGCACTGCCCCCATTGACCCTTCTGGTTACCTCCTCAAAATATGTAATCAAGTTATTCAGACACGACTTTCCCTAAACAAATCCATGCCGACTGTCCTTGATTAATCCATGTCTTTCCAAATGAATTTTTTCCAATAATTTTACCACCACTGAGCCATTCTTAAATAGCGGAGTCACATGCCACACAACACTCAAGCTTCTGACCTGCATTTGTAGCCATGGCATTTGTTCCAGTTGCGTTTCTGGTTATTGGTGATCCCCCAGGATGTTGATTGTGGGTGATTCGGTGATGGCAATGCCGTTGAATGTCAATTGAGATGGTTAGACTCTCTCTTGTTGAAGATGGTCAATGCCAGGCTCTTGTGTGTGTAAATGTTATTTCCCATTTATCAGCCCAAGCCTGGATATTGTCCAGGTCTTGCTGCAGGTGGGCATGGACTGCTTCATTATCTGAGGAATTGCTAATGTAACTGAACACTGCAACCATCAGTGAGCAGCCCCATCTCTGACCGTGTGATGGAGGGAAGGTCATTGATGAAGCAGCTGAAGATGGTTGGGCCTAGGACACTGCCCTGAGGAACTCCTGCAGCGATGTCCTGGGGCTGTGGTGATTGGCCTCCCAACAATTACAAGCAGCTTCCACTGTGCTAGGCCTGGCTGCAGCCACTGGAGAGTTTTCCTTCTGATCACTTTCAGTTTCACTGGGGCTCCTTGATGCCACACTCGGTCAAATGCTCACTTGATATAAGGGCTATCATAGAAACATAGAAACATAGAAAATAGGTGCAGGAGTTGGCCATTTGTCCCTTCGAACCTGCACCACCATTCAATAAGATCATGGCTGATCATACACCTCAGTACCCCTTTCCTGCTTTCTCTCCATACCCCTTGATCCCTTTAGCCGCAAGGGCCATATCTAATTCCCTCTTGAATATATCCAATGAACTGGCATCAACGACTCTCTGCGGCAGGGAATTCCACAGGTTAACAACTCTCTGAGTGAAAAAGTTTCTCCTCATCTCAGGTCCTAAATGGCCTACCCCTTATTCTTAGACTGTGTCCCCTGGTTCTAGACTTCCCCAACATCGGGAACATTCTTCCCGCATCTAACCTGTCCCGTCCAGTCAGAATCTTAAACGTTTCTATGAGATCTCCTCTCAACCTTCTAAACTCCAGTGTACAAAGGCCCAGTTGATCCAATCTCTCCTCATATGACATCTGTCAGCTTGTCTCTGGACTTGAACTTTGTCTACATTTGGACTAGGACTGTAATGAGATTTGGAGCCAAGTGGTGTGATTAAAAAGTGGTGTTACATTAGCTACCCTCCAGTCCATAGGAACCGATCCAGAGTCGATAGACTGTTGGAAAATGATCACCAATGCATCCACTAATTCTAGGGCTACTTCCTTAAGTACCCTGGGCTGCAGACTATCAGGACCTCGTGATTTATCAGCCGAAAATCCCATCAATTTCCCTAACACAATTTCCTGACTAATAAGGATTTCCTTCCGTTCCTCCTTTTTGCTAGACCCTCGGTCCCTTAGTATTTCCGGAAGGTTATTTGCGTCTTCCTTGTGAAGACAGAACCAAAGTATTTGTTCCATTGGTTTGCCATTTCTTTGTTCCCCATTATAAATTCACCTGATTCTGACTGCAAGGGACCAACATTTGTCTTCACCAATCTTTTTCTCTTCACATATGTATAGAAGCTTTTGCAGTCAGTTTTTATGTTCCCTGCAAGCTTCCTCTCATACTCTATTTCCCCCCTCATAATTAACCCCTTTGTCCTCCTCTGCTGAGTTCTAAATTTCTCCTAGTCCTCAGAGTTGCAGCTTTTTCTGGCCAATTTATATGCCTCTTCCTTGGATTTAACACTATCCTTAATTTCCCTTGTTAGCCAGTGTCACTAATGCAGAATGGAGAATGTGCAAAAGGAGACACTGATTGGAACTTAATGATTAGCAGATATATCAGACATTTAAAGTTGTGTATGTGATGTGTCAGGTTTGTTCCTCCTGTGTGTGTCGGTAACCCCCCCATAGTGAGTATAGTGACTGTGTGTGTGTAACCATAGTGAGTATAGTGACTGTGTGTGTAACCATAGTGAGTATGGTGACTGTGTGTCAGTGACCATAGTGAGTATAGTGACTGTGTCAGTGACCATAGTGAGTATAGTGAATTTGTGTATGTGACCATAGCGCGTATAGTGACTGTGTGTCAGTAACCCCCCATAGTGAGTACAGTGACTGTGTGTGTAACCATAGTGAGTATAGTGATAGTGTGTCAGTAACCATAGTGAGTATAGTGACAGTGTGTGTAACCATAGTGAGTATAGTGACAGTGTGTCAGTGACCATAGTGAGTGTCGTGACTGTGTGTGTAACCATAGTGAGTATCGTGACTGTGTGTCAGTGACCATAGTGAGTATAGTGACTGTGTGTGTAACCATAGTGAGTATAGTGACAGTGTGTAAGTAACCATAGTGAGTATAGTGACTGTGTGTAAACATAGTGAGTATAGTGACTGTGTGTCAGTGACCATAGTGAGTATAGTGACAGTGTGTCATTAACTATAGTGAGTATAGTGACTGTGTGTGTAACCATAGTGAGTATAGTGACTGTGTGTAGGTAACCATAGTGAGTATAGTGACTGTGAGTGTGTAACCATTGTTAGATCTCTTAATTTCCAATGAAACACGAACTCCGATTGTAGCTTTAATTTCTTTATTTTTGGCAGAGAGCAATAACAAGTTCTTGGCTTTAAGCCAGGTTTTTGTCCTTCTGAAACCACATGGTCAAAATGGCTGTACTTATTCCTGGATCAATTTACAGAAAAGAACTCGCCTTCTTTGACCTGATTGGCTCAATTAATAGTCTTTTAACCTTTTAATTGGCTCGCTACCCAAGGGTCTTAAAATGTCAAGTTGATTGATGACTTAATGCAACATGCTGAACTGCATGTAGCAGCCTTGACTTGGGGGTCTGTGAATTTTCACAGTCTGTCTAAATGCAGCCTGTATGAATTCTCTATCAATCCCCCCTTTTATTCTTTCACAAACTGAATCATAAAACATCAGGTATCACTGGTTAAACATTCTACAAAATAATTTCATACAGGTTAATAGAGTTTCCTTGTAAAATTTGTTGATGTGTTTCGCCACATGTTCAGACTAGTAGCTTCCACACAAATTTACACCAACCCGAGTTCCATCGTGGCCACAATGGAAGTTTGGTTTTAGTAGGTTAATTAACCTTATTCCAATTTAATCCAAATCAATATCTTAGTTCAACCAGTAAACAACCTTCCCTTAAGCATAACATACCCCTGTGCCACGTACAGACGGTCTGCTGGGACCTGCAAGGTGTCTCACCTGCGGGACAGCAGCTACAGCCGCCTGGTCGCAACAACATTTAATCAACATAAACAAACAATATAAAAGTAAAACAATTACAACAAATAGAATTAAACCTTCCACCAATGAAGTTCCTGTTGAACCTAGCCATTCAGTGGCTCCGCTCCACAAAGTGAATGATGGGGGTTGCTTAAGTTTTTCTACCTCCTTTTGGATGTGCTCCGCTAAGTGGGTAATTTCTTCGGAGCTATCTGGGATATATGTGCAACACTCAGTTCCGAGTAGGGCGCAAGTACCTCCCTTTTCAGCCAGGATGTAGTCAAGGGCCAGTCTATTCTGTAGGGCTACTGTGCGGATTGCTACCATTTCTGCATTGATTTTAACTAGGGCCTCTGAGGTATCATTGGCTACCCGTTCCACAACGGATGCCATGTTAATGGATTCCCTTGCCAGTTTGGCAGTCCCATACCCAGGGATCAGAATGGCAAAGAACCTCTCTGTTTCTGTGATAGCTCTCTTAGGACGGTGTAAATGTTCCGACAGTGACTTTATTTGATACATATAAGGCACAATGTAAGCTAAATAGCAGGATCCCATCCAATTCTGGGGCAGCCAAGGGTAGGCCTTGTGGCCACACACCCAATAGGTGCCATTATATGCAATGAATGTTAGCTGTTTCTTTCTCAGCAACACTCCGGGGCCTGTCCAGGCTTTTCCATCTGTTTTATTCAGAATCCCCGTTACGTTAAAAATTCCCACATCGGCCCAGTTTGGACGGTTCCGTGGCTTGATTATATTATAATTCCGGGAGCAGTTACTATACCCCATATTTTGGCTCCTTTGATGTTTCTAATCAGACAGACCGATTCCCCCGGTCTTCCTATTCCCGTTGTATTAGTGATAACAAAAAATGGGGGCCGTTTGGAATTATTGTAGCACGGTTGGTATCCCCCTTCAAAGGTAGTCAGATTGTAACCTGCTGACTTCCATTTACATGCCCAGTTTTCCGGATCCTGAAACGCATTGCCTGTATGGTTTTGATTAATTATCCACTCAGCCATTTCCGAGATATTCAAGGGAACTGGCCTCAAGGGAATCCCTCCATTTGAGTGAATAGGAATATGCGTACACACCCAACAACTAGAAATGTTAACTTGTTTGGCATAAATGTATGACATATATAAAAAGGTATTTACATGTAATTCCCTTGCTACCCTACTATTTCCCTTTGGTGCAGAGGGTCAGCTAGTAAGAAGTAGGCCTATGCCTAGAATACCTACAATCAGTAATACAGTAAATTTATACATTTTCGCAAAAAGTAATTGTCCTTATTAGATTTCAGCTTCAGTTACGGGTGCTCGTTTAACGTGTGAAGCGTGGATCCAGGCTTTCTTTCCTTGGACTTTAACAGCTGCCTGGGTGGTCAATAACACTTGATAAGGTCCCTCCCACTTGGCACCCAAAGGTTCTTTATGCAACTTTTTCACATACACCCAGACTCCCGGGATGATGTCGTGTCCTCCTTCGGGTGGATTACCCCAAGCTTCCGATACCTGTCGGGAAACAGAACTAATAGCATTGGTTACGTTCTGACAGTATGATAACAAAGTGTCACTCATTAAGTGAACATCAGCTTTCCGTAAATCGATAGTTCCTGGCAGCGACATGGGTCTTCCTGTTATAATTTCAAATGGGCTTAGACCTGTAGTTCTGTTCGGGGTTGCCCTAATGCTACATAGCACTATTGGTAGTGCCTGGGGCCATGGTGTTCCTTCTTGGTGATATTTGGCAAGTCGTTGTTTCAGAGTTCGATTCATTCGCTCTACTTGTCCTGATGATTGTGGATGATAAGGACAGTGTAAATCCCACGTAATGTTCAGTAACCTACAGACTTCTTGGCAGACAGCACCTGTGAAGTGTGTTCCCTGATCTGGGTCAATGCTACTCGGGACTCCCCATCGGGGAATGTAATCCTTACACAAGACCTTTGAGTGTGATTGGCTGTGGCTCTTTTAGTTGGGACAGCTTCTACCATCTAGAGAATCTGTCGACCATGACAAGAATGTTAGTGTATCCTTGGCATGAAGGAAGAGATATATAATCAACCTGCAGATGCTGGAATGGTCCGACAGGGGCAGGGGGCCTCAGTTGGGGCATTACCGTGATGGGTCCAGAATTATTTTTCTGGCAGACCACACAGCAGTCTGCTACCAGCTGGGCATGTTTTTAAAATCCCTGACCCCACCAGCTTTTCTGGAACCGTGCCGTCATCTGTTGTGAGACCAAGTGTCCCCACGAGTGGATCTGTTGGGCTAAAAAAGGCATAAGCGCTTGTGACGCGACTGGTTTGTCGGTAACTCTTTGTCTCCAGACACCATCTTCACATAGCTTAATTCTTGCCTCAATCCATGTCCATTTTTCCTCTCGGGAGCACTCGCCTTGCATTGTTTGAAGGTCTCGTGTCAGAGTCCTGAGTGCTTCAATCTGCACATCTGTGTTGGTTCTTCTGGAGGAACGCCCTGTGAGGCGGCATCTTTAGCTGCCTGGTCGGCTAGGGCATTTCCCTGTGCTTCTGTGGTATTTTCCTTGGTATGGGCCTTACACATCAGGATGGACACTTCCTGAGGTAATTGTGTGGCCTCCAGTAAGTCTCGGACTTCTTTTCCATTTCGGATAGGTGTACCAGCAGCAGTGAGGAATCCTCTTTTCCGCCATAACATACCAAAGTCATGAGCGACTCCAAAAGCATAACGCGAATCTGTGTAGACATTAGCTGTCTGTCCTTCTGCTATTCGACATGCTTCTGACAGGGCCCGTAACTCGGCCTGTTGTGCTGACGTTCCTGAGGGTAAACATCCTTTTGCCACTACCTCATATAAGGTTGTAACTGCCCATCCTGCTTTTCTGGTACCATTGTCAACAAACATCTGTAAACAGGATGAGGTCTGGGTTGTGCAGAGGCTCCTCTGCTGCTAAGGCTGCTTCTTCTGTTTCTTTTAAAATCTCCACGCAGTCATGCTCTTCACATTCTCCCCCCTCTTGCTCCCTCGATTCTGACATCGGGAGCATAGTTGCAGGATTAACTGGGCTGGCCCGGATGATATGGAGATTAGGAGCTTCCAAAACTGCTGTCCAGCGGGTCCATCTTGCTGCTGTCACCTGAGACATTCTATTCATAGACAGCAAAGCGTGTACGGTGTGGGGACACTTGACAATCAGCTTTTGGTCGAGGACTACACCCGCAGTGGTTATTACCGCTTGACATGTAGCTTCCATGGCCCTTAGGCAACTTCCCCATCCGAGGGCTATCGCATCCAGTTTTGCCGAATAATAGCCAATAGGTCTTTGCCGATCCCCATGTTCTTGTGTCTGTATAGCTGTCATATATCCTTCTTTCTCATGGACAAACAGGGTAAATGGCTTACCACTGTCGGGGATTCCCAGAGCCGGTGTCGAACACAAAGCCTTTTTCAAACTCAGGAAGGCCTCTTGCTGTTCTTTTGTGAGGGTGATGGCTTCTTTAGAGGCACGTTTCCCCTTTAAAATATCATTCAGTGGCTGAGCAAGCGGTGTGAAGGAGTCAATCCAATTTCTGTTAAAGTTACACAATCCCAAAAAAGACCTTAGTTCCTGAATAGTGGTGGGTTTTTTAGCAGCCCGAATGGCTGCAGTTCTATCCTGGGTAAGTTCTCTCTTTCCTTGTGAAATCTTTTGTCCCAGGTATAAAACTCTTCTTGGGATATTTGTGCTTTGTCGATGCTGGCTTTATGTCCTTTCAGCCGAAGGTGATCCAGCAAAGCTCGTAAATCATGTTCATGCTGTTCTTCCGTGTTTGAAGCTAGCAGGATATCGTCTACATATTGGATGACTGTGGATGACAGGGGAGGTAATTCTCGCAAATGGCTTTGTAAAGCCATGTGAAATACCGTAGGGCAGTTGTGAAAACCCTGTGGTAACCGGGTCCAAGTATACTGTTGTCCTTGGACCGTGAAAGCAAACCACTGTCGAACCTCCGGTGCCAGAGGCACCGACCAAAATCCGTTGGCCATATCTATAACCGAGAAATATTTATGTTCCGGTTTGAGGGCATTAAAAATGGTGGAGGGATCTGCGACCAAAGGAGATTTTTGATCAATACACTGGTTAGCTTTCCTATAATCAACAGTCAAACGCCAAGTTTCATTAGATTTCTGTACCGGCCACATGGGGCTATTGGAGGAGCTATGCATTTTAATAAGCACCCCTTGTTTCTCCAATTGCTGAATAACCGGTAAGATTCCCGCAATGGCAGTTGGACTGATGGGATACTGTTTAGTGCATGGAGGCTTGGTCCCGGTAAATGATGCAGGCTCCATCTGGAGTAGGCCACAATTGTTCTTATCTTTAGCCAATATCGGGTGTTCCTTCAATTCTTCTTCCTTCAAAGTTCTAATTGACCATGTCACCCGACCATCCTCGAAATGCAACGATGAATCTACTTGGATTAGAACGTCCATTCCCAAAAGGAGTTGATCTACTGGGCCTATCCAGACCGGCGTGGTTAGTTCATGTGGACCCAGCCCTATAAATACCGGTGTTGTCCTTTTAATTTCCATTTTATGGCCCCCAACTCCATAGGCTGTACATGCCCTACCATCCAACGGCAAAAAATCTCCATATTGTAGGGGTAAGCATGTTAATTCCGCCCCTGTGTCTAAAAGACAGTCCACACCTTATCGCCCACCCTCACAGTTATATATAGCCCATCTTCCCTTTGTTGTATTAGTGCGAGGAGGGGGGCCAGGGTGGGCTCTAATCGTTTTTTGCTATCCCAAGTAACTCCTTCTGTTGTTGTATTGTCAGTCGCTTAAATGCTTCTATGAGGTCGTTACCTTGTGACAAGCCTGGCTTGTTGGCTGAATTGTATCCCTGGCTGCGTCCTCTTCCCCGGCCACGACCTTTCTGTTTTGCCCTGCACGTCTTGGCCCAGTGACCACCTTTCCCACAATAATGACATTTTCCGGGTAATTTTCCTAATGACTGTTTATCGGAATCCTGGGATTTCCATCCCATAGCCTGTACAGCTCGGACTTTAGCTCCCATATCCCGATCTAATTGGTTACATCGATCCACCAATGCTGCAAAGGTAGTTCCTCTACCTTCCCAGTCCGGTAACACTACCTTAAGCATTTTGAACAGTTCTGGCTTTAGACCTGCCACGAAAGCTGCTTTCAGGGCTCCAAACACTTGTTCATCCATTTCCTCATCCGTATTATTCATACCCGAATGTTCTAGCCACGTGCATCTAAACCACTCGTCATACTCCAGGACCTCCTCTGTTCCTTTCTGTTGGCAGGCTGCAATTTTTCCCCAGTCTGTCTTAGCTGGACTGAAGGCTTGCAGCCAGTGTTTAATCGCCTCCCATCCTGCATCTAAATCTTGCTCATCCTGCCCCAAAGCTTCTTCTACCTTGTCGTGCAATTTTCTTCCCTGTGTTTTTGGCACCATTATGGTCAAAACTTGCACTCCGTCCCAGGGATGAAGTTGATATATATTTCTTAAGCGGTCCAATTGGTCCCACGTTTTTACTCCCCCTTTCTTTGGATTGGGCAATTCCTTGCAAACTTGGAGATATTACACTCAATTTCTTCATCCAAATTATCGAAATGATGTATATTGTAAATACATCTCTGCTGCTGCGTCCTGGTGCCCCCTTAGCCAGCATGTGGACTTTTGCTATCTTATTTTGTTGTTCTGCGTTCTTTCGCCCCCTAAGTAGAACACCTCACATTTGTGTAGCAGCAGGAGAACGTGCAGGAAAGAAATGGTGAAAGCAAAGTGAGAGAGAGAGCAGCAAAAAGGTTGTTGATGGATCAACGGCACTATGTGTGCAGAAGCATGAGCAGCCTGTGGATGGCAGCAAAAGCCTACTGCACCTGGTATTCCCAGGCAGTCTCCCATCCAAGTACTAACCAGGCCTGACTCTGTTTAGTTTCTCGACATCAGACGAGATCGGGCGTTTTCAGACTAGTGTGGCCGCAGGCATTGACACCCTGGCTTTCTCTTTACTTAAACGGACATACGGCTGATCTTCACTTCTTTTTCTCGTTCCATGCATTCATACAAGGAATCAGCACTCAAGATTCATTTCACCATTTTCCTTCTGCCACACCCACCTCTTGCTGCTCTGACTCCCACACAAACAAATGACAAGCCCTATCCTTCATTGCCTTGCCTCAAGCTTCAAAACTGTCTGACTTTCACCATTCCCTCACTCACCCCCAAATCACTCACTCACTCACCCCCGAATCTCAGTCTCGTCAACCTCGAAATCTCTCACCCCCTCAAATCACTTCTTCAAATCTCCCCATCTCCAAGTCTCTCCTCCTCAAAAAAGCTTCCACTGCCCCCAAATTGGCAGGATTGTTTCATTTCCAATCCGACCCAAATTGGCCAGAAATAGCAGCGAACCTGGGGACTGGGAGAAATTTTGAACTCAGCAGAGAAGGACAAAGGGTTTGATTAGGGCAGGGAAAATAGAGTACGAGAGGAAGCTTGCAGGGCACATTAAAACGGACTGCAAAAGCTTCTTTTGATATGTAAAGAGAAAAAGGTTACAAAAGACCAACGTAGGTCCCGTGCAGTCAGAATCAGGGGAAGTCAAAACGGGGAACAAAGAAATGGCAGACCAATTGAACAAGTACTTTGGTTCGGTATTCACAAAGGAGGACACAAATAACCTTCCGGATATAAAAGGAGTCAGAGGGTCGAGTAAGAAGGAGGAACTGAGGGAAATCCTTATTAGTCAGGAAATTGTGTTGGGGAAATTGATGGGATTGAAGGCTGATAAATCCCCAGGGCCTGATGGTCTGCATCCCAGAGTACTTATGGAGCTGGCCTTGGAAATAACGGATGCATTGACAGTCATTTTCTAACATTCCATGGACTCTGGATCAGTTCCTATGGAGCGGAGGGTAGCCAATGTAACTCACTTTTTAAAAAAGGAGGGAGTGAGAAAACAGGAAGTTTTAGACCAATCCCGGCAAATAAGGTTTAGCAGGTTGGGCCTATACTCATTGGAGTTTCGAAGAATAAGAGGTGATCTTATTGAAACATATAAGAAACTGATGGGGCTCGATAAGGTCAATGCAGAGAGGATGTTTCCCCTCTTGAGGGAATCTAGAACTAGGGGGCATGGTTTAAGAATAAGGTGCCCCCCATTTAGAACTGAGATGAGGAGTAATTTCTTCTCTCAGAGGGTTGTAAATCTGTGGAATTCTCTGCCCCAGAGAGCTATGGAGGCTGGATCATTGAATATATTTAAGGTGGAGATAGACAGATTTTTGAACAATAAGGGAGTGAAGGGTTATGGGGAGTGGGCAGGGAAGTGGAGCTGAGCCCAAGATCAGATCAACCATGATCTTATTAGATGGCGGAGCAGGCTCGAGGGGCCGAATGGCCTACTCCTACTCCTATTTCTTATGTTCTTATGAACATCTCCTGGATCTATTTGATTATTACTTGGCATATATTTGCTCCTTCTGGTTATGTACAGCACTGAGTTTTGAGTTTGGTTGGATTTCATTTTTTCCTTATTCCGAGGGATTTATTTTTGACAAATGTTGGATAATTCATAGTCCTCTTTAGTTTTTATTCCCTTTTTCCCCTTGGCACTTCTACCTTGCAAGTTGAGAACCAGATCTTTCGACCTGGTGAATCACAGGATTGAGCCTGCTCCTTATTCTTCGGTGACTGCAGATTGTCGGAATACCAACGTATTATATCACCGCTGCTGCCCTTATACGATGTTTGCAAAACTCGTAATCAGCGCTTCTTATTAAGTGTGTGTTAGAACGAGCATCAAACTGGCTGATTTTATTTTTCTTCTTGCCAAGGACACCAAATGTTGTCCTGATCAGCTGATTCAGTCCAGACCAGGAATGAAACCAGGCAGCTTCTGATCTATGTGGCTCTGTATCAGTGAGCAGTGCATTTATCCACAGAACTACTGTGGGGAATCAGGCACATAAACAACATGGTGTACCTGGGAAAAAATTGGAGATTTGTATCCACAGTCAACAGTACAGAAGTCGACAATAGAGTGTCAGCTTAATCTTTCCTTGTTTCTTCCAAGGGTTTGATGCCCCTCCTTCTCATTTCTCGTGGCTCTCCTAGTATTATTCTCATCCTTGTTTTCATATCCCTTCATGGCCTCGCCCCTCCCTATCTCTGTAATCTCCTCCAGCCCCACAACCCCCCGAGATGTCTGCGCTCCTCTAATTCTGCCCTCTTGAGCATCTGTGATTATAATCGCTCAACCATTGGTGGCCGTGCCTTCTGTTGCCTAAGCCCTAAGCTCTGGATTTCCCTGCCTAAACCTCTCCGCCTCTCTAACTCTCTTTCCTCCTTTAAGATGCTCCTTAAAACCTACCTCTTTGACCAAGCTGTGCTAATTTCTACTTATGCGGCTCGGTGTCAAATTTCTATCTCATAATACTCCTGTGAAGCACCTTGGGACATTTCACTATGTTAAAGGTGCTATATAAATACAAGTTGTTGTTGTATTGTGCTGATCTGTCTTAATAGTATTTATTCCTAGGCAATTACATCGAGCGTCAGGTTCGCACATGGACTAAGCAGTACCAAGCAAGTGAGACTCATGTCATTCCAGCAATGGAACAGCTCATAAAATGGCTTCCAGAACACCTCCCAGGCATGAAAAGACCACGGTTGTGCACGGAGATTTCAGGTATGTAATGTAACTGTTTAAGTGCATGATAATAGTTTCATCGGGCAGGAGTTTATCCACCACAAGTTTTGGAGGTAACAATTGAGCATGATTTTTAAGATTAGGGTTTAAATTTCACTGGGCTGTGAAGACTTGAATTAAACCATGGGGGCACATTGCATAACCAGAAAGAAAGACTTGCATTTATATAGTGCCTTTCACAACCACTGGAAGTCACAAAGCGGTTTAAGTACTTTTAGAGTGTCGTCACTGTTGTGGGAAATGTGGCAGCCAACTAGCACACAGCAAACAACTACAGACAGCAATGTGATAATGACCAGATCATCTGTTTTTGTTATGTTAATCGAGGGATAAATATTGGCCAGGATACCGGGGATATCTCACCTGCTCTTCTTCGAAATAGTGTCATGGGATCTTTTACGTCCACCTGAGGGGGCAGACGGGGCACTCGGTTTAACGTCTCATTCGAAAGTCAGCACTCCCTCAACACTGCACTTGAGTGTCAGCCTAGATTTTTGTGCTTAAGTTCCTGGAGTGTGGCTTGAACCCATAGAGTCTTTTTTAAATCTGTTTGTTTTTTAGTCTCCCCCAGGAGATTAAATGGCTGCTGATGGTGGGGAACATTCAGGGATGTGTTGCCTAGTTGCTACATGGCTGAATGGGACAGACTCGATAGACCAGCTGCTCTTTTTTGTATGTGCACTTTCTAGCAAGTGTCATCAGGGAATCCTTGCTGTCTTTCCCCCTGCGAGCCACTGAAGCCAATTGTGGCACCCTTGCTGAGAGCAACTAACCTGGGCCTGTCCTGGCCTGTATGGCTCAGTATCAGTCTCCACAGATTAGTATTATAACATGTGGTGCATTTACCTTGAAGTCTGTATTATTTCTCCAAAACCATCCCTACAGGACAAGGTCCATTGGTCCAGCCCTTCTGAGTTTGATCACTAAAATGTCTGTGATATCCAGCCACCAACAGAAAAACTCTAAGACATGGCCCAGTCTCTCACCTTGAAGTGACCGCTTATAGACTCCCTGGAGTATGGCTGTGATTCGGAAAAAGGAGAAAGCTAAATAGAAATTCCAATTTTCAACAGGATTCATCCCCATGTTGTCACAGTAAAGAGTCAGGTATTCCAAATCAGATGGGATTCCTAACTCCATCAAATCACACTCGCTCATCCCTATAGCAGGAAGGAAAGAGAGATCATGTGGGTATTAGGATTAAACAACCACAAAGACATCCACAGATGTGATTAAAGATAGAACAAAGAGATAGACTCTTTTAAATGCAAGTTTAAGGGGGAAACAAACATTGAAAGTATGTGTCAGGTGAGCCTTAGATGTATTTATATTAAATTGGGGATCCAACCACATAAACTCAAGCAACTGGTGCATTGGTCACTTTAATCAGCCTGTTGAACAATTAATATAACGAATGGGAACCCGACAGGTTTGATAGTTAGATTATGGTAACCACAGAAAATAATGTTTAAAAATGGTCTCAAACTAATTATCAAACTATCCAAATAAAAAGTTGCAGATTTATAGGTGGATTAACCTGCGAGGTGTGATATTGACATTGTAATGGATTATAAAATCCTGTCAGTCAGCTGCTGTGCAAGAGGCTGAATAACACGCTAGTTACAAATACTAAGCATCAAAACTCAATGTGTAGCAAAACACTCCCATAATTGCTCCACCCACTGCCGGCATCTGACAGACCCCACCTCATTCGAGGACTGAGTGAAAAATACTTGCTGACCACGTGCACAAAGAGTACCTAGAACAATGAAACAGCTCCCAGCCTGCATAGTTGTGCCAATGCCACGAGACAATGCTTTGTATAGTGCATTCGCTCACATTAATGATTAAAAAATGTTTCCTTCTACTTTGTTCCCCTCCTCCTCTTGAACGGATCAACTATTGCTGGGCACAGTTGCACGAGTACTGACAGGTGATACTTCCCATATCTCGGGAGCCTCCTATCAACAAGAGCAGGCATTGACGACAAGATCCAACACCGCCTCCAGTGCACCAGTGCAGCCTTTGGCCGCCTGAGGAAAAGTGTGTTTGAAGACCAATCCCTCAAAACTGCAACCAAGTACATGGTCTACAGGACTGTAGTAATACCCACCCTCCTGCATGGCTCAGAAACATGGACCATGTACAATAGACACCTCAAGTCGCTGGAGAAATACCACCTACGAAGTCTCCACAAGATCTTACAAATCCCCTGAGAGGACAGACGCACCAACATTAGGGTCCTTATTCAGGCTAACATCCCCAGCATCGAAGCACTGACCACACTTGATCAGCTCCGCTGGGCAGGCCACATAGTTCGCATTCGCATGCCAGACACGAGACTCGCAAAGCAAGTGCTCTACTCGGAACTCCTTCACAGCAAACGAGCCAAAGGTGGGCAGCGGAACCATTACAAGGACACCCTCAAAGCCTCCCTGATAAAGTGCAACATCCCCACTGACACCTGGGAGACCCTGGCTAAAGACCGTCCTAAGTGGAGGAAGTGCATCCGGGAGGGCACTGAGAACCTCGAGGCTCATCGCCGAGAGCATTCAGAAATCAAGCGCAGGCAGCAGAAAGAGCGTGCGGCAAATCTGTCCCACCCACCCCTTCCCTCAATAACTACCTGCCCCACCTGTGACAGAGACGGTGGCTCTCGTATTGGACTGTTCAGCCACCTAAGAACTCATATTAAGAGTGGAAGCAAGTCTTCCTTGATACCGAGGGACTGCCTATGATGATGATATTGTGCTAATCATTATGTGTCAGCGGTCAGTGAAAGCTGTGAGTCAGTGGGTAGCACTCTCGCCTCTGAGTCAGAAGGTATGTAAAGGAATTTGGAGTAATTTCTCTCCAACACCCGCAAGATGATCAGAAATGAGCTCCAGGAGATATCGGTGACCATGAGGCACATTACCCAACGTCCCACCTACCTTTTGTATGACGCAATGTCATCCTCTTCCAGGATCCTGTCCAGCTCCTTTTTGAAGGTTTGCAGTGAATCTGCCCTCACTGCATGAGCCATAAACCTATTTGAGTTCCCGCTGACATCTTCTGCCAGATTCCGGCCCATTCCCCCATCGCATCGAGATCAAGCTGTAATCTTTTTGTTCCTCCTCACGGGTTCTGACACCAGCACAGAGCTTTGTGGCAGCTGTATCCCCAATTCCATTATCCAGATCATTGATATAAATCGTGAAGTGTTAACGGCCCTTGGACTAATCCCAACAGGACTCTACTTGTAACCGATCTCTACACAGAGCCGCGACCTGGAATTAAAAAGCTAGTATCAGGCGTAAAAACCCATCGGGTTCACTACTGTCCTTTAGGGAAGGAAACCTGCCGGCCGAACCCGGTCTGGCCTATATGTGACTCCAGACGCACAGCACTCTTAACTGCCCTCTGAAATGGCCAAGCAAGCCACTCAGTTGTACCAAACCGCTACAAAGAACAGCGGTTCAAGAAGCCGGCTCACTACCAGCTTCTCCAGGGCAATCAGGGATGGCCAATAAACGCTGGCCTTGCCAGCGACGCCCACATCCCATCAACAAATACATTTTTAAAATTCTCTGATCTGACTTGTTGCCCTGTCTGGATATCAGAACATGAAAGTAAACTTGCGCAAAACATAAAAACAGACAGTAAAAGCTTTTAATAAATATATAAAATGGAAAAGAGTGACTAAAGTAAATGTCCCTTAGAAGGTGAAAAGGGGGATTTAATAATGGGAAATGTGGAAATGGCTGAGAACTGAAACAATTATTTTGCTTCGGTCTTCACAGTGGAAGACACAAAAACCATGTCAAAAATTGCTGGTCACGGGAATGTGGGAAGGGAGGACCTTGAGACAATCACTATCACTAGCGGGGTAGTGCTGGACAGGCTAATGGGACTCAAGGTAGACAAGCCCCCTGGTCCTGATGAAATGCATCCCAGGGTATTAAAAGAGATGGCGGATGTTATAGCAGATGCATTCGTTATAATCTACCAAAATTCTCTGGACTCTGGGGAGGTACCAGCGGATTGGAAAGCAGCTAATGTAACGCCTCTGTTCAAAAAAGGGGGCAGACAAAAGGCAGGTAACTATAGGCCGGTTAGTTTAACATCTGTCGTGGGGAAAATGCTTGAAACTATCATTAAGGAAGAAATAATGGGACATCTAGATAGGAATAGTGCAATCAAGCAGAGGCAACATGGATTCATGAAGGAAAAATCATGTTTAACTAATTTACTGGAATTCTTTGAGGATATAACGAGCATGGTGGATAGAAACATAGAAACATAGAAAATAGGTGCAGGATTAGGCCATTCGGCCCTTCTAGCCTGCACCGCCATTCAATGAGTTCATGGCTGAACATGCAACTTCAGTACCCCATTCCTGCTTTCTCGCCATACCCCTTGATCCCCCTAGTAGTAAGGACTTCATCTAACTCCTTTTTGAATATATTTAGTGAATTGGCCTCAACAACTTTCTGTGGTAGAGAATTCCACAGGTTCACCACTCTCTGGGTGAAGAAATTCCTCCTCATCTCGGTCCTAAATGGCTTACCCCTGATCCTTAGACTGTGTCCCCTGGTTCTGGACTTCCCCAATATTGGGAACATTCTTCCTGCATCTAACCTGTCTAACCCCGTCAGAATTTTAAACATTTCTATGATGTCCCCTCTCATTCTTCTGAACTCCAGTGAATACAAGCCCAGTTGATCCAGTCTTTCTTGATAGGTCAGTCCCGCCATCCCGGGAATCAGTCTGGTGAACCTTCGCTGCACTCCCTCAATAGCAAGAATGTCCTTCCTCAGGTTAGGAGGCCAAAACTGTACACAATACTCCAGGTGTGGCCTCACCAAGGCCCTGTACAACTGTAGCAACACCTCCCTGCCCCTGTACTCAAATCCCCTCGCTATGAAGGCCAACATGCCATTTGCTTTCTTAACCGCCTGCTGTACCTGCATGCCAACCTTCAATGGCTGATGTACCATGACACCCAGGTCTCTTTGCACTTCCCCTTTTCCTAATCTGTCACCATTCAGATAATAGTCTGTCTCTCTGTTTTTACCACCAAAGTGGATAACCTCACATTTATCCACATTATACTTCATCTGCCATGCATTTGCCCACTCACCTAACCTATCCAAGTCGCTCTGCATCCTCCTCGCAGCTCACACTGCCACCCAACTTAGTGTCATCCGCAAATACTACATTTAATCCCCTCGTCTAAATCATTAATGTATAGTGTAAACAGCTGGGGCCCCAGCACAGAACCTTGCGGTACCCCACTACTCACTGCCTGCTATTCTGAAAAGTCCCCATTTACTCCTGCTCTTTGCTTCCTGTCTGACAACCAGTTCTCAATCCATGTCAGCACACTACCCCCAATCCCATGTGCTTTAACTTTGCACATTAATCTCTTGTGTGAGACCTTGTCGAAAGCCTTCTGAAAGTTCAAATATACCACATCAACTGGTTCTCCCTTGTCCACTCTACTGGAAAAATCCTCAAAAAATTTCAGAAGATTTGTCAAGCATGATTTCCCTTTCACAAATCAATGCCGACTTGGACCTATCATGTCACCTCTTTCCAAATGCACTGCTATGACATCCTTAATAATTGATTCCATCATTTTACCCACTACCGATGTCAGGCTGACTGGTCTATAATTCCCTGTTATCTCTCTCCCTCCTTTTTTAAAAAGTGGGGTTACATTGGCTATCCTCCACTCCATAGGAACTGAACCAGAGTCAATGGAATGTTGGAAAATGACTGTCAATGCATCCACTATTTTCAAGGCCACCTCCTTAAGTACTCTGGGATGCAGTCCATCAGGCCCTGGGGATTTATCAGCCTTCAAACCCATCAATTTCCCCAACACAATTTCCCGACTAATAAGGATTTCCCTCAGTTCCTCCTCCTTACTAGACCCTCCGACCCCTTTTATATCCGGAAGGTTGTTTGTGTCCTCCTTAGTGAATACCGAACCAAAGTACTTGTTCAATTGGTCTGCCATTTCTTTGTTCCCTGTTATGACTTCCCCTGATTCTGACTGCAGGGGACCTACGTTTGTCTTTACTAACCTTTTTCTTTTTATATACCTATAGAAACTTTTGCAATCCGTCTTAATGTTCCCTGCAAGCTTCTTCTCGTACTCCATTTTCACTGCCCTAATCAAACCCTTTGTCCTCCTCTGCTGAGTTCTAAATTTCTCCCAGTCCCCGGGTTCGCTGCTATTTCTGGCCAATTTGTATGCCACTTCCTTGGCTTTAATACTATCCCTGATTTCCCTTGATAGCCACCTTCCCTTTTTTATTTTTACGCCAGACAGGAATGTACAATTGTTGTAGTTTATCCATGCGGTCTCTAAATGTCTGCCATTGCCCATCGACAGTCAACCCCTTAAGTCTCATTCGCCAATCTATCCTAGCCAATTCACGCCTCATACCTTCAAAGTTACCCTTCTTTAAGTTCTGGACCATGGTCTCTGAATTAACTGTTTCATTCTCCATCCTAATGCAGAATTCCACCATATTATGGTCACTCTTCCCCAAGGGGCCTCGCACAACGAGATTGCTAATTAATCCTCTCTCTTTACACAACACCCAGTCTAAGATGGCCTCCCCCTTAGTTGGTTCCTCGACATATTGGTCTAAAAAATCATTCCTTATGCACTCCAGGGAATCCTCCTCCACCGTATTGCTTCCAGTTTGGTTAACCCAATCTATGTGCATATTAAAGTCACCCATTATAACTGCTGTACCTTTATTGCATGCACCCCTAATTTCATGTTTGATGCCCTCCCCAACATCACTTCTACTGTTTGGAGGTCTGTACACAACTCCCACTAACGTTTTTTGCCCTTTGGTGTTCTGCAGCTCTACCCATATAGATTCCACATCATCCAAGCTAATGTCCTTCCGAACTATTGCCTTAATTTCCTCCTTAACCAGCAATGCTACCCCACCTCCTTTTCCTTTTATTCTATCTTTCCTGAATGTTGAATACCCCTGGGTGTTGAGTTCCCAGCCCTGATCATCCTGGAGCCACGTCTCCATAATCCCAATCACATCACATTTGTTAACATCTATTTGCACAGTTAATTCATCCACCTTATTGCGGATACTCCTTGCATTAAGACACAAAGCCTTCAGGCTTGTATTTTTAACACCCTTTGTCCTTTTAGAATTTTGCTGTACAATGGCCCTTTTTGTTGTTTGCCTTAGGTTTCTCTGCCCTCCACTTTTCCTCATCTCCTTTCTGTCTTTTGCTTTTGCCTCCTTTTTGTTTCCCTCTGTCTCCCTGCATTGGTTCCCATCCCCCTGCCATATTAGTTTAACTCCTCCCCAACAGCACTAGCAAACACTCCCCCGAGGACATTGGTTCCGGTCCTGCCCAGGTGCAGACCGTCCGGTTTGTACTGGTCCCACCTCCCCCAGAACCGGTTCCAATGCCCCAGGAATTTGAATCCCTCCCTGCTGCACCACTGCTCAAGCCACGTATTCATCTGCGCTATCCTGCGATTCCTACTCTGACTAGCACGTGGCACTGGTAGCAATCCCATGATTACTACTTTTGAGGTCCTACTTTTTAATTTAGCTCCTAGCTCCTTAAATTCGTTTCGTAGGTCCTCATCCCTTTTTTTTACCTATGTCGTTGGTACCAATGTGCACCACGACAACTGGCTGTTCTCCCTCCCTTTTTAGAATGTCCTGCACCCGCTCCGAGACATCCTTGACCCTTGCACCAGGGAGGCAACATACCATCCTGGAGTCTTGGTTGCGGCCGCAGAAACGCCTATCTATTCCCCTTACAATTGAATCCCCGATCACTATCGCTCTCCCACTCTTTTTCCTGCCCTCCTGTGCAACAGAGCCAGCCACGGTGCCATGAACTTGGCTGCTGCTGCCCTCCCCTGATGAGTCATCCCCTCAACAGTACCCAAAGCAGTGTATCTGCTTTGAAGGGGGATGACCACAGGGGACCTCTGCACTACCTTCCTTGCACTGCTCTTTATGTTGGTCTTCCATTCCCTATCTGGCTGTGGACCCTTTCCCTGCGGTAAGACCAACTCACTACACGTGATACTCACGTCATTCTCAGCATCGTGGATGCTCCAGAGTGAATCCACCCTCAGCTCCAACTCCGCAACGCGGTCCGTCAGGAGCTGGAGGTGGATACACTTCCTGCACACGTAGTCGTCAGGAACACTGGAGTCGTCCCTGAGTTCCCACATGGTACAGGAGGAGCATATCCCGTGACCGAGCTCTCCTGCCATGATTTAACCCTTAGATACACTTAAATTGGCAACAACAACGCTAAAGTTTACTTACTGTTATAGAAGAGAAAAAAGAAAAACTACTCACCAATCACCAGCCAATCACTGACCCCCTTGGCTGTGACGTCACGTTTTGATTTCTTTCTACTTCTTTTTTGCCTTCTCTCCCCGCTGTAGCTGCACAGGTACGCCTCTCGCTGCCGCTGAGCCTTTATAGGCCTCACCAACGCCAGGAACTCCCGCCTCTCGGACTGCCGCTGCCTCTCGCTGCCGCTGGGCCTTTATAGGCCTCACCAACGGCAGGAACTCCCGCCTCTCGGATGGATAGAGGTGTACCAATGGATGTGGTATGTTTAGATTTCCAAAAGGCATTCCATAAGGTGCCACACAAGGTTACTGCAGAAGAGAGAGGTACGCGGAGTCAGAGGAAATGTATGAGCATGGATAGAGAATTAGCTGGCGAACAGAAAGCAGAGAGTCGGGATAAATGGGTCCTTTTCGGGTTGGAAATCGGTGGTTAGTGGTGTGCCACAGGGATCGGTGCTGGGATCACAACTGTTTACAATATACATAGATGACCTGGAAGAGGGGACAGAGTGTAGTGTAACAAAATTTGCAGATGACACAAAGATTAGTGGGAAAGCGGGTTGTGTGGAGGATACAGAGAGGCTGCAAAGAGATTGAGAAAGGTTAACCGAATGGGCTAAGGTTTGGCAGATGCAACACAATGTTGGGAAATGTGAGGTCATCCACCTTGGAAAAAAAAACAGCAAAAGGGAATATTATTTGAATGGGGAGAAATTACAACATGCTGCGGTGCAGAGGGACCTGGGGGTCCTTGTGCATGAATCCCAAAAGTTAGTTTGCAGGTGCAGCAGGTAATCAGGAAGGCGAATGGAATGTTGGCCTTCATTGTGAGAGGGATGGAGTACAAAAACAGGGAGGTCCTGCTGCAACTATATAGGGTATTGGTAAGGCCGCACCTGGAGTACTGCGTGCAGTTTTGGTCACCTTACTTAAGGAAGGATATACTGGCTTTGGAGGGGGTACAGAGACGATTCACTAGGCTGATTCCGGAGATGAGGGGGTTACCTTATGATGATAGATTGAGTAGACTGGGTCTTTACTCGTTGGAGTTCAGAAGGATGAGGGGTGATCTTTTTGAAACATTTAAAATAATGAAAGGGATAGACAAGATGGAGGCAGAGAGGTTGTTTCCACTGGTCGGGGAGACTAGAACTAGGGGGCACAGCCTCAAAATATGGGGGAGCCAATTTAAAACCGAGTTGAGAAGGAATTTCTTCTCCCAGAGGGTTGTGAATCTGTCGAATTCTCTGCCCAAGGAAGCAGTTGAGGCTAGCTCATTGAATGTATTCAAGTCACAGATAGATAGATTTTTAACCAATAAGGGAATTAAGGGTTCCGGGGAGCGGGCGGGTAAGTGGAGCTGAGTCCACGACCAGATCAGCCATGATCTTAGTGAATGGCGGAGCAGGATCGAGGGGTTAGATGGCCTACTCCTGTTCCTAATTCTTATGTTCTTTTGTTCTTATGAGCCGGCTGTTAAATTGAAAAATCCCGCAGGTGTGTACTTTTGAATGGGCCTCGCCATGCAGCCTGTTATAATTTTAAAAGGCAGCTGGACAGGTACTTAAGATGAAGAACTTGCAGGGTTATGGACAAAAAGTGGGAATGTGGACTTAGCCTGACTGCTCTTTCAAAAAGGAGGTGGCCTTGGAAATAGTGGATGCGTTGACAGTCATTTTCCAACATTCCATTGACTCTGGATCAGTTCCTATGGAGTGGAGGGTAGCCAATGTAACCCCACTTTTTAAAAAAGGAGGGAGAGAGAAAACAGGGAATTATAGACCGGTCAGCCTGACATCGGTAGTGGGTAAAATGATGGAATCAATTATTAAGGATGTCATAGCAGTGCATTTGGAAAGAGGTGACATGATAGGTCCAAGTCAGCATGGATTTGTGAAAGGGAAATCATGCTTGACAAATCTTCTGGAATTTTTTGAGGATGTTTCCAGTAGAGTGGATAAGGGAGAACCAGTTGATGTGGTATATTTGGACTTTCAGAAGGCGTTCGACAAGGTCCCACACAAGAGATTGATGTGCAAAGTTAGAGCACATGGGATTGGGGGTAGTGTGCTGACATGGATTGAGAACTGGTTGTCAGACAGGAAGCAAAGAGTAGGAGTAAATGGGTACTTTTCAGAATGGAATGCAGTGACTAGTGGGGTACCGCAAGGTTCTGTGCTGGGGCCCCAGCTGTTTACACTGTACATTAATGATTTAGATGAGGGGATTAAATGTAGTATCTCCAAATTTGCGGATGACACTAAGTTGGGTGGCAGTGTGAGCTGCGAGGAGGATGCTGTGAGGCTGCAGAGCGACTTGGATAGGTTAGGTGAGTGGGCAAATGCATGGCAGATGAAGTGTAATGTGGATAAATGTGAGGTTATCCACTTTGGTGGTAAAAACAGAGAGACAGACTATTATCTGAATGGTGACAGATTAGGAAAAGGGGAGGTGCAAAGAGACCTGGGTGTCATGGTACATCAGTCATTGAAGGTTGGCATGCAGGTGCAGCAGGCGGTTAAGAAAGCAAATGGCATGTTGGCCTTCATAGCAAGGGGATTTGAGTACAGGGGCAGGGAGGTGTTGCTACAGTTGTACAGGGCATTGGTGAGGCCACACCTGGAGTATTGTGTACAGTTTTGGTCTCCTAACCTGAGGAAGGACATTCTTGCTATTGAGGGAGTGCAGCGAAGGTTCACCAGACTGATTCCCGGGATGGCGGGACTGACCTATCAAGAAAGACTGGATCAACTGGGCTTGTATTCACTGGAGTTCAGAAGAATGAGAGGGGACCTCATAGAAACATATAAAATTCTGACGGGGTTAGACAGGTTAGATGCAGGAAGAATGTTCCCAATGTTGGGGAAGTCCAGAACCAGGGGTCACAGTCTAAGGATAAGGGGTAAGCCATTTAGGACCGAGATGCGGAGGAACTTCTTCACCCAGAGAGTGGTGAACCTGTGGAATTCTCTACCACAGAAAGTTGTTGAGGCCAATTCACTAAATACATTCAAAAAGGAGTTAGATGAGGTCCTTACTGCTAGGGGGATCAAGGGGTATGGCGAGAAAGCAGGAATGGGGTACTGAAGTTGAATGTTCAGCCATGAACTCATTGAATGGCGGTGCAGGCTAGAAGGGCCGAATGGCCTACTCCTGCACCTATTTTCTATGTTTCTATGTTTCTATGTTAAAAAGCCAGCACAGGCACGATGGGCCGAATGGCCTCCTGTTCTGTAAGTTTCAATGATTCTATGTACATGGTCTAATTTTTTTTCTCTCTTTAATGTTCTGTTTAGGACAGGCAAGTTCTGCTAATGCTGAAACAGCTGGAAAACTTGCTGAGGAAATGGCCGACCTGGCATGGGTGTTTGCTGTCAGGGAAGGATTCCGAATCTTCAAATCAATTCCTGCTGGAAATCAAGGTCCTCCATTGAGAAAGTACTCCACATGGAACAGACAGAGATCAGCAGCAGGCTTTTCATCCACCACACCGCTTGATGCTAACCACTCCAGACATTTGGTGTCCGTTCCTAAAGGACATTTGATTATCTCACCTGAGGGGCTGCCTGCCCGCGTGCAAGAATTGTACCACAAACTGACTGTGTTCATGGACAAACGTATCTATCCCCTGGAGCAGGAACTTACAGATCACCAGAAGGCTGAAAATCGATGGGTCCCGAACCCTAGAATGGAGGAACTGAAGGTATGTCTGTGAAGGGCATGTCAGGTGTACTTGCATTTTATCGATCCCGACAGAGACATGATGTTCTGGCTTGCTGTGCCACACCAAAATGTCCACATTCTGAAATAACTTGGTTCCAGAGACCTGGCCCAGACCAATCTTTACGAAAGAGGTCCCGGGAGCAATTATTCAGCAGCCGCTGGGGTATATTATGAGTGGAAGAGGAAAAGGTTAATTTAAAAAAAGTGATATTTTGGGTTGCAGACTCTTTGAGTTAAAGGAGAATGCAAGTGTTGGCGAGAGGGAGTACTTTGGTTTTAAAGTTCTTTCTCAACTTGAAGCCACTTTGAAAACTAATTTCTTAAGGTATAATTGACGCCTATTTTAATTTCTCTTTCCATTCCCACACACGACTGGGAGCTGCTCCATTCGTATCTGCAGTGCGATTTTTCACCCGGCACCTCACAGAACATTCTGTAGATTGGATTCTGGGCTGATCTGTAACATACATACAGCCTATTACATGGCTGCACTCAGCACCAGGCTGGGATGCCGCTGGATGGAGCTGTCCACTCACCATGGACATTGAGAGATTGGCTCATTGCTGTGTGGAGACCCAATAAGAATCGGGGAAAGAAAAAGATTGAAATACAAATTCCTCTTGCAACAGCAATTTGCACTTGCATTGATTGTAATAGTGGTGAAAGGTCCCAAGGTTCTTCACAAGAGAGGACAGAGCATCAACATCCAGATAGAAGAATTCAGAAAGGTGGCATAGAGCTTGGTTGAAGCGAGAGGTTTGAGGAGACTTTTGAAGGTGGGAGGAGATGTAATAAGGTGGATGGGGCCTAAGGAGAGAGTTCATATCCAGGGTGGTGGTGGCTGAAAGCTCTGTCATTGATGGTGATGGGGCGGGGTAAGATTACAGAGTAGGCCAGAGTCCGAAGGTGTGGACTGGTATGTAGGGCTGGAAATAGTTGCAGAGGTAGAGTGGAGTGAAACTGCACACAGTCACTATACTCACTGGTCACTGACACACAGTCGCTATACTCACTATGATTACCTACACACAGTTGCCATACTCACTGTGGTTACCTACACACTGTCACTATACTCACTATGGTCACTGATACACTGTCACTATATTCACTATGGTCACTGACATACAGTCACTATACTCCCTATGGTTACACACACACAGTCACTATACTCACTATGGTTACACACACACAGTCACTATACTCACTGGGGTTACACACACACAGTCACTATACTCACTATGGTCACTGACACACTGTCACTATACTCACTATGGTTACACACACACAGTTGCCATACTCACTATGGTCACTGACACACAGTCGCTATACTCACTATGATTACCTACACACAATCACTATACTCACTATGGTTACACACACACT
Organism: Pristiophorus japonicus; assembly: GCF_044704955.1. NCBI lineage: Eukaryota > Metazoa > Chordata > Chondrichthyes > Pristiophoridae > Pristiophorus > Pristiophorus japonicus. Next base: position 220,941,190 of record NC_091984.1, on the reverse strand, counting down.
GTCACTATACTCACTATGGTCACTGATACACTGTCACTATACTCACTATGGTCACTGACACACAGTCACTATACTCACTATGGTCACTGACATACAGTCACTATACTCACTATGGTTACACATACACAGTCACTGTACTCACTATGGGGGGTCACTGATACACTGTCACTATACTCACTATGGTCACTGACACACAGTCGCTATACTCACGATGGTTACCTACACACAGTCACTCTACTCACTCTGGTTACACACACACAGTCACTATACTCACGATGGTTACCTACACACAGTTGCCATACTCACTGTGGTTACCTACACACTGTCACTATACTCACTATGGTCACTGACACACAGTCGCTATACTCACTATGATTACCTACACACAGTCACTATACTCACTATGGTTACACACACACAGTCACTATACTCACTGGTTACACACACACAGTCACTATACTCACTACGGTTACGCACACACAGTCACTATACTCACTATGGTTACACACACAGTCACTATACTCACTATGGTTACACCCACACAGTCACTATACTCACTGGTTACACACACACAGTCAATATACTCACTACGGTTACACACACACAGTCACGACACTCACTATGCTTACACACATAGTCACTATACTCACTATGGTCACTGACACACTGTCACTATACTCACTATGGTTACACACACACAGTCACTGTACTCACTATGGGGGGTTACTGACACACAGTCACTATACTCACTATGCTTACACACATAGTCACTATACTCACTATGGTCACTGACACACTGTCACTATACTCACTATGGTTACACACACACAGTCACCATACTCACTATGGGGGGTTACTGACACACACAGGAGGAACAAACCTGACACATCACATACACAACTTTAAATGTCTGATATATTTGCTAATCATTAAGTTCCAATCAGTGTCTCCTTTTGCACATTCTCCATTCTGCATTAGTGACACTGGCTAACAAGGGAAATTAGGGATAGTGTTAAATCCAAGGAATTGGCATATAAATTGGCCAGAAAAAGCAGCAACTCTGAGGACTGGGAGAAATTTAGAACTCAGCAGAGGAGGACAAAGGGGTTAATTATGAGGGGGGAAATAGAGTATGAGAGGAAGCTTGCAGGGAACATTAAAAACTGACTGCAAAAGCTTCTATACATATGTGAAGAGAAAAAGATTAGTGAAGACAAATGTTGGTCCCTTGCAGTCAGAATCAGGTGAATTTATAATGGGGAACAAAGAAATGGCAAACCAATTGAACAAATACTTTGGTTCTGTCTTCACAAGGAAGACACAAATAACCTTCCGGAAATACTAGGGGGACCGAGGGTCTAGTGAAAAGGAGGAACGGAGGGAAATCCTTATTAGTCAGGAAATTGTGTTAGGGAAATTGATGGGATTGAAGGCCGATAAATCCCAAGGGCCTGATAGTCTGCAACCCAGGGTACTTAAGGAAGTAGCCCTAGAATTAGTGGATGCATTGGTGATCATTTTCTAACAGTCTATCGACTCTGGATCGATTCCTATGGACTGGAGGGTAGCTAATGTAACATCACTTTTTAATCACACCACTTGGCTCCAAATCTCATTACAGTCTTGGTCCAAATGTAGACAAAGTTCAAATCCAGAGACAAGATGACAGATGACATATGATGAGAGACTGGATCAACTGGGCCTTTATACACTGGAGTTTAGAAGGATGAGAGGGGATCTCATAGAAACGTATAAGATTCTGACAGGACGGGACAGGTTAGATGCGGGAAGAATGTTCCTGATGTTGGGGAAGTCTAGAACCAGGGGACACAGTCTAAGAATAAGGGGTAGGCCATTTAGGACTGAGATGAGGAGAAACTTTTTCACTCAGAGAGTTGTTAACCTGTGGAATTCCCTGCCGCAGAGAGTCGTTGATGCCAGTTCATTGGATATATTCAAGAGGGAGTTAGATATGGCCCTTGCGGCTAAAGGGATCAAGGGGTATGGAGAGAAAGCAGGAAAGAGGTACTGAGATGTATGATCAGCCATGATCTTATTGAATGGTGGTGCAGGTTCGAAGGGACAAATGGCCAACTCCTGCACCTATTTTCTATGATAGCCCTTATATCAAGCGAGCATTTGACTGAGTGTGGCATCAAGAAGCCCCAGTGAAACTGAAAGTGATCAGAAGGAAAACTCTCCAGTAGCTGCAGCCAGGCCTAGCACAGTGGAAGCTGCTTGTAATTGTTGGGAGGCCAATCACCACAGCCCCAGGACATCGCTGCAGGAGTTCCTCAGGGCAGTGTCCTAGGCCCAACCATCTTCAGCTGCTTCATCAATGACCTTCCCTCCATCACACGGTCAGAGATGGGGCTGCTCACTGATGGTTGCAGTGTTCAGTTACATTAGCAATTCCTCAGATAATGAAGCAGTCCATGCCCACCTGCAGCAAGACCTGGACAATATCCAGGCTTGGGCTGATAAATGGGAAATAACATTTACACCACACAAGAGCCTGGCATTGACCATCTTCAACAAGAGAGAGTCTAACCATCTCAATTGACATTCAACGGCATTGCCAACACCGAATCACCCACAATCAACATCCTGGGGGATCACCAATAACCAGAAACGCAACTGGAACAAATGCTGTGGCTACAAATGCAGGTCAGAAGCTTGAGTGTTGTGTGGCATGTGACTCCGCTATTTAAGAATGGCTCAGTGGTGGTAAAATTATTGGAAAAAATTCATTTGGAAAGACATGGATTAATTAAGGACAGTCGGCATGGATTTGTTAAGGGAAAGTCGTGTCTGAATAACTTGATTACATATTTTGAGGAGGTAACCAGAAGGGTCAATGGGGGCAGTGCGTATGATGTAGTATATATGGATTTTAGCAAAGCTTTTGATAACGTTCCGCATAGAAACATAGAAAATAGATGCAGGAGTAGGCCATTTGGCTCTTTGAGCCTGTACCACCATTCAATATGATCATGGCTGATCATTCCTTCAGTACCCCATTCCTGCTTACTCTCCATACCCCTTTAGCCGTAAGGGCCACATCTAACTCCCTTTTGAATATATCTAACGAACTGGCCTCAACAACTTTCTGTGGTAGAGAATTCCACATGCTCACAACTCTCTGAGTGAAGAAGTTTCTCCTCATCTCGGTCCTAAATGGCTTACCCCGTATCCTTAGACTGTGACCCCTGGTTCTGGACTTCCCCAACATCGGGAACATTCTTCCTGCATCTAACCTGTCCAATCCTGTCAGAATTTTATAAGTTTCTATGAGATCCCCTCTCACTCTTCGAAATTCCATTGAATATAAGCCTAGTCGATCCCGTTTTTCTTCATATATCAGTCCTGTCATCCCGGGAATCAGTCTGGTGAACCTTCGCTGCTCTCCCTCAATAGCAGGAATGTCCTTCCTCAGATTAGGAGACCAAAATTGTACATAATATTCAAGGTGTGACATCACCAAGGCTCTCTATAACTGCAGTAAGACCTCGCTGCTCCTATACTTAAATCATCTCGCTATGAAGGCCAACATGCCATTTGCCGCCTTCACCGCCTGCTGTACCTGTATGCCAACTTTCAATGACTGATGTACCATGACATCCAGGTCTCATTGCACCTCCCCTTTTGCTAATCTGTCACATAGAAACATAGAAACATAGAAAATAGGTGCAGGAGCAGGCCATTCAGCCCTTCTACCCTGCACCGCCATTCAATGAGTTCATGGCTGAACATGAAACTTCAGTACCCCCTTCCTGCTTTCACGCCATACCCCTTGATCCCCCGAGTAGTAAGGACTTCATCTAACTCCCTTTTGAATATATTTAGTGAATTGGCCTCAACTACTTTCTGTGGTAGACAATTCCACAGGTTCACCACTCTCTGGGTGAAGAAGTTTCTTCTTATCTCGGTCCTAAATGGCTTACCCCTTATCCTTAGACTGTGACCTCTGGTTCTGGACTTCCCCAACATTGGGAACATTCTTCCTGCATCCAACCTGTCCAAACCCGTCAGAATTTTAAACGTTTCTATGAGGTCCCCTCTCACTCTTCTGAACTCCAGTGAATACAAGCCCAGTTGATCCAGTCTTTCTTGATAGGTCAGTCCCACCATCCCGGGAATCAGTCTGGTGAATCTTCGCTGCACTCACTCAATAGCAAGAATGTCCTTCCTCAAGTTAGGAGACCAAAACTGTACACAATACTCCAGGTGTGGCCTCACCAAGGCCCTGTACAACTGTAGCAACACCTCCCTGCCTCTGTACTCAAATCCCCTCGCTATGAAGGCCAACATGCCATTTGCTTTCTTAACCGCCTACTGTACCTGCATGCCAACCTTCAATGACTGATGTACCATGACACCCAGGTCTCGTTGCACCTTCCCTTTTCCTAATCTGTCACCATTCACATAATAATCTGCCTTCCTGTTTTTACCACCAAAGTGGATGACCTCACATTTATCTACATTATACCACATCTGTCATCTATTTGCCCACTCACCGAACCTGTCCAAGTCATGCTGCAGCCTCTTAGCAGCATCCTCATAGCTCACACTGCCACCCAGCTTAGTGTCATCTGCAAACTTGGAGATATTACATTCAATTCCTTCATCTAAATCATTAATGTATGTTGTAAATAGCTGGGGTCCCAGCACTGAACCTTGCAGTACCCCACTAGTCACTGCTTGCAATTCTGAAAAGGATCCGTTTATTCCTAGTCTTCGCTTCCTGTCTGCCAACCAGTTCTCTATCCACGTCAGTACATTACCCCCAATACTATGTGCTTTAATTTTGTACACGAATCTCTTGTGTGGGACCTTGTCAAAAGCCTTTTGAAAGTCTAAATACACCACATCCACTGGCTCCCCCTTGTCCACATGGCAGACTGGTCACAAAATAAAAGCCCATGGGATCCAGGGCAAAGTGGCAAGTTGCATCCAAATTAGCTCAGAGGCAGGAAGCAAAGGGTAATGGTTGATGGGTGTTTGTGTGACTGGAAGGATGTTTCCTGTGGGGTTCTGCAGGGCTGTGCCAGGTCCCTTGCTTTTTGTGGTATATATAATCGACTTGGACTTGAATGTTGGGGTATGATTAAGAAGTTGCAGATGTTACTAAAATAGGCTGTATCGTTGAAAATGAAGAAGAAAGCTGCAGATTGAAGAAAGATATCAATGTTCTGGTCAGGTGGGCAGAACAGTGGCAGACGGACTTCAATCCGGATAAGTGTGAGGCAATGAGACACGCCTCCACGCTGCTCCCAGGCAACGCTCGTCGCTCCTTTTATGGCCCGACCTGCCGCTGGTGTTCTCAGGATAGGTCCCTCATAATTTTATACACCTCAATAAGCTGTCTCCTCAGCCTCCTCAGTTCCAAAGAAAACATCCCCAGCCTATCCAATCTTTCCTCATAGCTAAAATTCTCCAGTCCAGGCTCGTAAATCTCCTCTGCACCCTCTCTAGTGCAATCTCATCTTTCCTGTAACGTGGTGTCCAGAACTGCACGCAGTACTCTGGAAGTGGCCTAACTAGTGTTTTAAACAACTCAAGCATAACCTTCCTGGTTTTGTATTCATTGCCTCGGCTAATTAAAGCAAATATTCCATATGCCTTCTTAACCACCGAGGGGCAGTCCGAGTGACCAGCATCGCGAGAGGAGCGGTGTGGGAGGATAAAGGACAGAGGCAGCGACTGAGAGCGGTGACAGTCCGAGGGACTAGCATCGCGAGAGGATCGGTGTGGGAGGAAAAAGGGCAGCGACTGAGAGCGGTGACAGTCCGAGGGAGCAGCATCGCGAGAGGAGCGGTGTGGGAGGATAAAGGACAGCGACAGCGACTGAGAGCGGTGACAGTCCGAGGGAGCAGCATCGCGAGAGGAGCGGTGTAGGAGGATAAAGGACAGCGACAGCGACTGAGAGCGGTGACAGTCCGAGGAACCAGCTGGTGCAGGGAGAGCAGGCAAAAAAGAAGTAAAAAGAAATCGAAGGGTGACGTCGCAGCCAAGGGGTAAGAGATTGGTGAGTAGTTTTTCTTCGTTTCATTTCCTTTATCAGTCGGTAACCTTTATCATTGTTGCCAAATTAAATTAATCTAAGGGTTAAGTCATGGCAGGAGAGCCCAGACACATGTCATGCTCCTCCTGTGCTATGTGGGAACTCAGGAACGCTTCCAGTGTCCCCTACGACTACATGTGCAGGAAGTGTATCCTGGTGCAGCCCTTGACAGACCGCATTGCGGCACTGGAGCAGCACATGGATTCACTCTGGAGCATCCGTGATGCTGAGGATGTCGTGAATAGCACGTTTAGTGAGTTGGACACACCGCAGGCAAAGGTTACTCAGGCAGATAAGGAATGGGTGACCATCAGGCAGAGCAGTGGAAGGAAGGTAGTGCAGGGGTCCCCTGTGGTCATCCCCCTCCAAAACAGATACAAGTTTTGGGTATTGTTGGGGGGGATGACTCATCGGGGAGGGCAGCAGCAGCCAAGTTCATGGCACCATGGGTGGCTCTGCTGCATAAGAGGGTAGCTAAGATATAGCTTAGCGATCCTGCAATTCTTACTCTGAATAGCACATGGCACTGATAGCAATCCTGAGATTACTACCTTTGAAGTCCTACTTTTTAATTTAACTCCTAGCTGCCTAAATTCAGCTTGTAGGATCTCATCCCGTTTTTTACCTATATCATTGGTGCCTATATGCACCACGACAACTGGCTGTTCACCCTCCCCTTCCAAAATGTCCTGCAGCCGCTCCGAGACATCCTTGACCCTTGCACCAGGGAGGCAACATACCATCCTGGTGTCTCGGTTGCAACCGCAGAAATGCCTATCTAGTCCCTTTACAATAGTATCCCCTACCACTATAGCTCTCCCACTCTTTTTCCTTCCCTCTTGTGCAGCAGAGCCACCCGTGGTGCCATGGACTTGGCTGCTGCTGCCCTCCCCGATGAGTCATCCCCCCCAACAGTACCCAAAACGGTGCATCTGTTTTGGAGGGAGGTGACCGCAGGGGACCCCTGCACTACCTTCCTTCCACTGCTCTTCCTGATGGTCACCCATTCCCTATCTGCCTGAGTAACCTTTACCTGCGGTGTGACCAACTCATTAAATATGCTATTCACGACATCCTCAGCATCGCGGATGCTCCAGAGTGAATCCATGTGCAGCTCCAGTGCTGCAGTGCGGTCTGTCAGGAGCTGCAGCTGGATACACGTCCCGCACATGTAGTCGTCAGGGACACTGGAAGCGTCCCTGGCTTCCCACGTAGCACAAGAGGAGCATGACACAAGTCCGGGCTCTCCTGCCATGAGTTAACCCTTAAATTACTTAATTTGGCAACAATGTCAAAGGTTCCATACTAATAAGGATATAAAAAGAAGAAAAAAAGATTAAATTCTCACCAATCCACCAGCCAATCACTTACCCTCTTGGCTGTGACGTCACACTTCGATTTCTTTTTACTTCTTTGTTTTACCTTTGGCCTCGATCTCCCGCTCTCGCTGTGATCTCGGGCCTCGGCTCCCCACTCCTTTTATCCCCAACACTGGTCCCACTCTCGCTGTGATCCCGGGCCTCGGCTCCCTGCTCCTTTTATCCCCAACACTGGTCCCACTCTCGCTGTGATCCCGGGCCTCGGGCACAGCTCCTTTTATCCCCAACACTGGTCCCACTCTCGCTGTGATCCCGGGCCTCGGCTCCCTGCTCCTTTTATCCCCGCCACTGGTCCCACTCTCGCTGTGATCTCGGGCCTCGGCTCCCCGCTCCTTTTATCCCCAACACTGGTCCCACTCTCGCTGTGATCTCGGGCCTCGGCTCCCTGCTCCTTTTATCCCCGCCACTGGTCCCACTCTCGCTGTGATCCCGGGCCTCGGCTCCCTGCTCCTTTTATCCCCGCCACTGGTCCCACTCTCGCTGTGATCTCGGGCCTCGGCTCCCTGCTCCTTTTATCCCCAACACTGGTCCCACTCTCGCTGTGATCTCGGGCCTTGGCTCCCCGCTCCTTTTATCCCCGCCACTGGTCCCACTCTCGCTGTGATCTTGGGCCTCGGCTCACCGCTCCTTTTATCCCCAACACTGGTCCCACTCTCGCTGTGATCTCGGGCCTCGGCTCCCCGCTCCTTTTATCCCCGACATTGGTCCCACTCTCGCTGTGATCTCGGGCCTCAGCTCCCCGCTCCTTTTATCCCCGCCACTGGTCCCACTCCAGTCACAAAAACACCTATCAACCATTACCCTTTGCTTCCTGCCTTTGAGCCAATTTTGGATCCTACTTGCCACTTTGCGTTGGATCCCATGGGCTTTTATTTTCGTGACCAGTCTACCATGTGGGAACTTATCAAAAGCCTTGCTAAAATCCATATACACTACATAATATGCACTGCCCTCATCGGCCCTCCTTGTTACCTCCTCAAAAAATTCAATCATGTTAGTCAGACACCGTCTTCCCTAAACAAATCCACGCTGACTGTCCCTGATTAATCCGTGACTTTCTAAATGAAGATTTATCCTGTCCCTCAGAATTTTTTCCAAATAATTTTCCCACTACCAAGGTTAGGTTGACTGGCCTGTAATTACTCGGTCTATCCCTTTCTCTGATAGAGCCTCTGCTATTTCCTCGCTTGCTTCTCTTAACAGCTTTCAAAGATGTTAAACCCTTTAATATTTACTCTCTCACTATGTTTATTTCATCTAATATTTCACACTCCTCCTCCCTGAATGGAATGACTGCATAGAAAAAACAAAGAAACAAAGAAATTTACAGCGCAGAAGAAGCCATTTTGGCCCATCGAGTCCGCTCTGGCCGAAATGTTAGTCCCACCTTTTTTTTAAGGCAACATATTTGCTTTGAACCCTCACGATCTCTTCTTTGAATGCCTCCCACTGATCTGAGACTGATTTACCTTCAAGTAGCTGTTTCCAGTCCACTTTGGCTCAATCACATCTCAGCAGAGTAAAATTAGCTTTTCCCCAATTGAGAACTTTTATTCCGGGTCTATCATTGTCCTTTTCCATAACTACCCTAAATCTAACTGAATTATGATCACTAGCACCTAAATGCTCTCCCACTGATACCCCTTCCACCTGCCCAGCTTCATTCCCTGAAACTAAATCCAGAACCACCCCCTCCCTTGTTGGGCTTGCTGCATACTGGCTAAAAAGGTTCTCTGGAATGCATTTTAGGAATTCTGCACCCTCATTATCTGGTCATATCACATTGCTGTTTGTGGGAGCTTGTTGTGTGCAAATTGGCTGCTGTGTTCCCTACATTACAACAGTGACTGCACGACAAAAGTACTTAATTTATCTCTAACCAGCTATTTAACCCCACAAATCAAGAAACACACGGTAAGTTTGTTAAATTCCATTGCACATTTATTTCCAGATGTTAAACTTCTCACATTTAAGTTGTTGAAATAACAGGACTTGAAACATAAATGACGCACAGGAAAAGACCTGCTGCTCCAGCCAGCATGTCCCACACAGCCGCGATGCTCTGTACCCGCAGACAACATTCGGCGATGACTTGAAACCGTTCGGTGAGTTGTGCTGAGTTCTGTGTCGTTCCGGCTCGCACGGAGACCGGCCTCAATCTTGTTTGTGAAAGTGCTAGCTGTCACACCCTTTAATTTGCCTTTCCTTTAGGCCGTGCCATACTCAGTGGATTGGAATTGAATTACAGAGCCAGCAATGCTCAGAAGAAAGATCAGCTCCTGAACATTAATGGACTGAAGGGGGGAGGGTTGGGGGATGGGGTGGGGGGGTGATAGGGGATGTGGATTTAATTATCGGGATGCATCGGCACAATTTGTCTGGGAAAATGTTTTTCCCCTCCTTCCCCGGCTCCCGCGCTGTGTTAACTTTTAGCACACTCCAGAACTCAGCTTGTTGACACCAAAAGACAACCCAGAACGAGGAGAATCCATTCACTTCCCTCCCCACAAGACATGAGAGACAACCAAGCGGCTTGAAAATGCCGTCACTTGAAGAATGAAGAGGAGCTTACGAGGGAACAGCTTACAAGGGAGCTGATCTTCAGTCGGGCATTCTCCACACACTGCTGGCGACTAACCAAGTAGCCGAGGAGGATGGGAACGGCAGCTTAAGTGACCAGGACAGACATGATGAAGTGATCATTACCCATGAATGCCTCACGTTGGGATACCCTAATCTGATGGGCATTCCATCTCAACAGCCAGCCCACCAATCAGAAGCTGGCAAGATCCAAATCCAGGTCCTGAAGGTTCACTTTACTGTTTGGATCTGGTGCTGGCATCCGTGAATAAGACTCACTTCAATCAATTTGTCCTGGGAGCCGGAGAGTCTGTTGCCTTGCAGGGCCCACCCTTCTCACCCTGAGTACCAGTGGGTCAGTGTCCAACAGTGTATGGAGCATGTTGGAATGAAACATAAAGGTTCCCGAAATAAAAAGTAGCTTGTCTTCAATCTTCAAATGACTCCTCTGTGAAGTCAGACCGGCAATATTTAACACCAGGGTGTATGAGAAGCAGGGTTTGTGAGGCAAGTACAGGGTTAACCAGATCCACCATCTGCTGCGATGTTCTGTAGCATCCTGGAGATCCGGCAACCCTGAGCAACAGAATCTAGAAATGAAAGAACGAAAGGCTGTCCAGCTTCTGCCCTGACTCGAGGTCCTCGAGTCGAGAGGTGATTGTCCGCTGATACGAGCAAGTTGATCGATCGGGTAACCCCCAAAGTGCTGAAGATATTCTGGACTACCTCAGTGTGGGGGTTGGGGTGAACCACAGAGCAGCTGAGTGTGCCGACTGTAGTATTGTCCACCCTGGCCCAATGTGGTAGCAAGAGAGTCACCCCGTCGTTGAAGCACCAATGGGAAGTAACACGTCAGCTTAACAGAGGGACCCAGGAGGGGGGTCCCAGACTGTAGAAATACCCGACTACTGTCAGACTGTCTGTCTGTAGACATACAAACATAGATATTTACAGCGCAGAAGGAGGCCATTTCAGCCCATCGTGTCCGCGCCGGATGAAAAAGAGCCACACAGCCCTCGGTCAGCAGCCCTGAAGGTTACATATAAACTTATGAACAATGACGGAAAGGCAAAGAGCACCCAGTCCAACCAATCCGCCTCACACAACTGCGACACCCCTTATACTGAAACATTCGACACTCCACCCCAACAGGAGTCATGTGATCTCCTGGAAGAGGCAAAAACAAGATAAAAAACTCAGGCCAATTTAGGGAGAAAAAATCTGGGAAAATTCTTCTCCGACCCATCCAGACTAGTCTTGGAGATCACAGCCTGGCCGCATTCTATTCCCTGCAGTACTTACCATTATATCTGCGCCGTCCAACAAAAGGTCATCCAGTCTAATCCCTATTACCAGCTATAGGTCCGTAACCCTGCAGGTTACTGAACTTTAAGTGCCCATCTAACCATCTCTTTCTAGTGGTGAAGGTTTCTGCATCCAGGCAGCGAGTTTCAGATCCCCACAACTCTCTGCGTAAAGAAGCCCCCCTCAAATCCCCTCTAAATCTTCCACCAACCACCTTAAAACTATCCCCCCTCATAATAGACCCGTCCATCAATGGAAAAACTCTTACTACCCACTATATCCAGGCCCATCAATATTTTGCACACCTCGATGAGGTCTCCTCTAAACCTCATCTGTTCCAATGAGAACAAACATAAAAACATAGAAAATTGGTGCAGGAGTAGGCCATTCGGCCCTTCGGGCCTGCACCACCATTCGATAAGATCATGGCTGATCTTGCAACTTCAGTACCCCATTCCTGCTTACTCTCCATACCCCTTGATCCCTTTAGCCGTAAGGGCCACATTTGAATATATTTAACAAACTGGCCGCAACAACTTTCTGTGGTAGAGAATTCCACAGGTTCACAATTCTCTGAGTGAAGAAGTTTCTCCTCATTGCGGACCTAAGTGGCTTACTCCTTATCCTTACACTGTGATCCCTGGTTCTGGATTTCCCCAACATCAGGAACATTCTTCCTTCGTCTAACATGTCCAATCCCATCAGAATTTTATATGTTTCAATGAGATCTCCTCTCATTCTTCTAAATTATAGTGAATATAAGCCAAGTCAATCCAGTCTTTCTTCATATGTCAGTCCTGCCATCCCGGAAATCAGTCTGGTGAACTTTCGCTGCACTCCCTCAATAGCAAGAATGTCCTTCCTCAGGTTAGACGACCAAAACTGTACACAGTATTCAAGGTGTGGTCTCACCAAGGCCCTGTACAACTGCAGTAAGACCTCCCTGCTCCTATACTCAAATCCCCGAGCTATGAAGGCCAACATGCCAGTTGACTTCTTCACCGCCTGCTGTACCTGCATGCCAACTTTCAATGACTGGTGTACCATGACACCCAGGTCTCGTTGCACCTCTCCTTTTCCTAATCTGTCACCATTCAGATAATATTCTGCCTTCGTGTTTTTGCCACCAAAGTGGATAACCTCACATTTATCTACATTATACTGCATCTGCCATGTATTTTCCCACTCACCTAACCTGGTCAAGTCACCCTGCAACCTCTTAGCATCCTCTTCACAGCTCACACTGCCACCCAGCTTACTGTCATCTGCAAATTTACATTCAATTCCTTTGTCTAAATCATTAATGTATATTGTAAATAGCTGGGGTCCCAGCACTGAACCTTGCGGTACCCCACTGGTCACTGCCTGCCATTCTGAAAAGGATCTGTTTATTCCCACTCTTTGCTTCCTGTCTGCCAACCAGTTCTCTATCCACGTCAATACATTACCCCCAATACCATGTGCTTTAAATTTGCACACTAATCTCTTGTGTGGGACCTTCTCAAAAGCCTTTGAAAGTCCAAATACACCACATCCATTGCTTCTCCCTTGTCCACTCAACCAGTTACATCCTCAAAAAATTCTCGAAGATTTGTTAAGCATGATTTCCCTTTCAAAAATCCATGCTGACTTGGACCGATCCTGTCACTGCTTTCCAAATGCGCTGCTATTACATCTTTCATAATTGATTCCAACATTTTCCCCACTACCGATGTCAGGATAACCAGTCTACAATTCACTGTTTTCTCTCTTCCTCCTTTTTTAAAAAGTGGGGTTACATTAGCTACACTCCAATCCATAGGACCTGATCCAGAGTCTATCGAATGCTGGAAAATTACCACCACTATTTCTAGCGCAACTTCCTTAAGTACCCAGCCTATCCGATCTGTACTCATAACTAAGATTCTCCAGTCCAGGCAGCATGCTAGTAAATGGCCTCTGCACCCTCTCTAGTGCAATAACATCCTTCCTATCATACGACGACTAGAACTGCTCGTAGTACTCCAGCTGTGGCCGAATCAAAGTATTATACAATTTAAGCATAACCTCCCTGCTCTGAAATTCTATGCCTCAGCCAATAAAGGCAAGCATTCCGTATGCCTTCTTAACCACCTTATCCTCCTGGTCTGCTACTTTCAGTGATCTGTGGACAAGCACTCCAAGGTCCTTTTGTTCATCTACACTATTAAGTGGCCTGCCGCTTAATGAGTATACCCTTTCCTTTTTAGCTCTCCCAAATTGCATCACCTCACACTTCTCTGAAATATATTCCATTTGCCACTGCTCTGCCCACCTCACCAGTAGATTGATATCCTCCTCCAGCCCGTAATTTTACTCTTCATTATCAACCATAGACATGCTGATTTACCCTGCAACGAGTCTGAAAGTGTATGATGTCTGCTGAAATGACAAGTCAACTCATCGATGTCCACTGGCCTTGAAGCCCATTCCTCCTGAATGTCGCAGCATTACCTGAAGAGCCTGATGGCTGTAGCCCAAATGCCTGGAGGACACTGTGCCCCAAGACCACCATCACTCGTTCAGATGCTGCGACAAAGGAGAACTGGGGCAACATTACTGGCCAAGTGATAGACATCAAGAATGTTCAACTGGAGACATATCTTCATCAGTTGAGCTTTCTGGATGACTATCTTTCACTCTCAGTGCAGATGATGACCAGTATGCCCACTAGTAGATAGTTCCTCTGATGGGCAAACATAGAAACATAGAAATTTACAGCGCAGGAGGAGGCCATTTCAGCCCATCGTGTCTGCGCCGGCCGAAAAGAGCTGCACAGCGCTTGGTCAGCAGCCCTCAAGGTTACATATAAACCTATAAACAATGGCGGAAAGGCAAAGAGCACCCAGCCCAACCAGTCCGCCTCACACAACTGCGACACCCCTGTAAGGGATAAATTCTAAAAGTTGTTAATAGGTGGTCAGAATTATGCTGAAAGTAGTGAACTTATCAGTATCAGGAGGGTCTATATAACTGCCTATGTATGTAACACTTGCTTATGTAGGTATAGCACAAATGTATAACGCATTGAGCTGAATCCGTAACCTCTGTAATACTTAAACAGCAAAATCAGCAGTTGTTGATCAGAAGTCTCTGAGTAAGAGATAAGTTTAGGCTCCTATTATACTGCGGCAAAGGGCAAGTGATGGAACAACACCACAGAAGGTGGGCACTCAGAGACAGTTAGATAAGGGTCGACAAATCAATGTAACTTCGCTAATACAATTAGACCTATCGAGAATTTTGTAGGAGGGCGCTCCTCTCCAAAACCTGTAGAATTTGTACTTGAAACCTCTTGTACTTCGGAGGTTTTAGGCTGAACCGTCCCGTGCATTGCTCGTAATAAAACCGGTAAACTGAGGTTTGGTTTGTTTACTGCCGTGGTCGTTATACAGTGGGAGCTGGGCGAGGTGTCGATGAACTATATCAGTTAATCCACCTTGAGGGAGAGAAGCTTCCTTTTACCCCAACACCCCTGATACTGAAAACATCTAAACTCCACCCCAATCGGAGTCATGTGATCTCCTGGGAGAGCCAAAAACCAGAGAAAAGCCCCGGCCAATTTATAGAGAAAAAATCTGAGAAAATTACTCTCCGACGCATCCGGCTGATCGACACTAGAAACATAGAAACATAGAAAATAGGTTCAGGAGTAGGCCATTCGGCCCTTCTAGCCTGCACCGCCATTCAATGAGTTCATGGCTGAACATGCAACTTCAGTACCCCATTCCTGCTTTCTCACCATACCCCTTGATTCCCCTAGTAGTAAGGACTTCATCTAACTCCTTTTTGAATATATTTAGTGAATTGGCCTCAACAACTTTCTGTGGTAGAGAATTCCACAGGTTCACCACTCTCTGGGTGAAGAAATTCCTCCTCATCTCGGTCCTAAATGGCTTCCCCCTTATCCTTAGACTGTGTCCCCTGGTTCTGGACTTCCCCAACATTGGGAACATTCTTCCTGCATCTAACCTGTCTAACCCCGTCAGAATTTTAAACGTTTCTATGAGGTCCCCTCTCATTCTTCTGAACTCCAGTGAATACAAGCCCAGTTGATCCAGTCTTTCTTGATAGGTCAGTCCCGCCATCCCGGGAATCAGTCTGGTGAACCTTCGCTGCACTCCCTCAATAGCAAGAATGTCCTTCCTCAGGTTAGGAGACCAAAACTGTACACAATACTCCAGGTGTGGCCTCACCAAGGCCCTGTACAATTGTAGCAACACCTCCCTGCCCTTGTACTCAAATCCCCTCGCTATGAAGGCCAACATGCCATTTGCTTTCTTAACCGCCTGCTGTACCTGCATGCCAACCTTCAATGACTGATGTACCATGACACCCAGGTCTCTTTGCACCTCCCCTTTTCCTAATCTGTCACCATTCAGATAATAGTCTGTCTCTCTGTTTTTACCACCAAAGTGGATAACCTCACATTTATCCACATTATACTTCATCTGCCATGCATTTGCCCACTCACCTAACCTATCCAAGTCGCTCTGCAGCCTCATAGAATCCTCCTTGCAGCTCACACTGCCACCCAACTTAGTGTCATCCGCAAATTTGGAGATACTACATTTAATCCCCTCGTCTAAATCATTAATGTACAGTGTAAACAGCTGGGGCCCCAGCACAGAACCTTGCGGTACCCCACTAGTCACTGCCTGCCATTCTGAAAAGTCCCCATTTACTCCTACTCTTTGCTTCCTGTCTGACAACCAGTTCTCAATCCATGTCAGCACACTACCCCCAATCCCATGTGCTTTAACTTTGCACATTAATCTCTTGTGTGGGACCTTGTCGAAAGCCTTCTGAAAGTCCAAATATACCACATCAACTGGTTCTCCCTTGTCCACTCTACTGGAAACATCCTCAAAAAATTCCAGAAGATTTGTCAAGCATGATTTCCCTTTCACAAATCCATGCTGACTTGGACCTATCATATTACCTCTTTCCAAATGCACTGCGATGACATCCTTAATAATTGATTCCATCATTTTACCCACTATCGATGTCAGGCTGACCGGTCTGTAATTCCCTGTTTTCTCTCTCCCTCCTTTTTTAAAAAGTGGGGTTACATTGGCTACCCTCCACTCCATAGGAACTGATCCCGAGTCAATGGAATGTTGGAAAATGACTGTCAATGCATCCACTATTTCCAAGGCCACCTCCTTAAGTACTCTGGGATGCAGTCCATCAGGCCCTGGGGATTTATCGGCCTTCAATCCCATCAATTTCCCCAACACAATTTCCCGACTAATAAGGATTTCCCTCAGTTCCTCCTCCCTACTAGACCCTCCGACCCCTTTTATATCCGGAAGGTTGTTTGTGTCCTCCTCAGTGAATACCGAACCAAAGTACTTGTTCAATTGGTCCGCCATTTCTTTGTTCCCCGTTATGACTTCCCCTGATTCTGACTGCAGGGGACCTACGTTTGTCTTTACTAACCTTTTTCTCTTTACATATCTATAGAAACTTTTGCAATCCGTCTTAATGTTCCCTGCAAGCTTCTTCTCGTACTCCATTTTCCCTGCCCTAATCAAACCCTTTGTCCTCCTCTGCTGAGTTCTAAATTTCTCCCAGTCCCCGGGTTCTCTGCTATTTCTGGCCAATTTGTATGCCACTTCCTTGGCTTTAATGCTATCCCTGATTTCCCTTGATAGCCACGGTTGAGCCACCTTCCCTTTTTTATTTTTACGACAGACAGGAATGTACAATTGTTGTAGTTCATCCATGCGGTCTCTAAATGTCTGCCATTGCCCATCCACAGTCAACCCCTTCAGTATCATTCGCCAATCTATCCTAGCCAATTCACGCCTCATACCTTCAAAGTTACCCTTCTTTAAGTTCTGGACCATGGTCTCTGAATTAACTGTTTCATTCTCCATCCTAATGCAGAATTCCACCATATTATGGTCACTCTTCCCCAAGGGACCTCGCACAACGAGATTGCTAATTAATCCTCTCTCATAACACAACACCCAGTCTAAGATGGCCTCCCCCTTAGTTGGTTCCTCGACATATTGGTCTAAAAAACCATCCCTTATGCACTCCAGGAAATCCTCCTCTACCGTATTGCTTCCAGTTTGGTTAACCCAATCTATGTGCATATTAAAGTCACCCATTATAACTGCTGCACCTTTATTGCACGCACCCCTAATTTCATGTTTGATGCCCTCCCCAACATCACTACTACTGTTTGGAGGTCTGTACACAACTCCCACTAACGTTTTTTGTCCTTTAGTATTCTGCAGCTCTACCCATATAGATTCCACATCATCCAAGCTAATGTCCTTCCGAACTATTGCCTTAATTTGCTCCTTAACCAGCAATGCTATCCCACCTCCTTTTCCTTTTATTCTATCTTTCCTGAATGTTGAATACCCCTGGATGTTGAGTTCCCAGCCCTGATCATCCTGGAGCCACGTCTCCGTAATCCCAATCACATCATATTTGTTAACATCTATTTGCACAGTTAATTCATCCACTTTATTGCGGATACTCCTTGCATTAAGACACAAAGCCTTCAGGCTTGTTCTTTTAACACCCTTTGTCCTTTTAGAATTTTGCTGTACAGTGGCCCTTTTTGTTCTTTGCCTTGGGTTTCTCTGCCCTCCACTTTTCCTCATCTCCTTTCTGTCTTTTGCTTTTGCCTCCTTTTTGTTTCCCTCTGTCTCCCTGCATTGGTTCCCATCCCGCTGCCATATCAGTTTAAATCCTCCCCAACAGCACTAGCAAACACTCCCCCTAGGACATTGGTTCCGGTCCTGCCCAGGTGCAGACCGTCCGGTTTGTACTGGTCCCACCTCCCCCAGAACCGGTTCCAATGCCCCAGGAATTTGAATCCCTCCCTGTTGCACCACTGCTCAAGCCACGTATTCATCTGCGCTATCCTGCGATTCCTACTCTGACTATCACGTGGCACTGGTAGCAATCGCGAGATTACTACTTTTGAGGTCCTACATTTTAATTTAGCTCCTAGCTCCTTAAATTCGTTTCGTAGGACCTCATCCCTCTTTGTCTTGGAGATCACACCCTGGCCGTATTCTATTCCCTGCAGTACTTACCATTATACCTGCCGTCCAACAAAAGGTCATCCAATCTAATCCCAATTACCAGCTCTCGGTCTGTAATGCTGCAGGTTACTGCACTTTAAGTGCCCATTCAACAATCTCTTAAAAGTGGTGAGGGTTTCTGCATCCACCACTCTTCCAGGCAGCGAGTTCCAGATCCCCACAACCCTCTGTGTAAAGATCACCCTTTCAAATCCCCTCTAAACCTTCCAGCAACCACCTTAAAACTATGCCCCCTTGAAATAGACTCCTTCACCAAAGGAAATAGACCCTTACTATCCACTATGTCCAGGCCCCTCAATATTTTGTGCACGTCGATGATGTCTCCTCTCCACCTCCTCTGTTCCAATGAGAACAAACCCAGCCGATGCAATCTGTCCTCATTACTAAGATTCTCCATTCCAGGCAGAATCTTGGTAAATCTCCTCTGCACCCTCTCTAGTGCAATCACGACCTTCCTATAACACAGCGACCAGAACTGCACGCAGTACTCCAGCTGTGGCCGAACCAAAGTATTATACAATTTAAGCATGACCTCGCTGCTCTTATATTCTATGCCTCGGCCAATAAAGATAAGCATTCCGTATGCCATCTTAACCACCTTATCCACCTGGCCTACTGCTTTTAGGAATCTGTGGACAAGCACTCCAAGGTCCCTTTGTTCATCTACACTATTAAGTGGCATACCGCTTAATCTGTACACCCTTTCCTTATTAACATAATTTCAAACTTCTCTGAAATAAATTTAATTTGCCATTGCACTGCCCACCTGACCAGTAGATTGATATCCTCCTGCAGCCAATGACTTTCCTCGTCATTATCAACCATAGACATGCTGACTTACCTCACACCGAGTCTGAAAGTGTACAATGTCCTATTATACCGTTCACACCCCGAGCCTGCTGAAATGACAAGTCAACTCATCCATGTCCAGTGGCCTTGAAGCCCATTCCTCCTGAATGTCGCAGCATTACCTGAAGAGCCTGATGGCTGTAGCCCAAATGCCTGGAGGACACTGTGCCCCAAGACCACCATCTCTCGTTCAGATGCTGCGACAAAGGAGAACTGGGGCAACATTACCGGCCGAGTGATAGACATCAAGAATGCTCAACTGGAGACATATCTTCATCAGTTGAGCCTTCTGGATGACTATCTCTCAGTCTCAGTGCAGATGGTGACCAGTATGCACACTAGCAGATAGTTTTCCTGATGGGCAACATAGAAACATAGAAATTTACAACGCAGAAGGAGGACATTTCGGCCCATCGTGTCCATACCAGCCGACAAAGAGCCACACGGCCCATGGTCAGCAGCCCTAAAGGTTACATATAAACTTATGAACAATGACGGAAAGGCAAAGAGCACCCAGCCCAACCAGTACACCTCACACAACTGCGGCACCTCTTATACTGAAAACATCGAAACTCCAACCCAACCGGAGTCATGTGATCTCCTGGGAGAGGCAAAAACCAGATTAAAACCCAGGCCAATTTAGCGAGAAAAAATCTGGGAAAATTCCTCTGTGCCCCATGCAGCTGATCGACACTCGTCTTGCAGGTCACACCCTGGCCGTATTCTATTCCCTGCAGTACTTACCATTATATCCGTGCCGTCCAACAAAAGGTCATCCAATAATCACAGTTACCAGCTCTAGGTCTGTAACGCTGCAGGTTACTGTACTTTAACTGCCCATCCAACCATCTCTTAAAAGTGGTGAGGGTTTCTGCATTCACCACTCTTCCAGGCAGTGAGTTCCAGATCCCCACAACCCTCTGCATAAAGAAGACCCCCTCAAATCCCCTCTAAACCTTCCACCAACCACCTTAAAACTATGTCCCCCTCGTAATAGACACCTCCACCAATGGAAATAGACCCTTACTATCCACTATGTCCAGGCCCCTCAATATTTTGTACAACTCAATGAGGTCTCCTCTCAACCTCTTCTGTTCCAATGAGAACAAACCCAGCCTATCCGATCTGTACTCATAACTAAGATTCTCCATTCCAGGCAGCATCCTAGGAAATCTCCTCTGCACTCTCTCTAATACATTCACATCCTTCCTATAATACAGCGACCAGAACTGCACACAGTACTCCAGCTGTGTCCCAACCAAAGTATTATACAATTTAAGCGTGACCTCGCTGCTCTTATATTCTATGCCTCGGCCAATAAAGGCAAGCATTCCGTATGCCTTCTTAACCACCTTATCCACCTGGCCTGCTGCTTTCAGGGATCTGTGGACAAGCACTCCACGTCTCTGAAAAATATTCCATTTGCCACTGCTCTGCCCACCTGACCAGCAGATTGAGATCCTCCTGCAGCCCATGTCTTTCCTCGTCATTATCAACCATAGACATGCTGACTTACCCCACACCGAGTCTGAAAGTGTACAATGTCCTGTTATATCGTTCAAACCTCGAGCCTGCAGAAATGACAAGTCAACTCATCGCTGTCCACTGGCCTTGAAGCTCATTCCTCCCGAATGTCGCAGCATTACCTGAAGAGCCTGATGGCTGTAGCCCAAATGCCTGGAGAACACTATGCCCCAAGACCACCATCACTTGTTCAGATGCTGCGACAAAGGAGAATTGTGGCAACATTACCGGCCGAGTGATAGACATCAAGAATGCTCAACTGGAGACATATCTTCATCAGTTGAGCCTTCTGGATGATTAACTCTCGCTCTCAGTGTGGATGGTGACCAGTATGCCCAACTCGTAGATAGTTCCTCTGATGGTCAAACATAGAAACATACAAGCAAAGAAATTTACAGGGCAGAAGGAGGCCATTTCGGCCCATCGTGTCCGTGCCGGTCGACAAAGAGCCGCACGGCCCTTGGTCAGCAGCCCTAAAGGTTACATATAAACCTATAAACAATGACGGAAAGGCAAAGAGCACCCAGCCCAACCAGTCCGCCTCACACAATTGTGACACCCCTTATACTGAAAACATCTAAACTCCACTCCATCAAGTGATCTCCTGGGAGAGGCAAAATCCAGATAAAAACCCAGGCAAATTTAGGGAGAAAAAATGTGGGAAAATCCTCTCCGAACCAGTCTTGGAGATCACATCCTGGCTGTATTCTATTCCCTGTACTACTTACCATTATATGTGCACCGTCCAACCAAAGGTCATCCAATCTAATCCCAATTACCAGCTATCGGTCTGTAACCCTGCAGGTTACTGCACTTTAAGTGCCCATCCAATCATCTCTTAAAAGTGGTGAGGGTTTTTGCATCCACTACTCTTCCAGGCAGCGAGTTCCAGATCCCCACAAACCTCTGCGTAAAGAAGACCCTCAGAAATCCTTTCTAAACCTTCCACCAACCATCTTAAAACTATGCCCCCTCGTAATAGACCCCTCCACCGAAGGAAATAGACCCTGACTATCCACGATGTCCAGGCCCTTCAATATTTTGTAGACCGAGATGAGGTCTCCTCTCCACCTCCTCTGTTCCAATGAGAACAAACCCAGCCTATCCAATCTGTCCTCAAAACTAAGATTCTCCATTCCAGGCAGAATCCCAGTAAATCTCCTCTGCACCATCTCTAGCGCAATCACGACCTTCCTATAATACAGCGACCAGAACTGCACGCAGTACTCCAACTGTGGCCGAACCAAAGTATTATACAATTTAACCATAACATCGCTGCTCTTATATTCTATGCCTCAGCCAATAAAGGCAAGCATTCCGTATGCCATCTTAACCACTTTATCCATCTGGCCTGCTAATTTCAGTGATCTGTGGACAAGCACTCCAAGGTCCCTTTGTTCATCTACACTATTAAATGGCCTACTGCTTAATGTGTATACCCTTTCCTTATTAACATCATCTCACACTTCTCTGAAATAAATTCCATTTGCCACTGCTCTGCCCACCTCACCAGTAGATTGATATCCTCCTGCAGCCCAAGACTTTCCTCGTCATTATCAACCATAGTCATGCTGACTTACCCTGCACCGAGTCTGAAAGTGTACAATGTCCTATTATACCGTTCACACCCCGAGCCTGCTGAAATGACAAGTCAACTCATCCATGTCCAGTGGCCTTGAAGCCCATTCCTCCTGAATGTCGCAGCATTACCTGAAGAGCCTGATGGCTGTAGCCCAAATGCCTGGAGGACACTGTGCCCCAAGACCACCATCTCTCGTTCAGATGCTGCGACAAAGGAGAACTGGGGCAACATTACCGGCCGAGTGATAGACATCAAGAATGCTCAACTGGAGACATATCTTCATCAGTTGAGCCTTCTGGATGACTATCTCTCAGTCTCAGTGCAGATGGTGACCAGTATGCACACTAGCAGATAGTTTTCCTGATGGGCAACATAGAAACATAGAAATTTACAACGCAGAAGGAGGACATTTCGGCCCATCGTGTCCATACCAGCCGACAAAGAGCCACACGGCCCATGGTCAGCAGCCCTAAAGGTTACATATAAACTTATGAACAATGACGGAAAGGCAAAGAGCACCCAGCCCAACCAGTACACCTCACACAACTGCGGCACCTCTTATACTGAAAACATCGAAACTCCAACCCAACCGGAGTCATGTGATCTCCTGGGAGAGGCAAAAACCAGATTAAAACCCAGGCCAATTTAGCGAGAAAAAATCTGGGAAAATTCCTCTGTGCCCCATGCAGCTGATCGACACTCGTCTTGCAGGTCACACCCTGGCCGTATTCTATTCCCTGCAGTACTTACCATTATATCCGTGCCGTCCAACAAAAGGTCATCCAATAATCACAGTTACCAGCTCTAGGTCTGTAACGCTGCAGGTTACTGTACTTTAACTGCCCATCCAACCATCTCTTAAAAGTGGTGAGGGTTTCTGCATTCACCACTCTTCCAGGCAGTGAGTTCCAGATCCCCACAACCCTCTGCATAAAGAAGACCCCCTCAAATCCCCTCTAAACCTTCCACCAACCACCTTAAAACTATGTCCCCCTCGTAATAGACACCTCCACCAATGGAAATAGACCCTTACTATCCACTATGTCCAGGCCCCTCAATATTTTGTACAACTCAATGAGGTCTCCTCTCAACCTCTTCTGTTCCAATGAGAACAAACCCAGCCTATCCGATCTGTACTCATAACTAAGATTCTCCATTCCAGGCAGCATCCTAGGAAATCTCCTCTGCACTCTCTCTAATACATTCACATCCTTCCTATAATACAGCGACCAGAACTGCACACAGTACTCCAGCTGTGTCCCAACCAAAGTATTATACAATTTAAGCGTGACCTCGCTGCTCTTATATTCTATGCCTCGGCCAATAAAGGCAAGCATTCCGTATGCCTTCTTAACCACCTTATCCACCTGGCCTGCTGCTTTCAGGGATCTGTGGACAAGCACTCCACGTCTCTGAAAAATATTCCATTTGCCACTGCTCTGCCCACCTGACCAGCAGATTGAGATCCTCCTGCAGCCCATGTCTTTCCTCGTCATTATCAACCATAGACATGCTGACTTACCCCACACCGAGTCTGAAAGTGTACAATGTCCTGTTATATCGTTCAAACCTCGAGCCTGCAGAAATGACAAGTCAACTCATCGCTGTCCACTGGCCTTGAAGCTCATTCCTCCCGAATGTCGCAGCATTACCTGAAGAGCCTGATGGCTGTAGCCCAAATGCCTGGAGAACACTATGCCCCAAGACCACCATCACTTGTTCAGATGCTGCGACAAAGGAGAATTGTGGCAACATTACCGGCCGAGTGATAGACATCAAGAATGCTCAACTGGAGACATATCTTCATCAGTTGAGCCTTCTGGATGATTAACTCTCGCTCTCAGTGTGGATGGTGACCAGTATGCCCAACTCGTAGATAGTTCCTCTGATGGTCAAACATAGAAACATACAAGCAAAGAAATTTACAGGGCAGAAGGAGGCCATTTCGGCCCATCGTGTCCGTGCCGGTCGACAAAGAGCCGCACGGCCCTTGGTCAGCAGCCCTAAAGGTTACATATAAACCTATAAACAATGACGGAAAGGCAAAGAGCACCCAGCCCAACCAGTCCGCCTCACACAATTGTGACACCCCTTATACTGAAAACATCTAAACTCCACTCCATCAAGTGATCTCCTGGGAGAGGCAAAATCCAGATAAAAACCCAGGCAAATTTAGGGAGAAAAAATGTGGGAAAATCCTCTCCGAACCAGTCTTGGAGATCACATCCTGGCTGTATTCTATTCCCTGTACTACTTACCATTATATGTGCACCGTCCAACCAAAGGTCATCCAATCTAATCCCAATTACCAGCTATCGGTCTGTAACCCTGCAGGTTACTGCACTTTAAGTGCCCATCCAATCATCTCTTAAAAGTGGTGAGGGTTTTTGCATCCACTACTCTTCCAGGCAGCGAGTTCCAGATCCCCACAAACCTCTGCGTAAAGAAGACCCTCAGAAATCCTTTCTAAACCTTCCACCAACCATCTTAAAACTATGCCCCCTCGTAATAGACCCCTCCACCGAAGGAAATAGACCCTGACTATCCACGATGTCCAGGCCCTTCAATATTTTGTAGACCGAGATGAGGTCTCCTCTCCACCTCCTCTGTTCCAATGAGAACAAACCCAGCCTATCCAATCTGTCCTCAAAACTAAGATTCTCCATTCCAGGCAGAATCCCAGTAAATCTCCTCTGCACCATCTCTAGCGCAATCACGACCTTCCTATAATACAGCGACCAGAACTGCACGCAGTACTCCAACTGTGGCCGAACCAAAGTATTATACAATTTAACCATAACATCGCTGCTCTTATATTCTATGCCTCAGCCAATAAAGGCAAGCATTCCGTATGCCATCTTAACCACTTTATCCATCTGGCCTGCTAATTTCAGTGATCTGTGGACAAGCACTCCAAGGTCCCTTTGTTCATCTACACTATTAAATGGCCTACTGCTTAATGTGTATACCCTTTCCTTATTAACATCATCTCACACTTCTCTGAAATAAATTCCATTTGCCACTGCTCTGCCCACCTCACCAGTAGATTGATATCCTCCTGCAGCCCAAGACTTTCCTCGTCATTATCAACCATAGTCATGCTGACTTACCCTGCACCGAGTCTGAAAGTGTACAATGTCCTATTATACCGTTCACACCCCGAGCCTGCTGAAATGACAAGTCAACTCATCCATGTCCAGTGGCCTTGAAGCCCATTCCTCCTGAATGTCGCAGCATTACCTGAAGAGCCTGATGGCTGTAGCCCAAATGCCTGAAGGACACTGTGCCCCAAGACCACCATCTCTCGTTCAGATGCTGCGACAAAGGAGAACTGTGGCAACATTACTGGCTGAGTGGTAGACATCAAGAATGCTCAACTGGAGACATATCTTCATCAGTTGAGCCTTCTGGATGACTATCTCTCACTCTCAGTCTGGATGGTGACCAGTATGCCCATGAGTAGATAGTTCCTCTGATGGAGTAATATAGAAGCATAGAAATTTACAGCACAGAAGGATGCCATTATGGCCCATCGTGTCCGTGCCGGCCGACAAAGAGACGCACGGCCCTCGGTCAGCAGCCCTAAAGGTTACATATAAACTTATGAACAATGACGGAAAGGCAAAGAGAACCCAGCCCAACACGTCTGCCTCAAACAACTGCGACACCCCTTGTACTGAAAACATCTAAACTCCACCCCAACCGGAGTCATGTGATCTCCTGGAAGAGCCAAAAAACAGATAAAAACCGAAGCCAATTTAGGGAGAAAAAATCTGGGAAAATTCCTCTCCGACCCATCCGGGTGATCGACACCAGTCTTGGAGATCACAGCCTGGCCGTATTCCCTGCAGTACGTACCATTATATCTGCGCCGTCCAATAAACGGTCGTCCAATCCAGTCACAATTACCAGCTCTAGGTCTGTAACCCTGCAGGTTACTGAACATTAAGTTGCCATCCAACCATCTCTTAAAAGTGGTGAGGGTTTCTGCATCCACCACTCTTCCAGGCAGCGAGTTCCAGATCCCCACAACCCTCTGCATAAAGATGACTCTATCAAATCCCCTCTAAACCTTCCAGCAACGAGCTTAAAACTATGCCCCCTTATAATAGACATCCTCCACCGAAGGAAATAGACCCTGACTATCCACGATGTCCAGGCCCTTCAATATTTTGTATACCTAGATGAGGTCTCCTCTCCACCTCCTCTGTTCCAATGAGAACAAACCCAGCCTATCCAATCTGTCCTCATAACTGAGATTCTCCATTCCAGGCAGAATCCCAGTAAATCTCCTCTGCACCATCTCTAGCGCAATCACGACCTTCCTATAATACAGCGACCAGAACTGCACGCAGTACTCCAGCTGTGGCCGAACCAAAGTATTATACAATTTAACCATAACGTCGCTGCTCTTATATTCTATGCCTCGGCCAATAAAGGCAAGCATTCCGTATGCCTTCTTAACCACCTTATCCATCTGGCCTGCTAATTTCAGGGATCTGTGGACAAGCACTCCAAGGTCCCTTTGTTCATCTACACTATTAAATGGCCTACTGCTTAATGTGTATACCCTTTCCTTATTAACATCATCTCACACTTCTCTGAAATAAATTCCATTTGCCACTGCTCTGCCCACCTCACCAGTAGATTGATATCCTCCTGCAGCCCAAGACTTTCCTCGTCATTATCAACCATAGTCATGCTGACTTACCCTGCACCGAGTCTGAAAGTGTACAATGTCCTATTATACCATTCACACCCCGAGCCTGCTGAAATGACAAGTCAACTCATCCATGTCCAGTGGCCTTGAAGCCCATTCCTCCTGAATGTCGCAGCATTACCTGAAGAGCCTGATGGCTGTAGCCCAAATGCCTGAAGGACACTGTGCCCCAAGACCACCATCTCTCGTTCAGATGCTGCGACAAAGGAGAACTGGGGCAACATTACTGGCTGAGTGGTAGACATCAAGAATGTTCAACTGGAGACATATCTTCATCAGTTGAGCCTTCTGGATGACTATCTCTCACTCTCAGTCTGGATGGTGACCAGTATGCCCACGAGTAGATAGTTCCTCTGATGGAGCAATATAGAAGCATAGAAATTTACAGCACAGAAGGATGCCATTATGGCCCATCGTGTCCGTGCCGGACGACAAAGAGACGCACGGCCCTCGGTCAGCAGCCCTAAAGGTTACATATAAACTTATGAACAATGACGGAAAGGCAAAGAGAACCCAGCCCAACACGTCTGCCTCAAACAACTGCGACACCCCTTGTACTGAAAACATCTAAACTCCACCCCAACCGGAGTCATGTGATCTCCTGGAAGAGCCAAAAAACAGATAAAAACCGAAGCCAATTTAGGGAGAATAAATCAGGGAAAATTCCTTTCCGACCCATCTGTGTGATCGACACCAGTCTTGGAGATCACAGCCTGGCCGTATTCCATTCCCTGCAGTACGTACCATTATATCTGCGCCGTCCAATAAACGGTCGTCCAATCCAGTCACAATTACCAGCTCTAGGTCTGTAACCCTGCAGGTTACTGAACATTAAGTGCCCATCCAACCATCTCTTAAAAGTGGTGAGGGTTTCTGCATCCACCAATCTTCCAGGCAGCGAGCTCCAGATCCCCACAACCCTCTGCATAAAGATGACTCTATCAAATCCCCTCTAAACCTTCCAGCAACGAGCTTAAAACTATGCCCCCTCATAATAGACATCCTCCACCAAAGGAAATAAACCCTTACTATCCACTATTTCCAGGCCACTCAATATTTTGTACACCTCGATGAGGTCTCCTCTCCACCTCCTCTGTTCCAATGAGAACAAACCCAGCCTATCCAATCTGTCCTCATAGCTAAGATGCTCCATTCCAGGCAGCATTCTAGTAAATCTCCTCTACACCCTCTCTCATGCCATCACAACCTTCCTATAATACAGTGGCCAGAACTGCACGCAGTACTCCAGCTGTGGCCGAACCAAAGTATTATACAATTTAAGCATAACTTCGCTGCTCTTAAATTCTATGCCTCCGCCAATAAAGGCAAGCATTCTGCAGATCTTCTTATCCACCTGGCCTGCTAATTTCAGGGATCTGTGGACAAGCACTCCAAGGTCCCTTTGTTCATCTACACTATTAAGTGGCATACCGCTATAATCTGTACACCCTTTCCTTATAAGCATCACCTCACACTTCTCTGAAATAAATTCCATTTGCCACTGCTCTGCCCACCTGACCAGTAGATTGATATCTTTCTGCAGCCCAAGACTTTCCTCTTCATTATCAACCATAGACATGCTGACTTACCCTGCACCGGGTCTGAAAGTGTACAATGTCCTATTATACCGTTCACACCCCGAGCCTGCTGATATGACAAGTCAACTCATCCATGTCCACTGGCCTTGAAGCCCATTCCTCCTGAATGTCGCAGCATTACCTGAAGAGCCTGAAGCTTGTAGCCCAAATGCCTGGAGGACACTGTGCCCCAAGACCACCATCTCTCGTTCAGATGCTACGACAAAGGAGAACTGCGGCAACATTACCGGCCGAATGTTGGACATCAAGAATGCTCAACTAGAGACATATCTTCATTATTTGAACCTTCTGGTGACTATCTCTCACTCTCAAACTGGATGGTGACCAGTATGCCCACGAGGAGATTGTTCCTCTGATGGTCAAACATAGAAACAAAGAAATTTACAGCGCAGAAGGAGGCCATTTCGTCCTTTCATGTCCGTGTCTACCGACTAAGAGTTGCACAGCCCTTGGTCAGCAGCCCTAAGGTTACAGATAAATCTATGAACAATGATGGAAAGGCAAAGAGATCCCAGCCCAACCAGTCCGCTTCACACAATTGCGACACCCCTTATACTGAAAATATCGACACTCCACCCCATCCGGAGCCATGTGATCTCCAGGGAGAACAAAAACCAGTTTAAAGGGTCAATTTAGGGAGAAAATATCTCGGAAAATTTCATTCCGAGCCATCCAGGCGATCGACACTAGTCCAGGAGATCACCCTGGCCGTATTCTATTCCCTGCAGTACTTACCATTATATATGGGCCGTAGAACAAAAGGTCATCCAGTCTAATCCTGATTACCAGCTCTAGGTCCGTAACCCTGCAGGTGACTGCACTTTAAGCGCCCATCCAACCATCTCTTAAAAATGGTGAGGGTTTCAGCATCCACCACTCTTCCAGGCAGCGAGTTCACGATCCCCACAAACGTCTGCGTAAAGAAGACCCCCTCAAATCCCCTCAAACCTTCCACCAACCATCTTAGAATATGCCCCCTCGTAATGGAAATAGACTTACTATCCACTATGTCCAGGCCCCTCTATATTTTTTGCACCTCGATGAGGTATCCTCTCAATCTCCTCTGTTCCAATGAAGACAAATCAAGCCTATCCGATCTGTACTCATAACTAAGATTCTCCATTCCAGGCAGCATCCTAGGAAATCTTCTCTGCACCCTCTCTAGTGCAATCACATCCTTCATATAATACAGCGAAAAGAACTGCACGCAGTACTCCAGCTGTGGCCTAACCAAAGTATTATACAATTTAAGCATAACCTCAGCCAATAAAGGCAAGCATTCCGTATGCCTCCTTAATCACCGTATCCACCTGGCCTGCTGCTTTCAGGGATCTGTGGACAAGCACTCCAAGGTCCCTTTGTTCATCGACACTTTTAAGTGGCATACCGCTTTATGTGTATACCCTTACCTTATTAGCCCTCCTAAAGTGCATCACCTCACACTTCTCTGAAATATATTCCATTTGCCACTGCTCTGCCCACCTCACCAGTCGATTGATATCCTCCTGCAGCCCAAGACTTTCCTCGTCATTATCAACCATAGACATGCTGACTTACCTCACACCGAGTCTGAAAGTGTACAATGTCCTATTGTACCTTTCACACCCTGAGCCTGCTGAATGACAAGTCAACTCATCCATGTCCAGTGGCCTTGAAGCCCATTCCTCCCGAATGTCGCAGCATTACCTGAAGAGCCTGATGGCAGGAGGACACTGTGCCCCAAGACCACCATCTCTCGTTCAGATGCTGCGACAAAGGAGAACTGTGGCAACATTACCGGTCGAGTGATAGACATCAAGAATGTTCAACTAGAGATATATCTTCATCATTTCAACCTTCTGGTGACTACCTCTCACTCTCAAACTGGTAGATTGTTCCTCTGATGGTCAAACCTAGAAACATACAAATTTACAACGCAGAAGGAGGCCATTTCGGCCCATCGTGTCCGCGCCGGCCGACAAAGAGCCACACGGCCCTTGGTCAGCAGCCCTAAAGGTATAAACCAATGAACAATGACGGAAAGGCAAAGAACACCCAGCCCAAGCAGTTCGCCTCTCACAACTGCGACACCCCTTATACTGAAAATATCTACACTCCATCCCATCCGGAGCCATGTGATCTCCTGGGAGAGGCAAAAACCAGACAAAAAACCCAGGCCAAGTTAGGGAGAAACTATCTCGGAAAAGTTCTCTCTGACCCATCCACGTGATCGACACTAGTCCAGGAGATAGCACCCAGGCCATATTCTATTCCCTGCAGTACTTACCATTATATCTGCGCCGTAGATCAATAGTTCATCCAGTTTAATCCCAATTACAAGCTCTCGGACTGTAACCCTGCAGGTTACTGCACTTCAAGTGCCCATTCAACCATCTCTTAAAAAGTGGTGAGGGTTTCTGCATCCACCACTCTTCCAGGCAGCGAGTTCACGATCCCCACAACACTCTGCGTAAAGAAGCCCCCCTCAAATCCCCTCAAAACTTCCACCAACCATATTAAAATATGCCCCCTCGTAATAAACCCCTCCACCAAAGGCAATAGACCCTTACTATCCACGATGTCCAGGCCCCTCAATATTTTGTACACCTCGATGAGGTCTCCTCTCAATCTCCTCTGTTCCTTGAGAACAAACCCAGCCTATCCAATCTGTCTTCATTACTAAGAGCCTCCATTCCAGGCAAAATCCTAGTAAATCTCCTCTGCACCCTCTCTAGTGCAATCACAATCTTCCTATAATATGGCGACCAGAACTGCAGGCAGTACTCCAGCTGTGGCCTAACCAAAGTATTATACAATTTAAGCATCACTTCGCTGCTCTTAAATTCTATGCCTCGGCCAATAAAGGTAAGCATTCCGCAGGCCTTCTTAACCACTTTATCCACCTGGCCTGCTGCTTTCAGGGATCTGTGGCCTAGCACTCCAGGGTCCCTTTGTTCATCTACACTATTAAGTGGCACAACGCTTGATGTGTACACCCTTTCCTTATAAGCATCACCTCACACTTCTCTGAAATACATTCTATTTGCCACTGATCTGCCCACCTGACCAGGAGATTGATATCCTCCTGCAGCCCAAGACTTTCCTCTTCATTATCAACCATAGACATGCTGACTTACCCCGCACCGAGTCTGAAAGTGTACAATGTCCTATTATACCGTTCATACCCCGAGCCTGCTGAAATGACAAGTCAACTCATCCACGTCCACTGGCCTTGAAGCCCATTCCTCCTGAATGTCGCAGCATTCCCTGAAGAGCCTGATGGCTGTAGCCCAAATGCCTGAAGGACACTGTGCCCCAAGACCACCATCTCTCGTTCAGATGCTGTGACAAAGGAGAACTGTGGCAACATTACTGGCTGAGTGGTAGACATCAAGAATGTTCAACTGGAGACATATCTTCTTTAGTTGAGCCTTCTGGATGACTATCTCACTCTCAGTGCGGATGGTGACCAGTATGCCCACTGATAGATAGTTCCTCTGATGGTCAAATATAGAAACATAGAAATTTACAGCGCAGAAGGACGCCATTTCGGCCCATCGTGCCCATGCCGGCCGACAAAGAGCTGCACGGCCCTCAGTCAGCAGCCCTAAAGGTTACATATAAACCTATGAACAATGACAGAAAGGCAAAGAGAACCAAGCCCAACCAGTCCGCCTCACACAACTGCGACACCCCTTATACTGAAAACATCTAAACTCCACCCCAACCGGAGTCATGTGAACTCCTGGGAGAGGCAATAACCAGATAAAAGCCCCGGCCAATTTAGGGAGAAAAAATCTGGAAAAATTCCTCTCCGACCCATTCGGGTGATCGACACTAGTGTTGGAGATCACACCCTGGCCATATTCTATTCCCTGTAGTATTTACCATTATATCTGTGCCATCCAACAAAAGGTCATCCAATTTAATCACAATTACCAGCTCTTGGTCTGTAACCCTGCAGGTTACTGCACTTTAAGTGCCCATCCATCCATCTCTTAAAAGTGCTGAGGGTTTCTGCATCCACCACTCTTCCAGGCAGCGAGTTCCAGATCCCCACAACCATCTGCGTAAAGAAGCCCCCCCTCAAATCACCTCTAAACCTTCCACCAACCATATTAAAACAATGACCCTCGTAATAGATCACTCCACCCTTACTATCCACCATGTGCAGGCCCTTCAATATTTTGTACACCTCGATGAGGTCTCCTCTCAATCTCCTCTGTTCCAATCAGAACAAACCCAGCCTATCCAATCTGTCCTCATAACTAAGATTCTCCATTCCAGGCAGCATCCTAGTAAATCTCCTCTGCACCCTCTCGAGTGCAATCACAACCTTCCTATAATACGGCGACCAGAACTGCACGCAGGACTCCAGCTGTGGCCTAGCCAAAGTATTATACAATTTAAGCATAACTTCGCTGATCTTAAATTCTATGCCTCGGCCAATAAAGGCAAGCTTTCCGCAGGCCTTCTTAACCACTTTATCCACCTGGCCTGCTGCTTTCAGGGATCTGTGGCCTAGCACTCCAGGGTCCCTTTGTTCATCTACACTATTAAGTGGCACAACACTTAATGTGTATACCCTTTCCTTATAAGCATCACCTCAAACTTCTCTGAAATAAATTCTATTTGCCACTGATCTGCCCACCTGACCAGGAGATTGATATCTTCCTGCAGCCCAAGACTTTCCTCTTCATTATCAACCATAGTCATGCTGACTTACCCCGCACCGGGTCTGAAAGTGTACAATGTCCTATTATACCGTTCACACCCCGAGCCTGCTGAAATGACAAGTCAACTCATCCATGTCCACTGGCCTTGAAGCCCATTCCTCCTGAATGTCGCAGCATTACCTGAAGAGCCTGATGGCTGTAGGCCAAATGCCTGGAGGACACTGTGCCCCAAGACCACCATCTCTCGTTCAGATGCTGCAACAAAGGAGAACTGTGGCAACATTACTGGCTGAGTGGTAGACATCAAGAATGCTCAACTAGAGACATATCTTCATCATTTCAACCTTCTGGTGACTATCTCTCACTCTCAAACTGGATGGTGACCAGTATGCCCACTAGGAGATTGTTCCTCTGATGGTCAAACATAGAAACAAAGAAATTTACAGCGCAGAAGGAGGCCATTTCGGCCCATCGTGTCCGTGTCGGCCGACGAAGATTTGCACAGCCCTTGGTCAGCAGCCCTAAAGGTTACAGATAAATCTATGAACAATGATGGAAAGGCAAAGAGCACCCAGCCCAACCAGTTCGCCTCAAACAATTGCGACACCCCTTATACTGAAAATATCTACACTCCACCCCATCCGGAGCCATGTGATCTCCTGGGAGAACAAAAACCAGTTAAAAGGGTCAATTTAGGGAGAAAATTTCTTCCCGAGCCATCCAGGCGATCGACACTAGTCCAGGAGATCACACTGGCCGTATTCTATTCCCTGCAGTACTTACCAGTATATATGGGCCGTAGAACAAAAGGTCATCCAGTCTAATCCCAATTACCAGCTCTAGGTCCGTAACCCTGCAGGTTACTGCACTTTAAGTGCCCATCCAACCATCTCTTAAAAGTGGTGAGGGTTTCAGCATCCACCACTCATCCAGGCAGCGATTTTACGATCCCCACAACCCTCTGCAGAAAGAAGACCCCCTCAAATCCCCTCAAATCTTCCACCAACCATCTTAGAATATGCCCCCTTGTAATAAGCCCCTCCACCAATGGAAATAGACTGTTACTATCCACTATGTCCAGGCCCCTCAATATTTTGTACACCTCGCTGAGGTCTCCTCTCAAATTCCTCTGTTCCAATGAGGACAAATCCAGCCTATCCGATTTGTACTCATAACTAAGATTCTCCATTCCAGGCAGCATCCTCGGAAATCTCCTCTGCACTCTCTCTAGTGCATTCACATCTTTCCGATAATACATCGACCAGAACTGCACGCAGTACTCCAGATGTGGCCGAACCAAAGTATTATACAATTTGGCATAACCTCCCTACTCTTATATGCCTCAGCCAATAAAGGCAAGCATTCCGTATGCCTCCTTAACCACCTTATCCACTTGGCCTGCTGCTTTCAGGGATCTGCGGACAAGCACTCCAAGGTCCCTTTGTTCATCTACACAATTAAGTGGCCGACCGCTTAATGTGTATACCCTTTCCTTATTAGCCTTCCTAAAGTGCATCATCTCACACTTCTCTGAAATATATTCCATTTGCCACTGCTCTGCCCACCTCACCAGTAGATTGATATCCTCCGGCAGCCCATGACTTTCCTCATCATTATCAACCATAGACATGCTGACTTACCTCACACCGAGTCTGAAAGTGTACAATGTCCTATTATACCATTCACACCCCGAGCCTGCTGAAATGACAAGAGAACTCATCCATGTCCACTGGCCTTGAAGCCCATTCCTCCTGAATGTCGCAGCATTACCTGAAGAGCCTGATGGCTGTAGCCCAAATACCTGGAGGACACTGTGCCCCAAGACCACCATCTCTCGTTCAGATGCTGCGACAAAGGAGAACTGGGGCAACATTACCGGCCGAGTGATAGACATCAAGAATGCTCAACTAGAGACATACCTTCATCAGTTGAGACTTCTGGATGACGATCTCTCACTCTCAGTGCAGATGGTGACCAGTATGCCCACTAGCAGATAGTTCCTCTGATGGTCAAATATAGAAACATAGAAGCATAGAAATTTAAAGCGCAGACGGACGCCAT
The DNA here is from genome assembly GCF_044704955.1 of Pristiophorus japonicus. Taxonomy (NCBI): domain Eukaryota; kingdom Metazoa; phylum Chordata; class Chondrichthyes; family Pristiophoridae; genus Pristiophorus; species Pristiophorus japonicus. Next base: position 220,905,785 of record NC_091984.1, on the reverse strand, counting down.
TATGGCCTATCGTGTCCGTGCCGGCCGACAAAGAGACGCACAGCCCTTGGTCAGCAGCCCTAAAGGTTACATATAAACCGATGAACAATGCCAGAAAGGCAAAGGGAACCCAGCCCAACACATCTTCCTCACACAACTGCGACACCCCTTATACTGCTAACATCGAAACTCCACGCCAACCAGAGTCATGTGATCTCCTGGGAGAGGAAAAAACACATAAAAACCCAAGCCAATTTAGGGAGAAAAAATCTGGGAAAATTCCTCTCCGACCCATCCGGGTGATCGACACCAGTCTTGGAGATCACAGCCTGGCCGTATTCCATTCCCTGCAGTACGTACCATTATATCTGCGCCGTCCAATAAAAGGTCGTCAAATCTAGTCACAATTACCAACTCTAGGTCTGTAACCCTGCAGGTGACTGAACATTAAGTGCCCATCCAACCATCTCTTAAAAGTGGTGAGGGTTTCTGCATCCACCACTCTTCCAGGCAGCGAGCTCCATATCCCCACAACCCTCTGCGTAAAGATGACCCATTCAAATCCCCTCTAAACCGTCCAGCAACGACCTTAAAACTATTCCCCCTCGAAATAGACCCCTTCACCGAAGGAAATAGACCCTTACTATCCACACTGTCCAGGCCCCTCAATATTTTGTGCACGTCGATGATGTCTCCTCTCACCTCCTCTGTTCCAATGAGAACAAATCCAGCCTATCCAATCTGTCCTCATTACTAAAATTCTCCATTCTAGGCAGAATCTTGGTAAATCTCCTCTGCACCATCTCGAGTGCAATCACAACCTTCCTATAACACAGCGACCAGAACTGCACGCAGTACTCCGGCTGTGGCCTAACCATAGTATTATACAATTTAAGCATAACCTCGCTGCTCTTATATTCTATGCCTCGGCCAATAAAGGCAAGCATTTCGCATGCCTTCTTAACCACCTTATCCACTTGGCCTGCTGCTTTCAGGGATCTGTGGACAAGCACTCCAAGGTCCCTTTATTGATCTACACTATTAAGTGGCATACAGCTTAATGTGTATACCCTTTCCTTATTAGTCCTCCCAGAGTGAATCACCTCACACTTCTCTGAAATATATTCCATTTGCCAATGCTCTGCCCACCTGACCAGTAGATTGATAAACCTCCTGCAGCCCATGACTTTCCTCATCATTATCAACCATAGACATGCTGACTTACCTCACACCGGGTCTGAAAGTGTACAATGTCCTATTATACCGTTCACACCCCGAGCCTGCTGAAATGACAAGAGAACTCATCCATGTCCACTGGCCTTGAAGCCCATTCCTCCTGAATGTCGCAGCATTACCTGAAGAGCCTGATGGCTGTAGCCCAAATGCATGGAGGACACTGTGCCCCAAGACCACCATCTCTCGTTCAGATGCTGCGACAAAGGAGAACTGTGGCAACATTACCGGCCGAGTTATAGACATCAAGAATGCTCAACTGGAGACATACATTCATCAGTTGAGACTTCTGGATGACTATCTCACTCTCAGTGCGGATGGTGACCAGTATGCCCACTCGCAGATAGTCCCTCTGATGGTCAAATATAGAAACATAGAAGCATAGAAATTTACAGCGCAGAAGGACGCCTTTATGGCCCATCGTGTCCGCGCTGGCCCTTGGTCAGCAGCCCTAAAGGTTACATATAAACCGATGAACAATGACGGAAAGGCAAAGAGCACCCAGCCCAAGCAGTTCGCCTCTCACAACTGCGACACCCCTTATACTGAAAATATCTACACTCCATCCCATCCACTGGCCTTGAAGCCCATTCCACCTGAATGTCGCAGCATTACCTGAAGAGCCTGATGGCTGTAGCCCAAATGCCTGGAGGACACTGTGCCCCAAGACCACCATCTCTCGTTCACAAGCTGCGACAAAGGAGAACTGGGGCAACATTACTGGCCAAGTGATCGACATCAAGAATGCTCAACTGGAGACATATCTTCATCAGTTGAGACTTCTGGATGATTATCTCTCAGTCTCAGTGTGGATGGTGACCAGTATGCCCACTAGTAGATAGTTCCTCTGATGGAGTAATATAGAAACATAGAAGCATAGAAATTTACAGCACAGAAGGATGCCATTATGGCCCATCGTGTCCGCGCCGGCCGACAAAGAGACGCATGGCCCTTGGTCAGCAGCCCTATAGGTTATATATAAACTTATGAACAATAACGGAAAGGCAAAGAGGACCCAGCGCAACACGTCTGCCTCACACAACTGCGACACCCCTTATACTACGAACATCTAAGCTCCACCCCAACCGGAGTCATGTGATCTCCTGGAAGAGGCAAAAAACAGATAAAAATCTAAGCCAATTTAGGGAGAAAAAATCTGGGAAAATTCCTTTCCGACCCATCCGGGTGATCGACACCAGTCTTGGAGATCACACCCTGGCCGTATTCTATTCCCTGCAGTACGTACCATTATATCTGCGCCGTCCAATAAACGGTCGTCCAATCCAGTCACAATTACCAGCTCTCGGTCTGTAACGCTGCAGGTTACTGCAGTTTAAGCGCTCATCCAACCATCTCTTAAAAGTGGTGAGGGTTTCTGCATCCACCACTCTTCCAGGCAGCGAGTTCCAGATCCCCACCACTCTCTGCGTAAAGGAGCCCCCCCAACAAATCCCCTCTAAACCTTCCACCAACCATCTTAAAACTATGCCCCTCTTAATAGACCCCTCCTCCAATGGAAATAGACCCTTACTATCCACTATGTGCAGGCCCCTCAATACTTTGTACACCTCGATGATGTCTCCTCTCCACCTCCTCTGTTCCAATGAGAACAAACCCAGCCGATGCAATCTGTCCTCATTGCTAAGATTCCCCATTCCAGGCAGAATCCTAGTAAATCTCCTCTGCACCCTGTCTAGTGCAATCACAACCTTCCTATAATACGGCGACCAGAACTGCACGCAGTACTCCAGCTTGTAGCCTAACATAGAAACATAGAAAATAAGTGCAGGAGTAGGCCATTCGGAACTTCGAACCTGCACTGCTATTCAATGAGTTCATGGCTGAACATGCAGCTTCAGTACCCCATTCCTTCTTTCTCGCCATACCCCTTGATCCCCCGAGTAGTAACTCCTTTTTGAAAATATTTAGTGAATTGGCCTCAACAACTTTCTGTGGTAGAGAATCCCACAGGTTCACCACTCTCTGGGTGAAGAAGTTTCTCCTCATCTCGGTCCTAAATGGCTTACACCCCTTATCCTTGGACTGTGACCCCTGGTTCTGGACTTCCCCAACATTGGGAATATTCTTCCTGCATCCAACCTGTCTAAACCCGTCAGAATTTTAAACGTTTTTATGAGATCTCCTCTCATTATCTGAACTCCAGTGAATACAAGCCCATTTGATCCAGTCTTTCTTGATATGTCAGTCCCGCCATCCCGGGAATCGGTCTGGTGAACCTTCGCTGCACTCCCTCAATATCAAGAATGTCCTTCCTCAAGTTAGGCGACCAAAACTGTACACAACACTCCAGGTGTGGCCTCACCAAGGCCCTGAACAACTGCAGTAACACCTCCCTGTCCCTGTACTCAAATCCCCTCGCTATGAAGGCCAACATGCCATTTGCTTTCTTAACCGCCGACTGTACCTGCATGGCTGATGTACCATGACACCCAGGTCTCGTTGCACCTCCCCTTTTCCTAATCTGTTACCATTCAGATAATAATCTGTTTCTCTGTTTTTACCACCAAAGTGGATAACCTCACATTTATCCACATTATACTTCATCTGCCATGCATTTGCCCACTCACCTAACCTATCCAAGTCACTCTGCAGCCTCACAGCATCCTCCTCGCAGCTCACACTGCCACCTAACTTAGACTCATCCACAAATTTGTAGATACATTTAATCCCCTCATCTAAATCATTGGTGTACAATGTAAACAGCTGGGGCCCCAGCACAGAACCTTGTGGTACCCCACTAGTCACTGCCTGCCATTCTGAAAAGTACCCATTTACTCCTACTCTTTGCTTCTTGTCTGCCAACCAGTTCTCAATCCATGTCAACACACTACCCCCAATCCCATGAGCTTTAACCTTGCGCATTAATGTCTTGTGTTGGACCTTGTCGAAAGCCTTCTGAAAGTCCAAATACACCACATCAACTGGTTCTCCCTTGTCCACTCTACTGGAAACATCCTCAAAAAATTCCAGAAGATTTGTCAAGCATGATTTCCCTTTCACAAATCCATGCTAACTTGGGCCTATCATGCCACTGCTTTCCAAATGCGCTCCTTAATAATTGATTCCATCATTTTACCCACGACCGATGTCAGGCTGACCGGTCTATAATTCCCTGTTTTCTCTCTCCCTCCTTTTCTAAAAAGTGGGGTTACATTGGCTACACTCCACTCCATAGGAACTGATCCACAGTCTATGGAATGTTGGAAAATGACTGTCAATGCATCTGCTATTTCCAAGGCCACCTCCTTAAGTACTCTGGGATGCAGACCATCAGGTCCTGAGGATTTATTGGCCTTCAATCCCATCAATTTCCCCAACACAATTTCCTGACTAATAAGGATTTCCCTCAGTTCCTCCTTCTTACTCGACCCTCTGACCCCTTTTATATCCGGAAGGTTGATCGTGAATACCGAACTAAAGTACTTGTTCAATTGGTCTGCCATTTCTTTGTTCCCCTTTATGACTTCCCCTGATTCTGACTGCAGGGGGCCTGCGTTTGTCTTTACTCACCTTTTTCTCTTTACATATCTATAGAAGCTTTTGCAGTCCGTCTTAATGTTCCTTGCAAGCTTCCTCTCGTACTCTATTTTCCCTGCCCCAATCAAACCCTTTGTCCTCCTCTGCTGAGTTCTAAATTTCTCCCAATCCCCGGGGTTCGCTGCTATTTCTGGCCAATTTGTATACCACTTCCTTAGCTTTAATACTATCCCTGATTTCCCTTGATAGCCACGGTGGAGCCACCTTCCCTTTTTTATTTTTACGCCAGACAGGGATGTATAATTGTTGTAGTTCATCCATGCGGTCTCTCATAGACCCCTCCACCAACGGAAATAGACCCTTACTATCCACTATGTCCAGGCCCCTTAATATTTTGTACACGTCGAGGAGGTCTCCTCTCCACCTCCGCTGTTCGAATGAGAACAAACCCAGCCGATCCAATCTGTCCTCATTACAAAGATTCTCCATTCCAGGCAGAATCCCAGTAAATCTCCTCTGCACCCTCTCTAGTGCAATCATGACCTTCCTATAATATGGCGACCAGAACTGCACGCAGTACTCCAGCTGTGGCCTAACCAAAGTATTATACAATTTAAGCATAACCTCGCTGCTCTTATATTCTCTGCCTCGGCCAATAAAGGCAAGCATTCCGTATGCCTTCTTAACCATCTTGTCCAGCTGGCTTGCTGCTTTCAGGGATCTGCGGACAAGCACTCCACTTCTCTGAAAAAATTCCATTTGCCACTAATCTTCCCACCTGAACAGTAGATTGATATCCTCCTGCAGCCCAAGACTTTCCTTGTCATTATCAACCATAGACATGCTGACTTACCTCACACCAAGTCTGAAAGTGTACAATATCCTATTATACCGTTCACACCCTGAGCCTGCTGAAATGACAAGTCAACTCATCGATGTCCACTGGCCTTGAAGCCCATTCCTCCTGAATGTCGCAGCATTACCTGAAGAGACTCATGGCTGTAGCCCAAATGCCTGGAGGACACTGTGCCCCAAGACCACCATCTCTCGTTCAGATGCTGCGACAAAGGAGAACTGTGGCAACATTACCGGCCGAGTGATAGACATCAAGAATGTTCAACTGGAGACAAATCTTCTTCAGTTGAGCTTTCTGGATGACTATCTCTCACTCTCAGTGCGGATGATGACCAGTATGCCCACTAGTAGATAGTTCCTCTGATGGGCAAACATAGAAACATAGAAATTTACAGCGCAGAAGGAGGTCATTTCAGCCCATCGTGTCTGCGCCGGCCGACAAAGAGCTGCACCGCGCTTGGTCAGCAGCCTTCAAGGTTACATATAAACCTATAAACAATGACGGAAAGGCAAAGAGCACCCAGCCCAACCAGTCCGCCTCACACAACTGCGACACCCCTGAAAGGGATAAATTCTAAAAGATACAAATCGGTGGTCAGAATTATGCTGAAAGTAGTGAACTTATCAGTATCAGGAGGGTCTATATAACTGCCTATGTATGTAACACTTGCTTATGTAGGTATAGCACAAATGTATAACGCATTGAGCTGAATCCGTAACCTCTGTAATACTTAAACAGCAAAATCAGCAGTTGTTGATCAGCAGTCTCTGAGGAAGAGATAAGGAAGCCAGTTTAGGCACCTATTATACTGCGGCAAAGGGCAAGTGATGGAACAACACCACAGAAGGTGGGCAACTGCATGTACCACTCAGAGACAGTTTGATAAGAGTCGACTCATCAATGTAACTTCGCTAATAGAGGATTTTGTAGGAGGGCACTCCTCTCCAAAACCTGTAGAAATTGTACTTGAAACCTTTTGTACTTCGGAGGTTTTAAGCTGAACCGTCCCGTGCATTGCTCGTAATAAAACCGGTAAACCTGAGGTTTGGTTTGTTTACTGCCGTGGTCGTTATACAGTGGGAGCTGGGCGAGGTGTCGATTAACTATATCAGTTAATCCACCTTGAGGGAGAAAAGCCTCCTTTTACCCCAAAACGCCTTATCCTGAAAACATCTAAACACCACCCCAATCGGAGTCATGTGATCTCCTGGGAGAGCCAAAAACTAGATAAAAACCCAGGCCAATTTACGGAGAAAAAATCTGGGAAAATTCCTCTCCGACCCATCCGGGTGATCGACATTAGTCCAGGAGATCACCCTGGCCGTATTCTATTCCCTGCGGTACTTACCATTATATCTGCGCCGTCCAACAAAAGGTCATCCAATTGAATCCCAATTACCAGCTCAATGTCTGTAACCCTGCAGGTTACGACACTTTAACTGCCCATCCAACCATCTCTTAAAAGTGGTCAGGGTTTCTGCATCCACCATTCTTCCAGGCAGCGAGTTCCAGATCCCCACAACCCTCTGCGTAAAGAAGCCCCCCCCCCTCAAATACCCCCTAAATCTTCCACCAACCACCTTAAAACTATGCCCCCTCCTAATAGACCACTCCACCAATGAAAATAGACCCTTACTATCCACTATGTCCAGACCCCTTGTTATTTTGTACACCTCGATGAGGTCTCCTCCCAATCTCCTCTATTCCAATGACAACAAACCCCGCCTATCCAATCTGTCCTCATAGAAACATAGAAACATAGAAAATCAGTGCAGGAGTAAGCTATTCGGACCTTCAAGCCTGCACCACCATTCAATAAGATCATGGCTAATCATTCCCTCAGTACCCCTTTCCTGCTTTCTCTCCATACCCCTTGATCCTCTTAGCCGTAAGGCCCATATCCAATGAACTGGCATCAACAACTCTCTGCGGCAGGGAATTCCACAGGTTAACAACTCTCTGAGTGAAGAAGTTTCTCCTCATATCAGTCCTAAATGGCCTAACTCTTATCCTAAGACTATGTCCTCTGGTTCTGGACTTCCCCAACATCGGGAACATTTTTCTCGCACCTAACCTGACCAGTCCCGTCAGAATTTTATGTTTCTATGAGATCCCCTCTCATCCTTCTAAATTCCAGTGAATAAAGGCCCAGTTGATCCAGTCTCTCCTCATATGACAGTCCAACCATCTCTGGAATTAGTCTGTTGAACCTTCGCTGCACTCCCTCAATAGCAAAAAAATCCTTCCACAGATTAGGATACCAAAACTGAACATAATATTCCAGGTGAGGCCTCACCAAGGCCCTGTACAAATACAGTAAGACCTCTGTGCTCCTATACTCAAATCCCCTAGCTATGAAGGCCAACATACCATTTGCCTTCTTCACCGCCTGTTGTACCTGCATGCCAACCTTCAATGGCTGATGTACCATGACACCCAGGTCTCGTTGCACCTCCCCTTTTCCTGAATGTTACCATTCAGATAATAATCTGTTTCTCTGTTTTTACCACCAAAGTGGATAACCTCACATTTATCCACATTATACTTCATCTGCCATGCATTTGACCACTCACCTAACCTATCCAAGTCACTCTGCAGCCTCATAGCATCCTCCTCGCAGCTCACACTGCCACCTAACTTAGACTCATCCACAAATTTGGAGATACATTTAATCCCCTCGTCTAAATCATTGATGTACAATGTAAACAGCTGGGGCCCAAGCACAGAACCTTGCGGTACCCCACTAGTCACTGCCTGCCATTCTGAAAAGTACCCATTTACTCCTACTCTTTGCTTCTTGTCTGCCAACCAGTTCTCAATCCATGTCAGCACACTACCCCCAATCCCATGAGCTTTAACCTTGCACATTAATGTCTTGTGTTGGACCTTGTCGAAAGCCTTCTGAAAGTCCAAATACACCACATCAACTGGTTCTCCCTTGTCCACTCTACTGGAAACATCCTCAAAAAATTCCAGAAGATTTGTCAAGCATGATTTCCCTTTCACAAATCCATGCTAACTTGGGCCTATCATGTCACTGCTTTCCAAATGCGCTGCTATGACATCCTTAATAATTGAATCCATCATTTTACCCACAACCGATGTCAGGCTGACCGATCTATAATTCCCTGTTTTCTCTCTCCCTCCTTTTCTAAAAAGTGGGGTTACATTGGCTACACTCCACTCCATAGGAACTGATCCACAGTCTATGGAATGTTGGAAAATGACTGTCAATGCATCTGCTATTTCCAAGGCCACCTCCTTAAGTACTCTGGGATGCAGACCATCAGGCCCGGAGGATTTATTGGCCTTCAATCCCATCAATTTCCCCAACACAATTTCCTGACTAATAAGGATTTCCCTCAGTTCCTCCTTCTTACTTGACCCTCTGACCCCTTTTATATCCGGAAGGTTGTTTGTGTCCTCCTTCGTGAATACCGAACTAAAGTACTTGTTCAATTGGTCTGCCATTTCTTTGTTCCCCATTATGACTTCCCCTGATTCTGACTGCAGGGGACCTGCGTTTGTCTTTACTCACCTTTTTCTCTTTACATATCTATAGAAGCTTTTGCAGTCCGTCTTAATGTTCCCTGCAAGCTTCCTCTCGTACTCTATTTTCCCTGCCACAATCAAACCCTTTGTCCTCCTCTGCTGAGTTCTAAATTTCTCCCAGTCCCCGGGTTCGCTGCTATTTCTGGCCAATTTGTATACCACTTCCTTAGCTTTAATACTATCCCTGATTTCCCTTGATAGCCACGGTGGAGCCACCTTCCCTTTTTTATTTTTATGCCAGACAGGGATGTATAATTGTTGTAGTTCATCCATGCGGTCTCTCATAGACCCCTCCACCAACGGAAATAGACCCTTACTATCCACTATGTCCAGACCCCTTAATATTTTGTACACGTCGAGGAGGTCTCCTCTCCACCTCCGCTGTTCGAATGAGAACAAACCCAGCTGATCCAATCTGTCCTCATTACAAAGATTCTCCATTCCAGGCAGAATCCCAGTAAATCTCCTCTGCACCCTCTCTAGTGCAATCATGACCTTCCTATAATACAGCGACCAGAACTGCAAGCAGTACTCCAGCTGTGGCCTAACCAAAGTATTATACAATTTAAGCATAACCTCGCTGCTCTTATATTCTATGCCTCAGCCAATAAAGGCAAGCATTCCGTATGCCTTCTTAACCACCTTGTCCAGCTGGCCTGCTGCTTTCAGGGATCTGCGGACAAGCACTCCACTTCTCTGAAAAAATTCCATTTGCCACTGATCTGCCCACCTGAACAGTAGATTGATAGCCTCCTGCAGCCCAAGACTTTCCTCATCATTATCAACCATAGACATGCTGACTTACCTCACACCAAGTCTGAAAGTGTACAATGTCCTATTATACAGTTCACACCCCGAGCCTGATGAAATGACAAGTCAACTCATCGATGTCCACTGGCCTTGAAGCCCATTCCTCCTGAATGTCGCAGCATTACCTGAAGAGCCTGATGGCTGTAGCCCAAATGCCTGGAGGACACTGTGCCCCAAGACCACCATCTCTCGTTCAGATGCTGCGACAAAGGAGAACTGTGGCAACATTACTGGCCGAGTGATAGACATCAAGAATGTTCAACTGGAGACATATCTTCATCAGTTGAGCTTTCTGGATGACTATCTCTCACTCTCAGTGTGGATGGTGACCAGTATGCCCACTAGCAGATAGTTCCTCTGATGGGCAAACATAGAAACATAGAAATTTACGGCGCAGAAGGAGGCCATTTCGGCCCATCGTGTCTGCGCCGGCCGACAAAGAGGTGCACAGCGCTTGGTCAGCAGCCTTCAAGGTTACATATAAACCTATAAACAATGACAGAAAGGCAAAGAGCACCCAGCCCAACCAGTCCGCCTCACACAACTGCGACACCCCTGAAAGGGATAAATTCTAAAAGATGCAAATCGGTGGTCAGAATTATGCTGAAAGTAGTGAACTTATCAGTATCAGGAGGGTTTGTATAACTGCCTATGTATGTAACACTTGCTTATGTAGGTATAGCACAAATGTATAACGCATTGAGCTGAATCCGTAGCCTCTGTAATACTTAAACAGCAAAATCAGCAGTTGTTGATCAGCAGTCTCTGAGGAAGAGATAAGGAAGCCAGTTTAGGCACCTATTATACTGCGGCAAAGGGCAAGTGATGGAACAACACCACAGAAGGTGGGCAACTGCATATACCACTCAGAGACAGTTTGATAAGAGTCGACAAATGAATGTAACTTCGCTAATAGAGGATTTTGTAGGAGGGCGCTCCTCTCCAAAACCTGTAGAAATTGTACTTGAAACCTTTTGTACTTCGGAGGTTTTAGGCTGAACCGTCCCGTGCATTGCTCGTAATAAATCCGGTAAACCTGAGGTTTGGTTTGTTCACTGCCGTGGTCGTTATACAGTGGGAGCTGGGCGAGGTGTCGATTAACTATATCAGTTAATCCACCTTGAGGGAGAGAAGCCTCCTTTTACCCCAAAACGCCTTATACTGAAAACATCTAAACACCACCCCAATCGGAGTCATGTGATCTCCTGGGAGAGCCAAAAACTAGATAAAAACCCAGGCCAATTTACGGAGAAAAAATCTGGGAAAATTCCTCTCCGACCCATCCGGGTGATCGACATTAGTCCAGGAGATCACCCTGGCCGTATTCTATTCCCTGCGGTACTTACCATTATATCTGTGCCGTCCAACAAAAGGTCATCCAATTGAATCACAATTACCAGCTCTAGGTCTGCAACCCTGCAGGTTACGACACTTTAACTGCCCATCCAACCATCTCTTAAAAGTGGTCAGGGTTTCTGCATCCACCATTCTTCCAGGCAGCGAGTTCCAGATCCCCACAACCCTCTGCGTAAAGAAGCCCCCCCCCCTCAAATACCCCCTAAATCTTCCACCAACCACCTTAAAACTATGCCCCCTCCTAATAGACCACTCCACCAATGAAAATAGACCCTTACTATCCACTATGTCCAGACCCCTTGTTATTTTGTACACCTCGATGAGGTCTCCTCCCAATCTCCTCTATTCCAATGACAACAAACCCCGCCTATCCAATCTGTCCTCATAGAAACATAGAAACATAGAAAATCGGTGCAGGAGTAGGCCATTCGGACCTTCGAGCCTGCACCACCATTCAATAAGATCATGGCTAATCATTCCCTCAGTACCCCTTTCCTGCTTTCTCTCCATACCCCTTGATCCTCTTAGCCGTAAGGCCCATATCCAATGAACTGGCATCAACAACTCTCTGCGGCAGGGAATTCCACAGGTTAACAACTCTCTGAGTGAAGAAGTTTCTCCTCATCTCAGTCCTAAATGGCCTACCTCTTATCCAAAGACTATGTCTCCTGGTTCTGGACTTCCCCAACATCGGGAACATTCTTCTCGCACCTAACCTGACCAGTCCCATCAGAATTTTATGTTTCTATGAGATCCCCTCTCATCCTTCTAAATTCCAGTGAATAAAGGCCCAGTTGATCCAGTCTCTCCTCATATGACAGTCCAACCATCTCTGGAATTAGTCTGTTGAACCTTCGCTGCACTCCCTCAATAGCAAAAAAATCCTTCCACAGATTAGGAGACCAAAACTGAACATAATATTCCAGGTGAGGCCTCACCAAGGCCCTGTACAACTGCAGTAAGACCTCTGTGCTCCTATACTCAAATCCCCTAGCTATGAAGGCCAACATACCATTTGCCTTCTTCACCGCCTGTTGTACCTGCATGCTAACTAAGATTCTCCATTCCAGGCAGAATCAAAGTAAATTTCCGCTGCACCATCTCTAGTGCAATCACGTCCTGCCTATAATATGGCGACCAGAACTGCACGCAGTACTCCAGCTGTGGCCTAACCAAATTATTATACAATTTAAGAAGAACCTCCCTGCTCTTATATTCTATGCCTCGGCCAATGAAGACTAGCATTCCGTATGCCTTCTTAACCACCTTATCCACCTGGCCTGCTACTTTCAGGGATCTGTGGACAAACACACCAGGGTCCCTTTGTTCATCTACACTATTGTTCATCTATACTTTCCTTATTAGCCCTCCCAAAGGGCATCATCTCACACTTCTCTGAATTAAATTCCATTTGTTACCTGACCAGTAGATTGATATCCTCCTGCAGCCTATGACTTTCCTCCTCATTATCAACCATAGACATGCTGATTTACCCCGCACCGAATCTGAAAGTGTACAATGTCCTATTATACCGTTCACACTCCGAGTCTGCTGAAATGATAAGTCAACTCATCCATATCCACTGGCCTTGAAGCCCATTCCTCCTGAATGTCGCAGCATTACCTGAAGAGCCTGATGGCTGTAGCCCAAATGCCTGGAGGACACTGTGCCCCGAGACCACCATCTCTCGTTCAGATGCTGCGACAAAGGAGAACTGTGGCAACATTACCGGCCGAGTGATAGACTTCAAGAATGTTCAACTGGAGACATATCTTCATCAGTTGAGACTTCTGGATGACTATCTCTCACTCTCAGTGCGGATGGTGACCAGTATGTCCACTAGGAGATAGTTCCTCTGATGGTCAAACATCGAAATTTAGAAATATAGAAACATAGAAATTTACAGCGCAGAAGGAGGCCATTTCGGCCCTTCGTGTCCGTGCCGGACGACAAAGAGCCGCACGGCCCTTGGTCAGCAGCCCTAAAGGTTACATATAAACCTATAAATAATGACGGAAAGGCAAAGATTACCCAGCCCAACCAGTCCGCCTCACACAACTGCGACACCCCTTATACTGAAACATTCTACACTCCATCCCAACCAGAGTCATGTGATCTCCTGGGAGCGGAAAAAAACAGAAAAATACCCGACCAATTTAGGGATAATAAATCTGAGAAAATTCTTCTCCGACCAATCCGGGTGATCGATACTAGTCCAGGAGATCTCCCAGGCCATATTCTATTCCCTGCAGTACTTACCACTATATCTGCGCCGTCGAACAAAAGGTCATCCAGTCTAATCCCAATTACCAGCCCTAGGTCTGTAACCCTGCAGGTTACTGCACTTTAAGTGCCCACCTTAAAACTATGCCCCTCTAAATAGACCCCTCCACCAATGGAAATAGACCCTTACTATCCACTATGTGCAGGCCCCTCAATACTTTGTACAGCTCGATGATGTCTCCTCTCCACCTCCTCTGTTCCAATGAGAACAAACCCAGCCGATGCAATCTGTCCTCATTACTACGATTCTCCATTCCAGGAAGAATCCTAGTAAATCTCCTCTGCACCCTGTCTAGTGCAATCACAACCTTCCTATAATACGGCGACCAGAACTGCACGCAGTACTCCAGCTTTCAGCCTAACATAGAAACATAGAAAATAGGTGCAGTTGTAGGCCATTTGGAACTTCGAACCTGCACTGCTATTCAATGAGTTCATGGCTGAAATGCAGCTTCAGTACCCCATTCCTTCTTTCTCGCCATACCCCTTGATCCCCCTAGTAGTAACTCCTTTTTGAATATATTTAGTGAATTGGCCTCAACAACTTTCTGTGGTAGAGAATCCCACAGGTTCACCACTCTCTGGGTGAAGAAGTTTCTCCTATCTCGGTCCTAAATGGCTAACACCCCTTATCCTTGGACTGTGACCCCTGGTTCTGGACTTCCCCAACATTGGGAACATTCTTCCTGCATCCAACCTGTCTAAACCCGTCAGAATTTTAAACGTTTCTATGAGATCCCCTCTCATTATCTGAACTCCAGTGAATACAAGCCCAGTTGATCCAGTCTTTCTTGATATGTCAGTCCCGCCACCCCGGGAATCGGTCTGGTGAACCTTCGCTCCACTCCCTCAATAGCAAGAATGTCCTTCCTCAAGTTAGGCGACCAAAACTGTACACAATACTCCAGGTGTGGCCTCACCAAGGCCCTGTACAACTGTAGTAACACCTCCCTGTCCCTGTACTCAAATCCCCTCGCTATGAAGGCCAACATGCCATTTGCTTTCTTAACCGCCGACTGTACCTGCATGCCAACCTTCAATGGCTGATGTACCATGACACCCAGGTCTCGTTGCACCTCCCCTTTTCCTGAATGTTACCATTCAGATAATAATCTGTTTCTCTGTTTTTACCACCAAAGTGGATAACCTCACATTTATCCACATTATACTTCATCTGCCATGCATTTGCCCACTCACCTAACCAAGTCACTCTGCAGCCTCATAGCATCCTCCTCGCAGCTCACACTGCCACCTAACTTGGACTCATCCACAAATTTGGAGATACATTTAATCCCCTCGTCTAAATCATTGATGTACAATGTAAACAGCTGGGGCCCCAGCACAGAACCTTGCGGTACCTCACTAGTCACTGCCTGCCATTCTGAAAAGTACCCATTTACTCCTACTCTTTGCTTCTTGTCTGCCAACCAGTTCTCAATCCATGTCAGCACACTACCCCCAATCCCATGAGCTTTAACCTTGCACATTAATGTCTTGTGTTGGACCTTGTCGAAAGCCTTCTGAAAGTCCAAATATACCACATCAACTGGTTCTCCCTTGTCCACTCTACTGGAAACATCCTCAAAAAATTCCAGAAGATTTGTCAAGCATGATTTCCCTTTCACAAATCCATGCTAACTTGGGCCTATCATGTCACTGCTTTCCAAATGCGCTGCTATGACATCCTTAATAATTGAATCCATCATTTTACCCACAACCGATGTCAGGCTGACCGATCTATAATTCCCTGTTTTCTCTCTCCCTCCTTTTCTAAAAAGTGGGGTTATATTGGCTACACTCCACTCCATAGGAACTGATCCACAGTCTATGGAATGTTGGAAAATGACTGTCAATGCATCTGCTATTTCCAAGGCCACCTCCTTAAGTACTCTGGGATGCAGACCATCAGGCCCTGAGGATTTATTGGCCTTCAATCCCATCAATTTCCCCAACACAATTTCCTGACTAATAAGGATTTTCTTCAGTTCCTCCTTCTTACTTGACCCTCTGACCCCTTTTATATCCGGAAGGTTGTTTGTGTCCTCCTTCGTGAATACCGAACTAAAGTACTTGTTCAATTGGTCTGCCATTTCTTTGTTCCCCTTTATGACTTCCCCTGATTCTGACTGCAGGGGACCTGCGTTTGTCTTTACTCACCTTTTTCTCTTTACATATCTATAGAAGCTTTTGCAGTCCGTCTTAATGTTCCCTGCAAGCTTCCTCTCGTACTATATTTTCCCTGCCACAATCAAACCCTTTGTCCTCCTCTGCTGAGTTCTAAATTTCTCCCAGTCCCCGGGGTTCGCTGCTATTTCTGGCCAATTTGTATGCCACTTCCTTGGCTTTAATACTATCCCTGATTTTCCTTGATAGCCACGGTGGAGCCACCTTCCCTTTTTTATTTTTACGCCAGACAGGAATGTATAATTGTTGTAGTTCATCCATGCGGTCTCTCATAGACCCCTCCACCAATGGAAATAGACCCTTACTATCCACTATGTCCAGACCCCTTAATATTTTGTACACGTCGATGATGTCTCCTCTCCACCTCCGCTGTTCGAATGAGAACAAACCCAGCCGATCCAATCTGTCCTCATTACAAAGATTCTCCATTCCAGGCAGAATCCCAGTAAATCTCCTCTGCACCCTCTCTAGTGCAATCATGACCTTCCTATAATACAGCGACCAGAACTGCACGCAGTACTCCAGCTGTGGCCTAACCAAAGTATTATACAATTTAAGCATAACCTCGCTGCTCTTATATTCTATGCCTCGGCCAATAAAGGCAAGCATTCCGTATGCCTTCTTAACCACCTTGTCCAGCTGGCCTGCTGCTTTCAGGGATCTGCGGACAAGCACTCCACTTCTCTGAAAAAATTCCATTTGCCACTGATCCCCCCACCTAATCAGTAGATTGATATCCTCCTGCAGCCCAAGACTTTCCTCATCATTATCAACCATAGACATGCTGACTTACCTCACACCAAGTCTGAAAGTGTACAATATCCTATTATACAGTTCACGCCCTGAGCCTGCTGAAATGACAAGTCAACTCATCGATGTCCACTGGCCTTGAAGCCCATTCCTCCTGAATGTCGCAGCATTCCCTGAAGAGCCTGATGGCTGTAGCCCAAATGCCTGGAGGACACTGTGCCCCAAGACCACCATCTCTCGTTCAGATGCTGCGACAAAGGAGAACTGTGGCAACATTACCGGCCGAGTGATAGACATCAAGAATGTTCAACTGGAGACATATCTTCATCAGTTGAGCTTTCTGGATGACTATCTCTCACTCTCAGTGCGGATGATGACCAGTATGCCCACTAGTAGATAGTTCCTCTGATGGGCAAACATAGAAACATAGAAATTTACAGCGCAGAAGGAGGCCATTTCGGCCCATCGTGTCTGCGCCGGCCGACAAAGAGCTGCACAGCGCTTGGTCAGCAGCCTTCAAGGTTACATATAAACCTATAAACAATGACGGAAAGGCAAAGAGCACCCAGCCCAACTAGTCCGCCTCACACAACTGCGACACCCCTGAAAGGGATAAATTCTAAAAGATGCAAATCGGTGGTCAGAATTATGCTGAAAGTAGTGAACTTATCAGTATCAGGAGGGTCTATATAACTGCCTATGTATGTAACACTTGCTTATGTAGGTATAGCACAAATGTATAACGCATTGAGCTGAATCCGTAGCCTCTGTAATACTTAAACAGCAAAATCAGCAGTTGTTGATCAGCAGTCTCTGAGGAAGAGATAAGGAAGCCAGTTTAGGCACCTATTATACTGCGGCAAAGGGCAAGTGATGGAACAACACCACAGAAGGTGGGCAACTGCATATACCATTCAGAGACAGTTTGATAAGAGTCGACAAATGAATGTAACTTCGCTAATAGAGGATTTTGTAGGAGGGCACTCCTCTCCAAAACCTGTAGAATTTGTACTTGAAACCTCTTGTACTTCGGAGATTTTAGGCTGAACCGTCCCGTGCATTGCTCGTAATAAAACCGGTAAACCTGAGGTTTGGTTTGTTTACTGCCGTGGTCGTTATACAGTGGGAGCTGGGCGAGGAGTCGATTAACTATATCAGTTAATCCACCTTGAGGGAGAGAAGCCTCCTTTTACCCCAATACGCCTTATGCTGAAACATCTAAACACCACCCCAATCGGAGTCATGTGATCTCCTGGGAGAGCCAAAACCTAGATAAAAACCCAGGCCAATTTACGGAGAAAAAATCTGGGAAAATTCCTCTCCGACCCATCCGGGTGATCGACATTAGTCCAGGAGATCACCCTGGCCGTATTCTATTCCCTGCGGTACTTACCATTATATCTGTGCCGTCCAATAAAAGGTCATCCAATTGAATCACAATTACCAGCTCCAGGTTTGCAACCCTGCAGGTTACGACACTTTAACTGCCCATCCAACCATCTCTTAAAAGTGGTGAGGGTTTCTGTATCCACCACTCTTCGAGGCAGCGAGTTCCAGATCCCCACAACCCTCTGCGTAAAGAAGATCCCCTTCAAATCCCCTCTAAACATTCCACCAACCACCTTAAAACTATGCCCCCTCATAATAGACCCATTCACCAATGGAAATAGACCCTTACTATTCACTATATCCAGGCCCCTCAATATTTTGTACATCTCGATGAGGTCTCCTCTCAACCTTCTCTGTTTCAATGATAACAAACCCAGCCTATCCAATTTGTCCTCATAATTAACATTCTCCATTCCAGGAAGAATCCTAGTAAATCTCCTCTGCACCCTCTCTAGTGCAATCATGACCTTCCTATAATACAGCGACCAGAACTGCACGCAGTACTCCAGCTGTGGCCCAATCAAAGTATTATACAATTTAAGCATAACCTCACTGCTCTTATATTCTATGCCTCGGCCAATAAAGGCAAGCATTCCGTATGCCTTCTTAACCACCTTATCCACCGCCTGCTGCTTTCAGGGATCTGTGGACAAGCACTCCAAGGTCCCTTTGTTCATCTACATTATTAAGTGGCCTATCATATACCTTATCCATATCACTTGACACTTCTCTGATTTAAATTCTATTTGCCACTGCTCTTCCCACCTGACCAGTAGATTGATATGCTTCTGCAGCCTATGACTTTCCTCTTCATTATCAACCCATACAGCCAATTTTAGTTTTGTCTCCCTATATTCAAATATAAATCATTGATATATATACCACAAAAAGCAAGGGACCCAGTACTGAGCCCTGCGGAACCCCACTGGAAACATCCTTCCAGTCACATTGGAAACCAAGCCACATTGTGAAATACAAGCTGCTCGTGCAGAGGATACTCACTACTTCTGGTCTCCTGATCCCAAGTGTCCAGAGTAATTCACTTCCACAGGGAAGTACTGGAAGTGACCCACCCACCCAGCTCTGTGGTGGGCTATCAGGCGGTCACTTGAGGAGGTGGAGCTGGACAGGGTATCGAAGGTTACTTGTTGCGAGCTCTCTGCATTCCAGATCCTATTCTGGAATAATGGGCTTGCATGGTACAAAGGACATTGCGGTCCGGATAAAGCCTTGTAAAGACTTATTGAGGGAAATGATTACATAGGATTACATGGGACATACTGCCCAGAAACAGGCCATTCGGCCCAGTCAGCCAATGCCGGTGCTTATGCTCCACCCACTCATCTATCAGCAGAACCCTCTATTCCCTTCTCCCTCATATGCTTGTCTAGCCTCCCCTTATATAAATTGATACCATTCACTTCAACCTCTCCCTGGGGTAGCGAGCTCCACATTCTCACCACGCTCTGGGTAAAGATTTTCAGGTACTGCAGGTGCCCGTTGGTGCTGAGGGCTTCTTTGGTGAGCAAGTGGAGGAGCTGCTGCATAACTTCTCTGCCTTTCAATTCTACCCCTCCAGAAATAAACCCTAGTGCTTGGTCTATTTTGTGGTACCTTATCGACTGGTCAATAGTTCCCTGGACATGTTCGATCTCCCTTAAATACAGGAATGGATTGGTGGTGTGCTACATTATCTAGAGGAGGAAGGTCCACAAACAACCGTCTTTACATTTCCCGGACGTACGTCTCCCGCATTCTGGTGGCTTCCACACGGCCGGTGGGTTGCTGGAGGAGGAGCGGCTCTGGGATTCGTTCCATCAATTCTGAACGTTCTGCTACAGCAGCTCCTCCACTTGCTCGCCAAAGAAGCACCAAATACTACAGGGCATCTGCAGTACCTGAAAGAGCCCCACGTTGCATGGCCAAGCTCATTGGCAAGGCAAGACCCACTGGATGCTGGGCCCTGCTCCGATATTGAGGGCACCCACACAGCTTGTTGCTGCAGTTGATGCTCTCTGAAGGTGGTCCTCACTCTGTGACAGGCATTGCTCCCTCACTCACCTGCAAGGCATTAGGCTGCTGGTCAGTAAAGCTGGCCCCAATGTCTTTGGTGGCAGGGAGTTCGGGACATGCGCTCAACCTTGCAGGAAGGCCCGCCAGACCCCAAATGTGGGTGGACCAGGGCTAGTTTCACTCGGCAGTAACCTTCCTTCTGAAGCCTTCACCACTGAAGTTCACCAGATGCCAATAAACTGCAAGGTGTGAAAGCAGGGTGGCGGAGGCACTATGGATGCTGTCTACCTTGGCCTTAACTGGAGTCCACCCAAACTGTCCAGGAAATTGGTAGGATGAATACAGCTATAGCCTGAGGCCTTTGCAAGAGCCCAAGTAAAAACTAAAGCCCCCGCGCTCCGCCCCCTCCCCCAAGTGAAGGGGCCTCCGGAACACACAGTTTCAGACTGGCTCACCCTCGTGTTAAATACATGAAAAAGCCTAAACAACTGGAGATCGTGGTCCGACTCAGGCTCCCAGCTTGGCTTCCGAAGGCGGGATGGCTCCGGGAAGCTGCCTCGGGCTGAAGAGACAGGGAAGGTTGATAGTGAGGCTCTGGGAACAGAGGAACAGAGATGAGGGCCTCACGATCAGCCTTCCCTGTGGGTTCATCCCGAGGAAGCTACCTGGAGGCTTCCTGCCTTCGGAAGTGATTAGTTACAGGCTCATGAATACAAAGGCCGATTGAGTTAGACCCTCCAGACATGAGCCCCTGCGTTGTGGGGGAGGTGACACTGAGGCACACATATCCTCCCTTGGAGTGAGAGCCCTTGGAACCTAGATGACCCATAGGAATTGGGAGAGATCCTGGCACCAGCAGTCACGGACTCCTCCGAGCCAGCTGGTGCCAGGGCAGGACTCCCTCTTAATTCTGGGAAGTCTCGGGCAACAACCGGAGCGTCCCTTCTTGAGACTTTCCTGTTTAGTCCCGAGGTGGACCCCTGGCCGGCACTGGTTTGTAGATGACGGCACAGACTGGCCTTTACCCAGAGCCAGTGCAGTTCACCCCAAGCAGTGCCGAACTAAGCCTGGAGTTGGAGCAGGGTTAGTGCTTGATGCCGATGCAGGGACATGAGGACTAGATGGTTCTGTGGGGGGGGTGGGGCGGGGGGTTACTGGCCATCAAATGAAACACAAATTGAAAGGTGTGGAGTTGGCACTGAGAAATGGATGGGACACAGAGGGAGGGCATCAGGAGAATTTCAGTTACACCGCTCCGCTCCTTCTGTGGTTTCTTTGCTGGCATGGATTTGATTTCTGTCACGATGTATTCTCGCTTGTGTGTCTGATCCACTTATCTTTGTGGTTTTGTTGCTCACAACTTTAGTCTGTCGGTACTTTGATGAAACCGCCAATTTCTCTCTCTCATCCTGACACCAACCGTGTATATCTAGCAGAAGAAGAAATTACAGATTTGTTTTTAAATCACTGGATCACAACAAGACAACTGCAGGTACTTTAGAGCGACCCTTGAATAGTAAACCTTTGTAAATGTTCAATGCAGATTCTGGGGGCAAAACTATCAACTTGTTTCTTTTCATGTAATTTGTGAGTTTGGTAAGTGGGTAAGTTCGGGCAAGTGGGGGTGGCAGGTGCTGTTTTGTCTTATTTTTCCTACCAGTGCTGACACTAGAGCAGCTGATAAGGAGTGCGAGAGTAGGAGACGGAGGCCCAGAGACCAGCCCAACCAGCTGCAGACAAAGATAGAGGGGTGCGAAACCGAGAGGTGATGTCACAGCCAAGCTGGTAAGTGGTTGGTTGTTCGACTGCTAAGTATAACTCTCTATTAGACTGACTTTTAGATTGGTTTAATTGGCAGCGAACGACTAAGTAGCTGTTTGGTGTTTAAGTAAATTTTAGTAAGCAAATTAATTTAAGGGTTAAGTCATGGCAGGAGAGCTCAGACCCGTGTCATGCTCCTCCTGTGCTATGTGGGAAATCAGGGACTTTTCCAGTGTCCCTGACTACTATGTATGCAGGAAGTGTGTCCATCTGCAGCTCCTGACAGACCGCATGATGGCACTGGAGCTGCGGATAGACTCACTCTGGAGCATGCGCGATGCTGAGAATGTTGTGGATAGCACATTTAGTGAGTTGGTCATACCGCAGATAAGGGTTAGGACAGATAGTGAATGGGTGACCAAGAGACAAGGCAAGAGCAGGAAGGTAGTGCAGGAGTCCCCTGCGATCGTCTGCCTCCAAAACAGAGATACCATTTTGGATACTGTTGGGGGAAATGACTTACGAGGGGAAGGCACCAGCAGCCAGGTTCATGGCACCATGGGTGGCTCTGCTGCACAGAAGGGCAGGAAAGAGTGCAAGAGCTATAGTGATAGGGGACTCTATTGTAAGGGGAATAGATAGGAGTTTCTGCGACTGCAACCGAGACTCCAGGATGGTATGTTGCCTCCCTGGTGCAAGGGTCAAGGATGTCTCGGAGCGGCTGCAGAGCATTCTGGAGAGGGAGGGTGAACAGCCAGTTGTCGTGGTACATTTAGGTACCAATGATATAGGTAAGAAGCGGCAAGAGGTCCTACAAGCTGAATTTAGGGAGCTAGGAGTTAAATTAAAAAGTAGGACCTCAAAGGTAGTAATCTCTGGATTGCTACCAGAGCCATGTGCTAATCAGAGTAGAGGGAGCAGGAAAGTTAGAATAAATACGTGGCTTGAGAAGTGGTGCAAGAGGGAGGGATTCAAATTCCTGGGACATTGGAACCAGTTCTGGGGGAAGTGGGACCTGCACAAAAGGGACGGTCTGCACGTAGGCAGGGCTCGAACTGATGTCCTGGGGGTAACATTTGCTAATGCAGTTCGGGAGTGTTTAAACTAATATGGCAGGGGGATGGGAACCTATACAGCGAGACAGGGCGAAGTAATATGGAGTCAGAAACAGATGGTAGAAAAGTAAAAAGCAATAGTGGAAGGCCGAGTAAACAAAGGTAAGAAACAAAAAGGGTCACACTACATCATCATTCTAAAAGGACAAAGGGTGATAAAAAAAAACAAGCCTGAAGGCTTTGTATCTTAATGCAAGGAGTATCCGTAATAAGGTGGATGAATTAACTGTGCAAATAGACGTTAACAGATATGATGTGATTGGTATTACAGAGATGTGGCTCCAGGATGATCAGGGCTGGGAGCTCAACATCCAAGGGTATTCAAAATTCAGGGAGGATAGAATAAAAGGAAAAGGAGGTGGGGTAGCATTGCTGGTTAAAGAGGAGATTAATGCAATAGTTAAGAAGGACATTAGCTTGGATGTTGTGGAATCTGTATGGGTAGAGCTGCAGAATACCAAAAGGCAGAAAACGCTAGTGGGAGTTGTGTACAGATCACCAAACAGTAGTAGTGATGTTGGGGATGGCATCAAATAGGAAATTAGGGATGCATGCAATAAAGGTGCAGCAGTTATCATGGGTGACTTTAATATGCATATAGATTGGGCTAACCAAACTGGAAGCAATATGGTGGAGGAGGATTTCCGGGAGTACATAAGGGATGGATTTCTAGACCAATATGTTGAGGAATTAACTAGGGGGGAAGGCCATTTTAGTCTGGGTGTTGGGTAATGAGAGAGGATTAATTAGCAATCTCATTGCGCGAGGCCCCTTGGGGAAGAGTGACCATAATATGATGGAATTCTCCAATAGGATGGAGAATGAAACAGTTAATTCAGAGACCATGGTCCAGAACTCAAAGAAGGCTAACTTTGAAGATATGAGGCATGAATTGGCTAGAATAGATTGGTGAATGATATTTAAGGGGTTGACAGTGGATGGGCAATGGCAGACATTTAGAGACCGCATGGATGAACTGCAACAATTGTAAATCCCTGCATGGCGTAAAAATAAAAAAGTGAAGGTAGCTCAACCGTGGCTATCAAGGGAAATCAGGGATGTATTAAAGCCGAAGAAGTGGCATACAAATTGGCCAGAAATAGCTGCGAACCCGGGGACTGGGAGAAATTTAGAACTCAGCAGAGGAGGACAAAGGGTTTGATTAGGGCAGGGAAAATAGAGTATGAGAGGAAGCTTGCAGGGAACATTAAGATGGACTGCAAAAGTTTCTATAGATATGCAAAGAGAAAAAGGTTAGTAAATACAAACGTAGGTCCCCTGCAATCAGAATCAGGGGAAGTCATAACGGGGAACAAAGGAATGGCAGACCAATTGAACAAGTACTTTGGTTCGGTATTCACGAAGGAGGACACAAACAACCTTCCGGATATAAAAGGGGTCAGAGGTTCTGGTAAGAAGGAGGAACTGAGGGAAATCCTCATTCGTCGGGAAATTGTGTTGGGGAAGTTGATGGGATTGAAGGCCGATAAATCCCCAGGATCTAATGGACTGCATCCCAGAATACTTAAGGAGATGGCCTTGGAAATAGCGGATGCATTGACAGTCATTTTCCAACATTCCATAGACTGTGGATCAGTTCCTATGGAGTGGAGGGTAGCCAATGTAACCCCACTTTTTAAAAAAGGAGGGAGAGAGAAAACAGGGAATTATAGACCGGTCAGCCTGACATCGGTAATGGGTAAAATGATGGCATCAATTATTAAGGATGTCACAGCAGTGCATTTGGAAAGAGCTGATATGATAGGTCCAAGTCAGCATGGATTTGTGAAAGGGAAATCATGCTTGACAAATCTTCTGGAATTTTTTGAGGATGTTTCCAGTCGGGTGGACAAGGGAGAACCAGTTGATGTGGTGTATTTGGACTTTCAGAAGGCTTTTGACAAGGTCCCACACAAGAAATTAATGTGCAAAGTTAAAGCACATGGGATTGGGGGTAGTGTGCTGACGTGGACTGAGAACTGGTTGGCAGACAGGAATCAAAGAATAGGAATAAATAGGTACTTTTCAGAATGGCAGGCAGTGACTAGTGGGGTACCACAAGGTTCTGTGCTGGGGCCCCAGATGTTTACTTTGTACATTAATGATTTAGACGAGGGGATTAAATGTAGTATCTCCAAATTTGCGGATGACACTAAGTTGGTGGCAGTGTGAGCTGCGAGGAGAATGCTATGAAGCTGCAGAGTGAATTGGATAGGTTAGGTGAGTGGGCAAATGCATGACAGATGAAGTATAATGTGGATAAATGTGAGTTTATCCACTTTGGTGGTAAAAACAAAGAGACAGACTATTATCTGAATGTTGACAGATTAGGAAAAGGGGAGGTGCAACGAGACCTGGGTGTCATGGTACATCAGTCATTGAAGGTTGGCATACAGGTACAGCAGGTGGTTAAGAAAGCAAATGGCTTGTTGGCCTTTATAGTGAGGGGATTTGAGTACAGGGGCAGGGAGGTGTTACTACAGTTGTACAGGGCCTTGGTGAGGCCACACCTGGAGTATTGTGTACAGTTTTGGTCTCCTAACTTGAGGAAGGACATTCTTGCTATTGAGGGAGTGCAGCGAAGGTTCATCAGACTGATTCCCGGGATGGCGGGACTGACATATCAAGAAAGATTGGATCAATTGGGCTTGTATTCACTGCAGTTCAGAAGAATGAGAGGGGATCTCATAGAAAAGTTTAAAATTCTGATGGGTTTAGACAGGTTAGATGCAGGAAGAATGTTCCCAATGTTGGGGAAGTCCAGAACCAGGGGTCACAGTCTAAGGATAAGGGGTAAGCCATTTAGAACCGAGATGAGGAGAAACTTCTTCACCCAGAGAGTGGTGAACCTGTGGAATTCTCTACCACAGAAAGTTGTTGAGGCCAATTCACTAAATATATTCAAAAAGGATATAGATGTAGTCCTTACTACTAGGGGGATCAAGGGGTATGGCGAGAAAGCAGGAATGGGGTACTGAGGTTGCATGTTCAGCCATGAACTCATTGAATGACGGTGCAGGCTCGAAGGGCCGAATGGCCTACTCCTGCACCTATTTTCTATGTTTCTATGTTACTGGCCACCGATTCTGATGCCACCTGAGTATTAAAGGTTGTGGAGTTGGGGAATGTACACCTTCTTCAGAATCCAAGAGATGGTCCAGAATGGCGGCAATGCCATCAGGTGAACCAAGATGACTAGGACAAGGAACTTCTCTGACACAATCGGAGGGCTATTGGTGGCAGTACCTGAGCCAGCTGACCTGGGAGCAGGTTCTTGACAAGGACCCAGGGATTGGCAAGGTCAGAGGGCACCAGTAACAGAAGGGACAAGAGTTTCCCATCGACTCCTTGTCCCAGGGATTATCTCAGTTGATCAGAACAACGAGCGAGTACTGATCTGGTTTCAGTTTCCAGGGTTTGAGCATTGATGTCTGCATGGTCACTGCAGTGGATTATGGTGTTAGGCACTCTGACTTTCACGGGGAATTATACAAGCTGGAATAAACAAACCTTCTACAGCAACACCCTTCCGACTGTCAGCTGGTTAGTGATGATTTCATTGTTCACGCTCTTCACCAGGTCTTCTAGCCGGCCACATTCACTCCTAGAGAGATCAGCCAGTTAGTCACAGTCAGTACAGCTCCCTTTCCTCCACTGAAACTGCTTGTGCAAACTCTTCTGCCTCATGTTGTCCCTGTTTACAAACCTATCGTGATGTCAGTGATCAGGTGATGCACAGGGTAGGGTCAGGCTTGCCCTGTGATGTCACGGTTTGACCTGTCCAGTTAAACGGACTCACGTTGATGCTACGGTGTTTGGCCAAAAAGCCTTGGGCCTTAGGTTGTATGTGCTGGAATACAATAACAGCTTTGCACTTGGTTATCAACCAGAGAGTCGGGTGTGCGTGCAATGTGCAGTGATGGGATTGTTTGCCTTCTCTGTGCCTCCTTCTCTCAGTGGGGCCCAGTTACATGTGTGACTGTTGCTCACCCTGCAGACTGTCCTGAGCAATGCCCCGGGAGATCTACCAATGATAAGTAATTGTCTACATTGACAGAACACGGAGTGAGCACCAAACTCAAGGGCTGGGAGGGGCTGGTCAGTGAGGGAGCTGAGGGTGGGACTCAGTAACCATTTGTGAGCAGGCTGCAGGCTCCAGACTAACTATTAACAACATCAAAGAAGATCTAATAACAACAAAATGAACTGATCCAACAACCTACTGTGCATCAGTATTACTGTGTTTATTAAATTCTTTATGTTGCTCATTCTGACTTTCACAAAAATGATACAAGATCAATAGGTTAATACCAACCTTTCAAAGCTCACAACCTTCTCTCTAATCTGCTGGTTGATGATGTTTTCATCGTGTTCTCTTCATTAAGCAAAGATGGTGAGATACTGTATCCGGCCACATTCACTCCTAGAGAGATCAGCCAGTTAGTCACAGTTAGTGCTTTCCTTCACTGAAACTGCTTGTGTCTCAGGTTGCCCCAGGTTATGTTCTGTCTGTAATGTACCTATGAATAACTCTACGAGGCAATGTGTTGTACTCAAACTGTAGTGACCTTGGTCCTTTATTCGTAATTCCAGAGTAAGGCACAAGCATGGTGGGCAGCTATTTATACTGGGCCCTCCACACCTATTCAGGTGACACACAGCTATCTCACCACAGTGCCCTCTGGTGGATAGCCTCTGCTACAGGGCAGGAAACCCCAGTCTCCACCAGTTGCACCCTCTAGTGGTGCCAGCATAGTATATACACAGTGTAAACCGTATTGATAGTACATCAGATAACAAGTCTCCATCTTATTCACTATACAGTGACTACACAGAGAGTATATCTATAGTCTGCATATATAACATCACTCTCCCCCAAGTCTTTTGAGCTGATTACCTTTGCACTATGTGCGCTTTTTCCTGCCCTCCTGTGCAGCAGCAGCCAAGTTCATGTCACCGTGGGTGGCTCTTCTGCACAGGAGGGCAGGAAAAAGAGTGGAAGAGCTATAGTGATAGGGGATTCCAATTTAAGGGGGATAGATCGACGTTTGTGCGGTCACAACAGAGACACCAAGATTGTATGGTGCAAGGGTCAAGGATGTCTCGGAGCGGCTGCAGGGCATTCTGGAGGGGGAGGGTGAACAGCCAGTTGTCGTGGGGCATATAGGTACCAACGATATAGGTAAAAAGCAGGATGAGGTCCAACAATCTGAATTTAGGTAGCGAGGAGTTAAATTAAAAAGTAGGACCTCAAAGGTAGTAATCACAGGATTGCTACCAGTGCCACGTGCTAGTCAGAGTAGGAATCGCAGGATAGCTAAGATGAATATGTGGCTTGAGGAGTGGTGCAAGAGGGAGGGATTCAAATTCCTGGGAAATTGGAACCGGTTCTGGAGGAGGTGGGACCAGTACAAACCGGACGGTCTGCGCCTGGGCAGGACCAGAACCAATGCCCTCGGGGGTGTGTTTGCTACTGCTGTTGGGGAGGGATTAAACTAATATGGCAGGAGGATGGGAACCTATGCAGGGAGACAGAGGGAAATAAAATGGGGGCTGAATCAAAAGATAGAAAGGAGAATAGTAAAGGTGGAGAGCAGAGAAACCCAAGGCAAAAATCAAAAGGGACAAAGAGTGTTAAAAAGACAAGCCTGAAGACTCTGTGCCTCAATGTGAGGAGTATTCACAATAAGGTGGATGAATTAACTGCGCAGGCAGCTATTAACAATTATGATATAATTGGGATTATGGAGACATGGCTCCAGAGTGACCAAGGTTGGGAACTCAACATCCAGGGGTATTCAACAGTCAGGAAGGATAGACAGAAAGGAAAAGGAGGCGGGGTGGCATTGCTGGTTAAAGAGGAAATTAACGCAATAATAAGGAAGGACATTAGCTTGGATGATGTGGCATCTGTATGGGTCGAGCTGCGGAATACCAAAAGGCAGAAAACGCTAGTGGGAGTTGTGTACAGACCACCAAACAGTAGGACTGAGGTTGGGGACAGCATCAAACAAGAAATTAGGGATGCGTGCAATAAAGGTACAGCAGTTATCAAAGGCGACTTTAATCTACATATCGATTGGGTTAACCAAGTTGGTAGCAATGCGGTGGAGGAGGATTTCCTGGAGTGTATTCGGGATGGCTTTCTGGACCAATATATCGAGGAACCAACTAGGGAGCTGGCCATCCTAGACTGGGTGTTGTATAATGAAAGGACACTAATTAGCAATCTTGTTGCCCCCTGGGGGAGAGTGACCATACTATGGTAGAATTCTTTATTAAGATGGAGAGTGACACAGTTAATTCAGAGACTTAAGGAAAGGTAACTTCGATGGTATGAAACGTGAATTGGCTAGGATAGACTGGCAAATGATACTTAAGGGTTGACAGTGGATAGGCAATGGCAGACATTTATAGATTACATGAAGGAACTTCAACAATTCTACACCCCTGTTTGGAGTAAAAATAAAAAAGGGGAAGGTAGCTCAATCGTGGCTAACAAGGGAAATTAGGGATCATGTTAAATCCAAGGAAGAGGCATATAAATTGGCCAGAAAAAGCAGCAAACCTGAGGCCTGGGAGAAATTTAGAATTCAGCAGAGGACGACAAAGGGTCTAATGAGGAGGGGGAAATAAAGTATGAGAGGAAGCTTGCCGGAACATAAAAGCTGACTGCAAAGGCTTCTATAGACATGTGCAGAGAAAAAGATTTGTGAAGACCAACGTAGGTTCTTTTGCAGACAGAATCAGGTGAATTTATAATGGAGAACAAAGAAATGGCAGAACAATTGAACAAATACTTTGGTTCTGTCTTCACTGAGAAAGACACAAATAACCTTCCGGAAATACTAGGGGTTTGAGGGTGTAGCGAAAAGGAGGAACTGAAGGACATCTTTATTAGTCAGGAAATTGTGTTTGGGAAATTGATGGGATTGAAGACCGATAAATCCCCAGGGAGTGATAGGCTGCATCCCAGAATACTTAAGGAAGTGGCCGTAGATATAGTGGATGCATTGTTGGTCATTTTCCAACATTCCATTGATTCTGGATCAGATCCTATGGACTGGAGGGTAGCTAATGTAACACCACTTTTTAAAAAAGGAGAGAGAGAGAAAACGGGGAATTATAGACCGGTTAGATGACATCGGTGGTGGGGAAAATGTTGGAATCAATTACTAAAGATGGAAAGCAGTGGCAGGATTGGTCCAAGTCAGCATGGATTTATGAAAGGGAAATCATGCTTGACAAATCTTCGAGAATTTTTTGAGGATGTAACTAATAGAGTGGACAAGGGAGAACCAGTGGACTTTCAAAAGGCTTTTAACAAGGTCCCACACAAGAGATTAGTGTGCAAAATTAAACACACAGTATTGGGGGTAATGTACTGACGTGGATAGAGAAACATAGAAAATAGATGCAGAAGTAGGCCATTTGGCCCTTCGAGCCTGCACCACCATTCAATAAGATCATGGCTGATCATTCCCTCAGTACCCCTTTCCTGCTTTCTCTCTATACCCCTTGATACCTTTAGCCGTGAGAGCCATATCGAACTCCCTCTTGAATATATCCAATGAACTGGCATCAACAACTCTCTGCGGTAGAGAATTCCACAGGTTAACAACTCTCTGAGTGAAGAAGTTTCTTCTCATCTCAGTCCTAAATGTTCTACGCCTTATCCTAAGACTGTGTCCCCTGGTTATGGACTTCCCCATCATCGGGAACATTCTTCCCGCATCTAACCTGTCCAGTCCCGTCAGAATACTATAAGTTTCGATGAGATCCCTTCTCATCCTTCTAAACTCCAGTATATAACGTCCCAGTTGATCCAGTCTCTCCTCATATGTCAGTCCTGCCATCCCGGGAATCAGTCTGGTGAACCTTTGCTGCATTCCCTCAACAGCAAGAACGTCCTTCCTCAGATTAGGGGACCAAAACTGAACACAATATTCCAGGTTAGGCCTCACCAAGGCCCTGTACAACAGCAGTAAGACCTCCCTGCTCCTCTACTCAAATCCCCTAGCTATGAAGGCCAACATACCATTTGCGTTCTTCATCGCCTGCTGTACCTGCATGCCAACTTTCAATGACTGAGGAACCATGACACCCAGCTCTTGTTGCACCTCCCCCTTTCCTAATCTGCCGCCATTCAGATAATATTCTGCCATGCATTGGCAGAACTGGTTGGCAGACAGGAAGCAGAGAGCCGGAATAAACAGGTCCTTTTAAGAATGGCAGGCAGTGACCAGTGGGGTGCCACAGGGTTCAGTGCTGGGACCCCTGCTACTTACAAGATACATCAATAACTTCGATGAAGGAATTAAATGTAATATCTCCAAGTTTGCAGATGACACTAAGCGGTGTGAGCTGTGAGAAGAATGCTAAGAGACTGAAGGAAGACTTGGACAGTTTAGGTGAGTGGGCAAATGCATGGTAGACGCAGTATAATGTGGATAAATGTGAGGTTATCCACTTTGGTGTCAAAAACGGGAAGACAGATTATTATCTGAATGGCGACAGATTAGGAAAAGGGGAGGTGCAACAAGACCTGGGTTTCATGGTACATCAGTCATTGAAGGTTGGCATACAGGTACAGCAGGCAGTTAAGAAAGCAAATGGCATGTTGGCCTTTATAGCGAGGGGATTTGAGTACAGGGGCAGGGAGGTGTTACTACAGTTGTACAGGGCCTTGGTGAGGCCACAGCTGGAATATTGTGTACAGTTTTGGTCTCCTAACTTGAGGAAGGACATTCTTGCTATTGAGGGTGTGCAGCGAAGGTTCATCAGACTGATTCCCGGGATGGCAGGACTGACATATCAAGAAAGATTGGATCAACTGGGCTTGTATTCACTGGAGTTCAGAAGAATGAGAGGGGATCTCATAGAAATGTTTAAAATTCTGACAGGTTTAGACAGGTTAGATGCAGGAAGAATGTTCCCAATGTTGGGGAAGTCCAGAACCAGGGGTCACAGTCTAAGGATCAGGGGTAAGTCATTTAGAACCGAGATGAGGAGAAACTTCTTCACCCAGAGAGTGGTGAACCTGTGGAATTCTCTACCACAGAAAGTTGTTGAGGCCAATTCACTAAATATATTCAAAAAGGATATAGATGTAGTCCTTACTACTAGGGGGATCAAGGGGTATGGCGAGAAAGCAGGAATGGGGTACAGAAGTTGCATGTTCAGCCATGAACTCATTGAATGGCGGTGCAGGCTCGAAGGGCCGAATGGCCTACTCCTGCACCTATTTTCTATGTTTCTATGTTACTGGCCACCGATTCTGATGCCACCTGAGTATTAAAGGTTGTGGAGTTGGGGAATGTACACCTTCTTCAGAATCCAAGAGATGGTCCAGAATGGCGGCAATGCCATCAGGTGAACCAGGATGACTAGGACAAGGAACTTCTCTGACACAATCGGAGGGCTATTGGTGGCAGTACCTGAGCCAGTTGACCTGGGAGCAGGTTCTTGACAAGGACCCAGGGATTGGCAAGGTCAGAGGGCACCAGTAACAGCTGGGACAAGAGTTTCCCATCGACTCCTTGTCCCAGGGATTATCCCAGTTGATCAGAACAACGAGCGAGTACTGATCTGGTTTCAGTTTCCAGGGTTTGAGCATTGATGTCTGCATGGTCACTGCAGTGGATTATGGTGTTAGGCACTCTGACTTTCACGGGTAATTATACAAGCTGGAATAAACAAACCTTCTACAGCAACACCCTTCCGACTGTCAGCTGGTTAGTGATGATTCCATTGTTCACGCTCTTCACCAGGTCTTCTAGCCGGCCACATTCACTCCTAGAGAGATCAGCCAGTTAGTCACAGTCAGTATAGCTCCCTTTCCGTCACTTAAACTGCTTGTGCAACCTCTTCTGCCTCATGTTGTCCCTGTTTACAAACCTATCATGTTGTCAGTGATCAGGTGATGCACAGGGTAGGGTCAGGCTTGCCCTGTGATGTCACGGTTTGACCCGTCCAGTTAAACTGCCTCACCTTGATGCAACGGTGTTTGGCCAAAAAGCCTTGGGCCTTAGGTTGGATGTGCTGGAATACAGTAACAGCTTTGCACTTGGTTATCAACCAGAGAGTCGGGTGTGCGTGCAATGGGCAGTGATGGGATTGTTTGCCTTCTCTGTGCCTCCTTCTCTCAGTGGGGCCCAGTTACATGTGTGACTGTTGCTCACCCTGCAGACTGTCCCGAGCAATGCCCCGGGAGATCTACCAATGATAAGTAATTGTTTACATTTACAGAACACGGAGTGAGCACCAAACTCAAGGGCTGGGAGGGGCTGGTCAGTGAGGGAGCTGAGAGTGGGACTCAGTGACCATCTGTGAGCAGGCTGCAGACTCCAGACTAACTATTAACAACATCAAAGAAGATCTAATAACAACAAAATGAACTGTTCCAACAACCTGTTGTGCATCAGTATTTTTGTATTTATTAAACTCTTTATGTTGCTCATTCTGACTTTCACAAATGATGATACAAGATCAATAGGTTAATACCAACCTTTCAAAGCTCACAACCTTCTCTCTAATCCGCTGGTTGATGATGTTTTCATCGTGTTCTCTTCATAAAGCAAAGATGGTGAGATACTGTATCCGGCCACATTCACTCCTAGAGAGATCAGCCAGTTAGTCACAGTTAGTGCTTTCCTTCACTGAAACTGCTTGTGTCTCAGGTTGCCCCAGGTTATGTTTTGTCTGTAATGTACCTATGAATAACTCTATGAGGCAATGTGTTGTACTCAAACTGTAGTGACCTTGGTCCTTTATTCGTAATTCCAGAGTAAGGCACAAGCATGGTGGGCAGCTATTTATACTGGGCCCTCCTTCAGGTGACACACAGCTCTCCCACCACAGTGCCCTCTGGTGGACAGCCTCTGCTACAGGGCAGGAAACCCCAGTCTCCACCAGTTGCACCCTCTAGTGGTGCCAGCATAGTATATACACAGTGTAAACCGTATTGATAGTACATCAGGTAACAAGTCTCCATCTTATGCAACTATACAGTGACTACATAGAGAGTATATCTATCGTCTGCATATATAACATCACTCACCCCCAAGTCTTTTGAGCTGATTACCTTTGCACTATGTGCGCTTTTTCCAGCCCTCCTGTGCAGCAGCAGCCAAGTTCATGTCACCGTGGGTGGCTCTTCTGCACAGGAGGGCAGGAAAAAGAGTGGAAGAGCTATAGTGATAGGGGATTCCATTATAAGGGGGATAGATTGACGTTTGTGCGGTCACAACAGAGACACCAGGATGGTATGGTGCAAGGGTCAAGGATGTCTCGGAGCGGCTGCAGGGCATTCTGGAGGGGGAGGGTGAACAGCCAGTTGTCGTGGGGCATATAGGTACCAACGATATAGGTAAAAAGCAGGATGAGGTCCAACAATCTGAATTTAGGTAGCTAGGAGTTAAATTAAAAAGTAGGACCTCAAAGGTAGTAATCACAGGATTGCTACCAGTGCCACGTGCTAGTCAGAGTAGGAATCGCAGGATAGCTAAGATGAATATGTAGCTTGAGGAGTGGTGCAAGAGGGAGGGATGCAAATTCCTGGGAAATTGGAACTGGCTCTGGAGGAGGTGGGACCAGTACAAACCGGACGGTCTGCATCTGTGAGCAGGCTGCAGGCTCCAGACTAACTATTAACAACATCAAAGAAGATCTAATAACAACAAAATGAACTGTTCCAACAACCTATTGTGCATCAGTATTACTGTATCTATTAAACTCTTTATTGCTTATTCTGACTTTCACAAATGATGATACAAGATCAATAGGTTAATACCAACCTTTCAAAGCTCACAACCTTATCTCTAATCTGCTGGTTGATGATGTTTTCATCGTGTTCTCTACATAAAGCAAAGATGGTGAGATATTGTATCCGGCCACATTCACTCCTAGAGAGATCAGCCAGTTAGTCCCAGTCAGTGCTTTCCTTCACTGAAACTGCTTGTGTCTCAGGTTGCCCCAGGTTACAAACCTATTGTGATGCCTGATCTCACTGTGATGCACAGGGTAGGGTCAGGCTTGCCCTGTGATGTCACGGTTTGACCCGTCCAGTGAATAGGCCTCACCTTGATGTAACTGTGTTTGGCCAAAAACCCCTGGGCTTTAGATTACAATGTCTAGATGCACTAGAATACAATAACAGCTTTACACTTGGTTATGACCCAGAGAAGAGGGTGCTCGGGCGATGGACAATGATAAGCTTGTTTGCCTTCTCCATGTCCCCATCTCTGGGTGGAGGATGACTCTAGCAATCCAATATCCTTCTGAAGCAGCGTTTGTGTTTCTTGGGTTTGGAGTGCTGGACGCTCAGATCAACGGTGGTGCAGCAGTCATAAGAACATAAGAACATAAGAAATAGGAGCAGGAGTAGGCCATATAGCCCCTCGAGCCTGCTCCACCATTTAATACGATCATGGCTGATCTGATCATGGACTCAAGTCCACTTCCCTGCCCGCTCCCCATAACCCCTTAATCCCTTATCAGTTAAGAAACTGTCTATCTCTGTCTTAAATCCATTTAATGACCCAGCATCCAAAGCACTCTGAGGCAGTGAATTCCACAGATTTACAACCTTCTAAGAGAAGAAATTCCTCCTCATCTCAGTTTTAAAAGTGTGGCCCCTTATTCTAAGGTTCTAGCTTGAATAAACAAACCTTCTACAGCAACACCCTTCCGACTGTCAGCTGGTTAGTGATGATTCCATTGTTCACGCTCCCTTCACCAGGTCTTCTAGCCGGCCACATTCACTCCTAGAGAGATCAGCCAGTTAGTCACAGTCAGTACAGCTCCCTTTCCTTCACTTAAACTGCTTGTGTAGCCTCTTGTGCCTCATGTTGCCCCTGTTTACAAACCTATCGTGATGTCAGTGATCAGGTGATGCACAGGGTAGGGTCAGGCTTGCCCTGTGATGTCATGGTTTGACCCATCCAGTTAAAGGGCCTCACCTTGATGCAACGGTGTTTGGCCAAAAAGCCTTGGGCCTTAGGTTAGATGTGCTGGAATACAATAACAGCTTTGTACTTGGTTATGAACCAGAGAGTCGTGTGTATGGGCAATGCGCAGTGATGGGATTGTTTGCCTTCTCTGTGCCCCCTTCTCTCAGTGGGGTCCAGTTACATGTGTGACTGTTGCTCACCCTGCAGACTGTCCCGAGCAATGCCCCGGGAGATCTACCAATGATAAGTAGTTGTCTACATTTACAGAACACGGAGTGAGCACCAAACTCAAGGGCTGGGAGGGGCTGGTCAGTGAGGGAGCTGAGAGTGGGAGTCAGTAACCATCTGTGAGCAGGCTGCAGGCTCCAGACTAACTATTAACAACATCAAAGAAGATCTAATAACAACAAAATGAACTGTTCCAACAACCTATTGTGCATCAGTATTACTGTATCTATTAAACTCTTTATTGCTTATTCTGACTTTCACAAATGATGATACAAGATCAATAGGTTAATACCAACCTTTCAAAGCTCACAACCTTCTTTCTAATCTGCTGGTTGATGATGTTTTAATCGTGTTCTCTACATAAAGCAAAGATGGTGAGATATTGTATCCGGCCACATTCACTCCTAGAGAGATCAGCCAGTTAGTCCCAGTCAGTACTTTCCTTCACTGAAACTGCTTGTGTCTCAGGTTGCCCCAGGTTACAAACCTATTGTGATGCCTGATC
The DNA here is from genome assembly GCF_044704955.1 of Pristiophorus japonicus. NCBI lineage: Eukaryota > Metazoa > Chordata > Chondrichthyes > Pristiophoridae > Pristiophorus > Pristiophorus japonicus. Next base: position 220,869,323 of record NC_091984.1, on the reverse strand, counting down.
TCACTGTGATGCACAGGGTAGGGTCAGGCTTGCCCTGTGATGTCACGGTTTGACCCGTCCAGTGAATAGGCCTCACCTTGATGTAACTGTGTTTGGCCAAAAAACCCTGGGCTTTAGATTACAATGACTAGATGCACTAGAATACAATAACAGCTTTACACTTGGTTATGACCCAGAGAAGAGGGTGCTCGGGCGATGGACAATGATAAGCTTGTTTGCCTTCTCCGTGTCCCCATCTCTGGGTGGAGGATGACTCTAGCAATCCAATATCCTTCTGAAGCAGCATTTGTGTTTCTTGGGTTTGGAGTGCTGGACGCTCAGATCAACGGTGGTGCAGCAATCATAAGAACATAAGAACATAAGAAATAGGAGCAGGAGTAGGCCATACAGCCCCTCGAGCCTGCTCCACCATTTAATACGATCATGGCTGATCCGATCATGGACTCAGATCCACTTCCCTGCCCGCTCCCCAGAACCCCTGAATCCATTATCAGTTAAGGAACTGTCTATTTCTGTCTTAAATCCCTTCAATGTCCCAGCTTCCACAGCTCTCTGAGGCAACGATTTCCACAGATTTACAACCCTCTGAGAAAAGAAATTCCTCCTCATCTCAGTTTTAAATGGGCGGCCCCTTATTCTAAGATCATGCCCTCTAGTTCTAGTCTCCCCCATCAGTGGTAACATTCTCTCTGCATCCACCTTGTCAAGCCCCCACTTAATCTTAAACGTTTCGATAAGATCCCCTCATTCTTCTGAATTGCAATGAGTAGAGGCCCAACTTACTCAACCTTTCCTCATAAGTCAACCCCCTCAGCTTGGGAATCAACTGAGTGAACCTTCTCTGAACTGCCTCCAATGCAAGTATATCTTTTCTTAAATATGGAAACCAAAACTGTACGCAGTATTCCAGGTGTGGCCTCACCAATACCCTGTATAACTGTAGCAAGACTTCCCTGCTTTTATACTCCATCTCCTTTGCAATAAAGGCCAAGATTCCATTGGCCTTCCTGATCACTTGCTGTACCTGCATACTAACCTTTTGTGTTTCATGCACAAATACCCCCAGGTCCCGCTGTACTGTGGCACTTTGCAATCTTTCTCCGTTTAAATAACAATTTGCTCTTTGATTTTTTTCTACCAAAGTGCATGACCTCACACTTTGCAACATTATACTCCAACTGCCAAATTTTTGCCCACTCACTTAGCCTGTTTATGTCCTTTTGCAGATTTTTTGTGTCTTCCTCACACATTGCTTTTCCTCCTATCTTTGTTTCACCAGCAAACTTGGCTACATTACACTCTGTCCCTTCTTCCAAGTCATTAATATAGATTGTAAATAGTTGGGGTCCCAGCACTGATCCCTGTGGCACCCCACTGGTTACTGATTGCCAACCAGGGAATGACCCATTTATCCCGACTCTCTGTTTTCTGTTAGTTAGCCAATCCTCTATCCATGCTAATATATTACCCCCAACCCCGTTAACTTTTATCTTGTGCAGTAACCTTTTATGTGGCATCTTGTCAAATGCTTTCTGGAAGTCCAAATACACCACATCCACTGGTTCCCCTTTATCCTCCCTGTTCATTATATCCTCAAAGAATTCCAGCAAATTTGTCAAACATGACTTCCCCTTCATAAATCCTTGCTGATTCTGCCTGACTGCATTATGTTTTTCAAAATGTCCTGCTACTGCTTCTTTATAACAGCATTTTCCCAACCCCGTCCTTTAACCAATCCTCAATCCATGCTAGTATATTACCCCTAATCCCATGAACCCTCATTTTGTTTAATAATCTTTTGTGTGGCACCTTATCGAATGCCTTCTGAAAATCCAAACAGACCACATCCACTGGTTCCCCCGATTTATTCTCAAAAAACTCAAAACAGATTTGTCAACCATGTTTTCCCTTTCATAAATCTGTGTTGACTCTGCCCAATCCGATTATTATTTTCTCAGTGCCCTTAATAATAGATTCTATCCCTACTACTGATGTCAGGCTAACTGCTCTGTAGTTTCCCATTTTCTCTCTCCCTCCTTTCTTAAATAGTGGCGTTACATTAGCGACCTTCCAGTCCACGGAACCGTTCTAGAATCTATGGGACTAGACTTTCGGCACAGCATCTCCCATTTATAGCCCATTAACGGCCATTTATAGTCCATGTATCCCCCATTTATCGCCCATTTATCACCCATTTGGTGCTGAGATGCAGGCTATCGCCCGTTTTTGCCAGAAAGTGGAAACTAGCACCCGATTATCGCCCATTTATCTCCGGCCAAACTTTCGACACACATGAATGTGCTGCATTGCCCGGCCTAAGTTGAAAAAAAATATGACGTCATCCGCATGCCAGGCCGAGAATAGTGCTGAAAATGGAAACTTGCGCCCGATTATCACCCAGATGATCGCCAACGCAACTTTCGGCATTTCGCCCACACTTCGCCGAAATAGTCGCCGGCCGAAAAAGTCGCTGAAAAAAAGCTGCACTTACCTGACTTTAAGTCGGCACTACTCGGCAACACTCAGCACTACCGACGCCTTTTTGACAGTCGGAGGATCTGTACTGAAAGTGCTTGTGAGGAGAAACATTTTGTGAGTGATTTTATGGGTCTTTTTGACCCTTGCCAATCATCTAATCACATTTGTATCTATTGAGGACAAATTAAGGGCATTTATAGTGATTTATAGTGATGGGGCCTGTAATTTCTCAACCAGTATTGGTCACTAATCACATGCTGCAGACTGAAGATGGGAGAAGGTATATTGAAGAGCATTATGTGCCCGATCAAAGAGATGGCAGACTGCTACAGAGGAAGAGACATTGCACCCAACGCATTTACAGGGAACAGCGATCATACCTGAACTTGTCTGATAACACGTGCGTTAGGAGGCTGCGCTTCCGAAAGGAGGTCATCAGTGAGAAAAGCCAGCTAAATAAGGCAGATCTGCAGCCTACCAGCACCATCAGGACCGCACTGCCCGTTGAGGTTAAGGTTACTGCGGCACTTTCGTTCTATGCATCGGGCTCCTTTCCAGCCTGAGCTGGCGACACTTGCAATATCTCTCAGCACGCCCGCCACACACTGCTCCATTCGACAGGTGACTGAAGCCCTTTACACACGCAGGATGGACTTTATAAACTTCTCGATGGCCAGGGAGACACAGAATGAGAGGGCTTTTGGTTTCTCATGAATACCAAACTTCCAAGGTGCAGGGAGCAATAGACTGTGCACACATCGCCCTGCGAACACTTTTACAGGATGCAGAGGTGTTTCGGAACCGAAAGGGATTCCACTCCCTGAATGTGCAGTTTGTTGTCGACCACAAGCAAATAATCATGGAAGTAAATGCAAATTTTCCAGGCAGCATCCATGATGCACACATGTTGCGTGAGGGTACTGTCTCTGACCTGTTTAAGAGTCAGCCACAAGGTCACGGTTGGATGCTGGGGGATAAAGGATATGGCCTTGCCAGCTGGCTCATGACCCCCCTGCGTAAGCCCCAGATGGAAGCCGAGAAGCACGACAACGAAAGCCATATAGCAATGTCGTCAAAAAGACAATTGGAGTGTTTAAGCACCACTTCAGATGCCTGGACCACTCGGGAGATAACCTACAATACCACACTGAGCAGGTCGCTGAGTTTATTGTGGTGTGCTGCATGTTGCATAACCGAGCGATCAGGAAAGGACAATAATTGCTAGATGGGTCCGCCGGTCCACCTCAGGAGGGAGGGGAGGCGGAAGAGGAGGATGAGGAGGAGAATGAGGAGGACCTTGGGATGGACAATCAGCCCGGCGATGAACCCATGCCCCCCTGTAGGGGAGGACGAAAACCCCCTCATTTTACCCAGAAGGAAAAGTGCTGTGGGATCGGTCTGTGCTGTGAATTGAAACCGAGACGGTTTTGACCTTGGCAGAGCAGTGATTGGACGGGGGAGGACACCGGAGGGCCAATGGTGGGACAGAGTCAGCCCGAAGCATGGGGCTTTCAAGCCAATGGGGGAGCACTTGCACGAAAACTGTGGGACTGACTCATGGCAATTATCGGGCTATTGTCTTCCCCATGTTTACACTATGGAAGGAAATTATGCAGACCTTCAGAAAACTAGGGAACCCAAAACAACCCTAGGGCCTACACAATGGCTACAGGAGGCCAACGCAATCAACACCCATTCAAACCTTGAGTAGGTTAACATCAGTGGAAAAAACCCGCAATAATCTAAAACTGCTGTATTTTTCAAAATCACAAAGCCCACCAATGGGAAGAATCGATTTCAGCAGGAGAGGCGGACTGGATAATCTGGCTATAAAAAGGGGTTTCTGACGTAGTGTGGGTGGTTCCCTGCCCTCGTGATCCAATAACCAGCAAGACTCTCGACACTGAAGGAAAACCAGTGTCCGAAGACACCGAAGTTAGAAGAAACAAACCACCAAACTGCAGAAGGCACAGTAGTGAGTATAACCTCTGGTCCCCGGAACTCCCAACTCAGTTAGGCCAGGAAAGGTGGGAGGTTGGGCATTGTACTGCTAAACTTGTGTAAAGATTTTCGTTGTGTCCGTTTAGTGGGATTTAAGGGGATTGTTTTGTTGGTGTATTGCTGTTTGTTGAAATACACCTTGTCAAATAAATTGGAAGCCTAAGTTCCTCTTGGAATCACCTTGTCTCAGTTCTATTGCATTACATCTCCTGATCATGAGTCTTATGTCAGAACAGTGTAAGGGAAGCTAGGAGCGCCTCGAAAATGCTCAACTGTGCGTCACAGGCTAGGGAAGAAGGGATTAGGAGTGTTTGACACTCACAGGTGCATCACAGGCTAGGCATAAGCTGTGGGGACGCACAAGTCTCAAAACCCCATTCATATGCTGTGGAAACAGTCTCTCCAGGGGTGCTCTTGCAGCACTCAGGGTACCTCACAGGCCAGGCATAAGCTGTGAGGGCAGAAGCCCAGAGAGAGACACCCAAGGCACAACAACACTCACTGAAAACCCCTTACAAGAACCATGAGCGGCCTGTGGCAAAAAGGTTGTTGATGGTCCCCCACAGGCAGGTGGTCAAGGTCAGGGAGCGCTGGAGAGCGACTTTATTATTCTCCATGGAGTTGAATCACTCAGGGCCATGGTGGCCCATTTGGCCAAACTCACTCGCAGCGGGGACCCGTCTATCCACTTCATGGAGGTGATGCAGGCAGGGAAAATTAATGGGTGCGATGAGGAAGAGACAGCCAAGCTGCTGCTCTTCTCTCTGGACAGCAAATTGTACCAGGCCCTACCGGCAGAATGCCGGAGGGGACAGCGTACATTTACTGAGGTCCAGAGGGCCATCCTTGAGGCTATGGGCTTCGATGACGGCAGTCCTTTCGAACGGGTCGAAAGGACAAGGCAGCTCGCAGGGGAAACCTCGCAGGCGTTTGCGGACAGGCTGTGGGTGGTATACCACGCAGCCTGTGGGGAGCTCCTCGACCGGGCGAATCTTTCCGCGGTACAGACTGGCAGCTGGCTGAGGATGCTGGTGGCAAACTGCTTGCCCCGGCTCAAGGCCAGGGCAGAACTGTGGTTCGATTCCCGGGACCCCAACCTCACCGAGGAAGCAGTAGTCAGGCAACTGGCACTGGTCCAACGGAATGGAGGAGGGGAGGAGGAGAAAACCTCCAAAGGTCGGGTAAATGAAGTAAAACCCAACTCGATTCCCAAAAGGGAATGGCACCAGGAGGGTGGCCGCTCGTCTGATAAGGAGGGAGTGGGCTACGGGTGCGGGAAAGCTGGGCATTTTAAAAGGGATTGCAGGAGCCCAGTAAAGAGATATGGGGGGAGAAGTCTTTCAGGAGCAGCCCAGAGTGGGGGAAGTGGAGCGAGCACCTCACCATCCCTTAACCAGATAGTAGCTGCAGTGAGGACAGCGCTGGAGGGGACTGGGAAGGTAGCCACGGCAACAGGCAGGGCAGCACCAGCAACCCTGCCAGTACAGAGGCCGTGACTAGCCCAGACCCAGCCTGCATACCTGTGCCCACTAGAATACATAGAAACATAGACATAGAAACATAGAAACATAGAAACATAGAAAATAGGTGCAGGAGTAGGCCATTCGGCCCTTCTAGCCTGCACCGCCATTCAATGAGTTCATGGCTGAACATGCAACTTCAGTACCCCATTCCTGCTTTCTCGCCATACCCCTTGATCCCCTAGTAGTAAGGACTACATCTAACTCCTTTTTGAATATATTTAGTGAGTTGGCCTCAACAACTTTCTGTGGTAGAGAATTCCACAGGTTCACCACTCTCTGGCTGAAGAGGTTTCTCCTCATCTCGGTCCTAAATGGCTTACCCCTTATCCTTAGACTGTGACCCCTGGGGATGACCCTGGGTCAAGATGGAGGTTGAGGGTGTATTGGGTACTTACCTTTTGGACACTGGTGCTTCCAGCACAATTGTCCATTCGGAGGACCCCGCAACCTCACCTCTATCAAACGGGGTGCCGTATCAACTAGTTGGGTTCACAGGAAATGAGAAGGCTGGGTTTTTCTCAGTCCCGCTCGCAGTTCGTTTAGGAGCACGCCAAACACAATGGAAGTGCGTCCTGATGAACTGGGAGCAGGTGGGAAAAGAGATCTTGGGTGCTGATTTCATCATCGCTCACCAGATCCTAGTAGACTTGAGGAATCACTGTCTATGGGGCATAGTGGGCACGGGAGCAGAGGGAGAAGTCATGGTTATTGATAAGAAACAGGGAAAAGGGACTCTGTGTACAATGAAGCCAAAAGTGGGTTACGACCTGGAGGTTCTGGTGGGTAATACCCCGGCCGAGTACCGGGCCTATGTGCAAGCATATCTTGCAGCATTTGCCACCCATAAACACGATTGTGGGAGAGTCACAGGAGTGGAGGTTAGAATAGATGGGGATCCCATGCCCCGCCCGCAAAAGCAGTATGGCTTTCCCCGAGAGGCAGAAGCAGACTTGGAGACAGCTTTAAGCTCACTCGTCGAGCAGGAACTTTGAGACCCATAGCCACCCATCTCAACTCCCCGCTTTGGCCGGTTAGGAAACCGGACAATTCTTGGAGGGCTACGGTGGATTATAGGGTGCTCAATAAAAACATCCCAGCTTGTGCCCCCACAGTAGCGGCGGTTGCGGATCTGATAGGGAAAATCCCTGCATCCGCAACCACGTTCACTGTGTTGGACATATCCAACAGGTTCTGGTCTATCCCTGTACAGAGGGAAGACCAGTACAAGTTTGCCTTCACCTTCCGGGAACAGCAGTATACATGGAGCTGCCTCCCACAGGGCTTTCATAATAGTCCCAGCATCTTTCACCAATGCATGGCGAACTGCTTAAAAGGCTTCAGCCAACCACACCAGCTGGTCCAGTATGTGGACGACCAGTTGTTGTTCACAGACAGCAGTGAGGAACACGGTCCACTGCTGGCCGAACTGCTGGTCTTACTGAAGGAAGGGGGTTTTAAAGTTAACCCCAAGAAAGCCCAGATAGGTCTAGGAGAGGTAAAATTCCTGGGCCTGACGATAAGGGCAGGAGAAAGTGCCATTGATGAGGCTAGAAGAAAGGCAGTGCAGGAACTCCCTGTCCCTGGGGATGTGTCGGGGGTAAGGTCTTTCCTGGGAATCACTGGCTACTATAGGGACTTCATCGAGGACTATGCAGCCACTGCCGCCCCTCTGCTCAGACTCCTACATAAGGGGGTCGAGTGGGAATGGGACGAGGGCTGTGAGGCAGCATTTGTCCGTCTTAAGAGAGACCTGCAGGTAGCACCAGCCCCAGGGGCAATTGATGGGAGGGGGGAGGAATTCTTCCTGGAGGTGGCAGCCAGTGGCGACAGCTTAAGTGCAGTGTTGCTCCAGGAGAGAAACGGTCAGCTGAGACCAGTGGTGTACTCCTCCAGGGTCCTCACGGAGGTAGAAAAGGGATACTCCAATTGTGAGAGGCACTTGCTTGCCACCCACTGGGCAGTAAAGAGAGCTGAGATCTTTACCGGAATATCCCCCATTACACTCCTCACCCATCATACCCCGACACAGATGCTGTTGGACGGGAGGATTAAGGACGGGAAAGTGAGCAGTGCTAGAATCACTCGCTGGACCCTCCTCCTCTCCCAAATGACTTTAAAGGTCAAGGAGCTCTGCGAGCCCAGGCTCGCAGCAAATTTAATCAATCCAGGGCAGCCGCATAGATGCTCTGTGGAGGGGGTATGGGACATCAACTTTGGATTTCGGGCAGGGATACAGCCCACAGGCCGCGAGATCTACGTTGATGGCTCCAGTTCAGTGTCCGCGGGTACAAGACTCACGGGCTGCGGAGTTTGGGATCCCAAGGCAGGGATTGCCTTGGCTCTTAAACTCCCATGCACCCTGAGCGCCCAGCAGGCGGAACTCTCGGCGGTGATGTATGTGGTCACACACCCCGAGGAATTCCCTACCCCATACACGATTTGCTCGGACAGCATGTTCACTTGCAATTCGTGTACAGAGTATCTGGCGATTTGGTCACGCCGGGGGTACACCTCTGCGGATGGGAACTCCCTTGTGACCAAACCCCTGCTAGAAATGATCGTGGCTGCAGTGGGAGAAACTGGGGATGTATATATCCATAAGGTGAAGGCCCACTCCAAAACTGAGCCACGGGGGGAAGGTAACCAGCAGGCAGACCTGCTGGCAAGGGAAGGTGCTCGCACAGGTCGCCCATGGGATCCATATGAGGCAGGCAGGATAGCAGCAGCAAGAAGCAAGCCAGGGACACAAGGGAGCGTAGGGGCGGCTGCGGCCCCGGACCTTAAAGTAGTCCAGATGCAGGATCCGATCCTGAAGGCTGCCTTGGCTGTTATCAAAAAGGGGGAAAAGGCGGAGGGCCCATACAGTGCTGCAGATATTGCTGTGCGGGAAGGCATGTTGTTTAAAGGGGACAAATGGGTAGTGCCGCCACAACACCGGAGGGAATTCCTTCAGCTGGCCCATGAGGGTCCAGGTGCGGGACACCCTGGGCCGGAATATACCTGGCAACGGGTAGAAAAGGCAGGGTGGTGGGCAGGCCTCCGGGAAGACGTCCGCGACTTCTGTGCAGGCTGTCTGGTTTGTGCTGCAAACAACCCAGACCCTCAGAAAAGGAAAGTGTCTGTGGGACACATCAGGCGGGTAGAGGGACCCTGGCAGTCGATCCAGATCGACTACATCGGACCCCTACCGGCCGCCCAGGGAGGTTATAAATACTGCCTCGTCCTGGTGGATGTGTTTTCCAAGTGGGTGGAAGCCTTCCCTTGCCGAACAGCTACCGCGGTGGGGACTGCAAAAATCCTGGTGAGGGAGGTGTTCTCTTGGTGGGGTCTACCTCAAATCGTGGAGTCCGACCGGGGAAGCCACTTCACCGGCCAGGTGATGCAGGCCACCCTAAAGGTGCTGGGGATAAGAGCCAAATGGCATGTCGCCTACAACCCTCAGTCCTCAGGCCCCGTAGAACGCCTGAACCGGACCCTAAAGGAAAGGCTGCGCAAGGAGACGGGAGACTCACCGAACAAGTGGGTGGAGGTCTTACCGTTGGTCCTCATGGGAATCCGGGCCAGTCAGTCAAAGAGCACAGGGTACTCACCCCATGAGCTGATGACTGGCCGGATCATGAGAACCCCAGTGCATGTGTTGGCGCCGGTTCTCACCGAAGGGCAGCTCCGAGAGGTGAACCGGGACCACTTCGTCAGGAATCTGTTTGAACAGCTTCAACAGATTCACTGGCAGGCGGCCAACAACATGGGTAAACAGCACCGTGCCAATCGGCTGCTGCTGGAACCCCGCAGTCACCATGATTGGGAGGTGGGCGACCAGGTGATGGTGAGAAGCTTCGCCCGGGTCGGGGTCTTTGAACCACTGTATATGGGGCCATACAGCATAGTCGACAAGGCTAGCCCTATGGTCTATGCGGTTCGATTGCCTCGCCGGGTGAAGTGGTATCACATTAATCAGTGTAAATTGTTTGACCCCAAAAGAGGTAAAAAAACAGAGGGGATGAGCAAGGGAAGGGAATCGGGCACTGGGGGAAGAACAGGCCCCGGTGGATTTGGAGGCTCCGGAGGAGGCAGTGGGCCCCGAAGCTCTACAGCCGGGGCTGGTTCACTGCTCCAGTAAGGCTATCCCACCACTGGGTAGAGGTTCCCAGCCCACTAACAGAAGTAGGGAGAAAGGCTCTACCATTAGCAAGGTCCAAGGGGAAGCTGAACCTCCCATGGTGGATCAGCTGGGGCTAGCCCAAGAGGTGGAGGAGATAGCATTGCAGCCCATAACGTGGGACTCTGCACCGACAGTAAGGAGGAGTGACAGAGTACCACAGCCCAGGGCGCCGTGGTCCCCTGTTTACTTAGCCTCCCGCCCCAGACCGAGAAGGCGAAAGACAACAGGGAGGGTGCTCTGTTGCGCTAACAAGGGTCTCCCACCGATTATCCGGGGCTCGGGAGGGCCTTGGAGGGCAGCACAAGACTCATTAAGGGGGACTATACGAGCCCCTCAGCGGAGGGCATCCTGGTCCCCAGGGTACGGTCAGCCGAGTGGTCGACGACGCCTGTACAGTGACAGGATGTAGCCTGGCCACCCGGGGACGGGTGGGGTGTGTATATTTTCCCTTCCTGTTTTGTTACTTTGTGTTGTGTGCAGATGTGTTTAGGTAAGGCAGTGACGGTTGGGTATAGCATTTTATGTTCGGAACATGTTAAGTGGGCCGAGTCTGGAGAGGTCTCTCAAGGCAAGGCTATGTTCTTCTTGCCTTTCAGATGTCAACACCTCCCTACTGGACGTTAGTGATGCTGGTATCGCTAAGGATCTGCACCGGGCACCGAGGGGACACTGAGGACTCCCTGGTTTTCAGATGCTCCGGGGGCAGAGCGCCGACAGTGACCACAGGAGAAGGGACTCCGGCGGCGGATGGCCAGGTCACCTACTCCCATGAGGGGAAATGGCCTGGGTGGTTGGGATCGAACTCCACCAAGTACTCCAACCATAAGGACTTTACCTACGGAGAGGCCTCCATCCCCTGCCCGGAGATCACTGTGGCCACTTCCAGAGTGAGAGTGACAGAAGGCAGGAAGGTTTGCCTAACTTGCCAAGGGGACATACCTCTGGGACAGTGGTGGTGGCTCAGAAATCTCAAGAGGGACATGGGAGACCGACACTCGGACTGGGAACGTCTGGATAATGATACCTACCGAACCATCATGGGGTCATCTGGCGGGGTCACGGTGTGCTGGGAGAAATGGTGGGCGTACGACCAAGGAATTTATTTGTGTATGTGGGGATCCACTCGCGTGTGTTCAGAGGGGGTCTCCATTGCTTTCTATAGGTGGTGTCAGGATGTCGGGGATGGGGTGGTATGGGATCGCAGCGGGGAGGGGTGTGTGACCCCCAATCCCCGGGTACCAGTAAATGCCACCGAACTTGTAGTTCGGGAAAGAAAACCCCCACCCACGGCCAAGCCCATCGTCCCACACGAGTGCCCGACAACAACCAGGGGGCCGGGGAATAGTTTAGTGTTGGTCCCGACCGAGAAACTATTTTATCAGGGGGTACACTACGCAGTGGCATCAGTGGTGCTAAATCTGACAGAAGTCCACCTACCTACGTGGTGTCCCCGGGAAACCGAGCTGTTATACCAGGCTCTGCTGCGGAAGATGTTCCGGAAGTTCTATGAACTGGACTTCGGGGATGTCAAAGTGACAGACTTGTATAAACAATGGGATAGGGCCGAACCGGGCAGGCAGAGGCGTGGCACTTTAAATGACATTTTCACGGGGTTTAACACCGGGGCGTCCGCCATAAACAGTTTGGATAACATGCAGCTGGCCCTCCAGATAAATGGGTTAAAGAATCAGCTACGCAAAGTCCTGGGGGACGAGAATACCGTAGTGGGATCCGCGCTCCACGAAGAGGTGGCAATGACAGTTCACTTAAAGGAGATTATCTCTCAATTGGAGGCACAGGCCAGGGCTGTAAACGCCTTGATTCGGGAGGATGGAAACGCCTCCGATCAAGCCTCCCAAAATGAGGTGTGCGTGCTCGATGGGGCCTGGTTTCTGGGAGAGGGACGGAGTAACCTCGAGGATCTGAGACAGGGACAGGTCCCCTCCTGGATCAGCAAGCAGCACTTAGCAGCACTGCACCCTTATGATAATGTTTTGAGTCCTTGCCAACTTCGTGTAGCGTCGGAAGCCTACCCGGTACCGGTGGACTGTGGAAAGTCAAACCATACCATCATGGGTGTGGTGGTCAGGATGCCCGTGATGGGGGCGTCCCCACGACCAGCACCCCTGTACCGAGTGGAGAATGTGGGAGTCATTCGTGGAGGGGTGCATGTTCGATTCCAAGAGGTCCCACCTTACGTCACAATGTGGGAGCACACTGTGACAGGTGCAGACCTCTCGGGTTGTCGGAGCAGGGGAGCACAGGTAATCCTGTGCCCCCAGCACTTGAACGCTTTTGCAAGGCCACAATGTGGGTTCAGCACTGCTGGGGCAGAGCCTATCAATTGCACAATGGAGGTAATGGCCCCTAACCACATGCCTGCATAGGTAGCATATGTAGGCGGTGGGACATATTGTGTCACCACAAGTGCCCAACGGTATGAACACGGACCGGGAAGGTGGTGTCCAATACCGTACAGCAGCTTTTGCTTTAAACCCAGGGCAGAGGTTCAAGTGGCACACACCAGAATCACACCCATCCCTGAACCTTCCACAATTCACCTCACGGTACAAAGCAACCTCAGCCATCTACAACAATATGTCGCCCAGTTTGGCTATCCCATTGCCGCACTACCTGAGAAACTTACAGCCCTCCTCCAGGCAGTGGATTTGTCTCAAAACATTTTTACACCATGGAGCAGAAAACTGAAATTCTAGCAGGGGAGATTGCCCAGATTAAACCCCCAGCATGGTGGGATTTGGGGATACGGGCAGACATACCTGCATGGATCCGGGTGGGATCGCATGCCTTAGGAATCGGCCAATTCCTGATTGTAGCTTATCTGCTAGTTACAAGCTGTAAACTCAGGAGAAAAAGAAAAAGAAAGCAGTTCCTCAGGCTACTACATAGACAGGAGAGCCGTTGCTAAACACTCAAGGCGTGTAAACAAAGCTTGACCGTGACACTTAGGCGGTTTTGTTAATCCCAGGGATGACTGCGTTTTCATACATGGCCCCTGAGGAGTTTGCAGGGCAGGTTACTTTGTTTTACGGTTAAGACTGAAATGAGACTCAATGTACAATAGCTGCTGTAACCTTAAGTACATATATGTATATTGCTGTCGTATATTGTAACCTGTTGGATTCTGTGTTTTGTACCGCGTTAAAAGGAATTGCGATATATATCGACGGGATCAGTTTAGAGTTAAACTGGGGAAAGTTGGGCAATTTGGGAGACCTAGGGTTTTCTCACCTCCCTGAACTTTGACACACTCGAGTGGTGTCTGACTGTGTCATATGAGGGATTATGTAGGGGAGGACGACAACCCCCTCATTTTACCCAGAAGGAAAAGGGCTGTGGGATCAGTCTGTGCTGTGAATTGAAACCGATGCAGTTTGACCTTGGCAGAGCAGTGATTGGATGGGGGAGGACACCGGAGGGCCAATGGTGAGACAGAGTCAGCCCGAAGCATGGGGCTTTCAAGCCAATGGGAGAGCACTTGCTCGAAAACTATGGGACTGACTCAGCCATTATTGGACTATTGTCTTCCCCATGTTTACACTATGGAAGGAAATTATGCAGATCTTCAGAAAACTAGGGAACCCAAAACAAACCAAGGACCGACACAATGGCTACAGGAGGCCAACGCAATCAACACCCATTTAAACCTTGAGTAGGTTCGAAAAACTGAATTGAAGTAAGTTATGCAGACCTTTTGAAACCATGGAACCCAAAACAACCCTAGGGCCTACACAATTGCTACAGGAGGCCAACGCAATCAATACCCACTCAAACCTTGAGTAGGTCAACATCAGTGGAAAAAACCCGCAATAATCTAAAACTGCTGCATTTTTCAAAATCACAAAGCCCACCAATGGGAAGAATCGATTTCAGCAGGAGAGGCGGACTGGATAATCTGGCGATAAAAAGGGGTTTCTGAAGTAGTGTGGGTGGTTCCCTGCCCTCGTCATCCAACAACCAGCAAGACTCTCGACACTGAAGGAAAACCAGTGTCCGAAGACACCGAAGATAGAAGAAACAAACCACTAGACTGTAGAAGACACAGAAGTGAGTATAACCTCTGGTCCCCGGAACTCCCAACTCAGTTAGGCCAGGAAGGGTGGGAGGTTGGGCATTGCACTGCTAAACTTGTGTAAAGATTTTCGTTGTGTCCGTTTAGTGGGATTTAGGGGGATTGTTTTGTTGGTGTATTGCTGTTTGTTGAAATACACCTTGTCAAATAAATTGGAAGCCTAAGTTCCTCTTGGAATCACCTTGTCTCAGTTCTATTGTATTACATCTCCTGATCGTGAGTCTTATGTCAGAACAGTGTAAGGGAAGCTAGGAGTGCCTCAAAAATGCTCAACTGTGTGTCACAGGCTAGGGAAGAAGGGATTAGGAGTGTTTGACACTCACAGGTGCCTCACTGGCGAGGCATAAGCTGTGGGGACGCACGAGTCTCAAAACCCCCTTCATAAGCTGTGGACACAGTCTCTCCAGGGGTACTCTTGCAGCACTCAGGGTACCTCACAGGCCAGGCATAAGCTGTGAGGGCAGAAGCCCAGAAAGAGACACCCAAGGCACAACAACACTCACTGAAAACCCCTTACAAGAACCATGAACAGCCTGTGGCAAAAGGGTTGTTGATGGATCAACGGCACTGTGTGTGCAGAAGCATGAGCAGCCTGTGGATGGCAGCAAAAGCATACTGCACCTAGTATTCCCAGGCAGTCTCCCGTCCAAGTACTAACCAGATCTCAGTCTGCTTGGTTTCCCAGATCAGACGAGATCGGGCATTTTCAGACTAGTGTGGCCATAGGCATTGCCAGCATGGCTTTCTCTTTACTTAAACGGACATAAGGCTGTTCTTCACTCCTTTTTCTCGTTCCATGCATTCAGACAAATAATCAGCACTCAATTTTCATTTCACCATTTTCCTTCTGCCACACCCAACTCTTGTTGCTCTGACTCCCACACAACCAAACGACAAGCCCTATCCTTCAGTGCCTTGCCTCAAGCTTCAAAACTGCCTGACTTTCACCATTCCCTCACTCACCCACAAATCACTCACTCATTCACCCCCCAATCTCACGCTCGCCAATCTCGAAATCTCTCATCCCCTCAAATCGCTCTCCCCCAAATCTCCCCATCCCCAAATCTCTCCTACCCCAAAAAAGCTTCCGCCGCCCCCAAAACACCAGGATTGTTTCATTTCCAATCCGACCAACTATTAAGCCAGATCGCTGTTGTAGCCACATTTCGGAACCCCATGTGGCAAGTGGCGCCTGCTACTCGGCATTCTGATTTGCAACACTCCTCACATGAACACACATGCATTCCAGCAGCATGCTAGTTGGCTTTACATTTTTCCTGCATTGAATTGCAGCTCTTCCTGCACGATTCTTTGTTCTCTTGCTGTTTGTCCCTCTCAGGTTTCTATGCACCTTGTCTCTCCTCTCTGTTGCTGCGTCCTGGTGTGCCTGCGCCAGCGTGTATTTTTTTGCCAACTTATTTTGTTGTTCTGCGTTCTTTCGTCCCTTGCGTCGACCCCCTTGCATTTGTGTAGCAGCAGGAGAATGTGCAGGAAAGAAATGGTGAAAGCAAAGTGAGAGAGAGAGCAGCAAAAAGGTTGTTGATGGATCAACGGCACTGTGTGTGCAGAAGCATGAGCAGCCTGTGGATGGCAGCAAAAGCCTACTGCACCTGGTATTCCCAGGCAGTCTCCCATCCAAGTACTAACCAGGCCTCAGTCTGCTTGGTTTCCGAGATCAGACGGGATCGGGCGTTTTCAGACTAGTGTGGCCGTAGGCATCGATGTCATGGCTTTCTCTTTACTTAAACGGACATAAGGCTGTTCTTCACTCCTTTTTCTCCTTCCATGCATTCATCCAAGGAATCAGCACTCAAGATTCATTTCAACATTTTCCTTCCGCCACACCCACCTCTTGCTGCTCTGACTCCCACACAAGCAAACGACAAGCCCTACCCTTCATTGCCTTGCCTCAAGCTTCAAAACTGCCTGACTTTCACCATTCCCTCACTCACCCACAAATCACTCACTCATTCACCCCCCAATCTCACGCTCGCCAACCTCGAAATCTCTCATCCCCTCAAATCGCTCTCCCCCAAATCTCCCCATCCCCAAATCTCTCCTCCCCCAAAAAAGCTTCCACCGCCCCCAAAACACCAGGATTGTTTCATTTCCAATCCCACCAATTATTAAGCCAGATCGCTGTTGTAGCCACATTTCGGAACCCCATGTGGCAAGTGGTGCCTGCTACTCGGCATTCTGATTTGCAACACTCCTCACATGAACACACATGCATTCCAGCAGCATGCTAGTTGGCTTTACATTTTTCCTGCATTGAATTGCAGCTCTTCCTGCACGATTCTTTGTTCTCTTGCTGTTTGTCCCTCCCAGGTTTCTATGCACCTTGTCTCTCCTCTCTGTTGCTGTGTCCTGGTGTGCCTGCGCCAGCATGTTTTTTTTTGCCAACTTATTTTGTTGTTCTGCGTTTCCGTCCCTTGCGTCGACCCCCTTGCATTTGTGTAGCAGCAGGAGAATGTGCAGGAAAGAAATGGTGAAAGCAAAGTGAAAGAGAGAGCAGCAAAAAGGTTGTTGATGGATCAACGGCACTGTGTGTGCAGAAGCATGAGCAGCCTGTGGATGGCAGCAAAAGCCTACTGCACCTGGTATTCCCAGGCAGTCTCCCATCCAAGTGCTAACCAGGTTTCAGTCTGCTTGGTTTCCGAGATCAGACGGGATCGGGCGTTTTCAGACTAGTGTGGCCGTAGGCATCGATGTCCTGGCTTTCTCTTTACTTAAAGGGACATAAGGCTGTTCTTCACTCCTTTTTCTCCTTCCATGCATTCATCCAAGGAATCAGCACTCAAGATTCATTTCACCATTTTCCTTCCGCCACACCCACCTCTTGCTGCTCTGACTCCCACACAAGCAAACGACAAGCCCTACCCTTCATTGCCTTGCCTCAAGCTTCAAAACTGCCTGACTTTCACCATTCCCTCACTCACCCACAAATCACTCACTCATTCACCCCCCAATCTCACGCTCGCCAATCTCGAAATCTCTCATCCCCTCAAATCGCTCTCCCCCAAATCTCCCCATCCCCAAATCTCTCCTCCCCCAAAAAAGCTTCCACCGCACCCAAAACACCAGGATTGTTTCATTTCCAATCCCACCAATTATTAAGCCAGATCGCTGTTGTAGCCACATTTCGGAACCCCATGTGGCAAGTGGCGCCTGCTACTCGGCATTCTGATTTGCAACACTCCTCACATGAACACACATGCATTCCAGCAGCATGCTAGTTGGCTTAACATTTTTCCTGAATTGAATTGCAGCTCTTCCTGCACGATTCTTTGTTCTCTTGCTGTTTGTCCCTCTCAGGTTTCTATGCACCTTGTCTCTCCTCTCTGTTGCTGTGTCCTGGTGTGCCTGCGCCAGCATGTTTTTTTTTGCCAACTTATTTTGTTGTTCTGCGTTTCCGTCCCTTGCGTCGACCCCCTTGCATTTGTGTAGCAGCAGGAGAATGTGCAGGAAAGAAATGGTGAAAGCAAAGTGAAAGAGAGAGCAGCAAAAAGGTTGTTGATGGATCAACGGCACTGTGTGTGCAGAAGCATGAGCAGCCTGTGGATGGCAGCAAAAGCCTACTGCACCTGGTATTCCCAGGCAGTCTCCCATCCAAGTGCTAACCAAGCCTCAGTCTGCTTGGTTTCCGAGATCAGACGGGATCGGGCGTTTTCAGACTAGTGTGGCCGTAGGCATCGATGTCATGGCTTTCTCTTTACTTAAACGGACATAAGGCTGTTCTTCACTCCTTTTTCTCGTTCCATGCATTCATCCAAGGAATCAGCACTCAAGATTCATTTCACCATTTTCCTTCCGCCACACCCACCTCTTGCTGCTCTGACTCCCACACAAGCAAACGACAAGCCCTACCCTTCATTGCCTTGCCTCAAGCTTCAAAACTGCCTGACTTTCACCATTCCCTCACTCACCCACAAATCACTCACTCATTCACCCCCCAATCTCACGCTCGCCAATCTCGAAATCTCTCATCCCCTCAAATCGCTCTCCCCCAAATCTCCCCATCCCCAAATCTCTCCTCCCCCAAAAAAGCTTCCGCCGCCCCCAAAACACCAGGATTGTTTCATTTCCAATCCGACCAATTATTAAGCCAGATCGCTGTTGTAGCCACATTTCGGAACCCCATGTGGCAAGTGGCGCCTGCTACTCGGCATTCTGATTTGCAACACTCCTCACATGAACACACATGCATTCCAGCAGCATGCTAGTTGGCTTTACATTTTTCCTGCATTGAATTGCAGCTCTTCCTGCACGATTCTTTGTTCTCTTGCTGTTTGTCCCTCTCAGGTTTCTATGCACCTTGTCTCTCCTCTCTGTTGCTGCGTCCTGGTGTGCCTGCGCCAGCGTGTATTTTTTTGCCAACTTATTTTGTTGTTCTGCGTTCTTTCGTCCCTTGCGTCGACCCCCTTGCATTTGTGTAGCAGCAGGAGAATGTGCAGGAAAGAAATGGTGAAAGCAAAGTGAGAGAGAGAGCAGCAAAAAGGTTGTTGATGGATCAACGGCACTGTGTGTGCAGAAGCATGAGCAGCCTGTGGATGGCAGCAAAAGCCTACTGCACCTGGTATTCCCAGGCAGTCTCCCATCCAAGTGCTAACCAGGCCTCAGTCTGCTTGGTTTCCGAGATCAGACGGGATCGGGCGTTTTCAGACTAGTGTGGCCGTAGGCATCGATGTCATGGCTTTCTCTTTACTTAAACGGACATAAGGCTGTTCTTCACTCCTTTTTCTCCTTCCATGCATTCATCCAAGGAATCAGCACTCAAGATTCATTTCACCATTTTCCTTCCGCCACACCCACCTCTTGCTGCTCTGACTCCCACACAAGCAAACGACAAGCCCTACCCTTCATTGCCTTGCCTCAAGCTTCAAAACTGCCTGACTTTCACCATTCCCTCACTCACCCACAAATCACTCACTCATTCACCCCCCAATCTCACGCTCGCCAACCTCGAAATCTCTCATCCCCTCAAATCGCTCTCCCCCAAATCTCCCCATCCCCAAATCTCTCCTCCCCCAAAAAAGCTTCCACCGCACCCAAAACACCAGGATTGTTTCATTTCCAATCCCACCAATTATTAAGCCAGATCGCTGTTGTAGCCACATTTCGGAACCCCATGTGGCAAGTGGCGCCTGCTACTCGGCATTCTGATTTGCAACACTCCTCACATGAACACACATGCATTCCAGCAGCATGCTAGTTGGCTTTACATTTTTCCTGCATTGAATTGCAGCTCTTCCTGCACGATTCTTTGTTCTCTTGCTGTTTGTCCCTCTCAGGTTTCTATGCACCTTGTCTCTCCTCTCTGTTGCTGCGTCCTGGTGTGCCTGCGCCAGCGTGTATTTTTTTGCCAACTTATTTTGTTGTTCTGCGTTCTTTCGTCCCTTGCGTCGACCCCCTTGCATTTGTGTAGCAGCAGGAAAATGTGCAGGAAAGAAATGGTGAAAGCAAAGTGAGAGAGAGAGCAGCAAAAAGGTTGTTGATGGATCAACGGCACTGTGTGTGCAGAAGCATGAGCAGCCTGTGGATGGCAGCAAAAGCCTACTGCACCTGGTATTCCCAGGCAGTCTCCCATCCAAGTACTAACCAGGCCTGACTTGGTTTAGCTTCTGAGATCAGACGGGATCGGGCGTTTTCAGACTAGTGTGGCCGTAGGCATCGATGTCATGGCTTTCTCTTTACTTAAACGGACATAAGGCTGTTCTTCACTCCTTTTTCTCCTTCCATGCATTCATCCAAGGAATCAGCACTCAAGATTCATTTCACCATTTTCCTTCCGCCACACCCACCTCTTGCTGCTCTGACTCCCACACAAGCAAACGACAAGCCCTACCCTTCATTGCCTTGCCTCAAGCTTCAAAACTGCCTGACTTTCACCATTACCTCACTCACCCACAAATCACTCACTCATTCACCCCCCAATCTCACGCTCGCCAACCTCGAAATCTCTCATCCCCTCAAATCGCTCTCCCCCAAATCTCCCCATCCCCAAATCTCTCCTCCCCCAAAAAAGCTTCCACCGCACCCAAAACACCAGGATTGTTTCATTTCCAATCCCACCAATTATTAAGCCAGATCGCTGTTGTAGCCACATTTCGGAACCCCATGTGGCAAGTGGTGCCTGCTACTCGGCATTCTGATTTGCAACACTCCTCACATGAACACACATGCATTCCAGCAGCATGCTAGTTGGCTTTACATTTTTCCTGCATTGAATTGCAGCTCTTCCTGCACGATTCTTTGTTCTCTTGCTGTTTGTCCCTCTCAGGTTTCTATGCACCTTGTCTCTCCTCTCTGTTGCTGTGTCCTGGTGTGCCTGCGCCAGCATGTTTTTTTTGCCAACTTATTTTGTTGTTCTGCGTTCTTTCGTCCCTTGCGTCGACCCCCTTGCATTTGTGTAGCAGCAGGAGAATGTGCAGGAAAGAAATGGTGAAAGCAAAGTGAAAGAGAGAGCAGCAAAAAGGTTGTTGATGGATGTGCAGAAGCATGAGCAGCCTGTGGATGGCAGCAAAAGCCTACTGCACCTGGTATTCCCAGGCAGTCTCCCATCCAAGTACTAACCAGGCCTCAGTCTGCTTGGTTTCCGAGATCAGACGGGATCGGGCGTTTTCAGACTAGTGTGGCCGTAGGCATCGATGTCATGGCTTTCTCTTTACTTAAACGGACATAAGGCTGTTCTTCACTCCTTTTTCTCCTTCCATGCATTCATCCAAGGAATCAGCACTCAAGATTCATTTCACCATTTTCCTTCCGCCACACCCACCTCTTGCTGCTCTGACTCCCACACAAGCAAACGACAAGCCCTACCCTTCATTGCCTTGCCTCAAGCTTCAAAACTGCCTGACTTTCACCATTCCCTCACTCACCCACAAATCACTCACTCATTCACCCCCCAATCTCACGCTCGCCAACCTCGAAATCTCTCATCCCCTCAAATCACTCTCCCCCAAATCTCCCCATCCCCAAATCTCTCCTCCCCCAAAAAAGCTTCCACCGCCCCCAAAACACCAGGATTGTTTCATTTCAAATCCCACCAATTATTAAGCCAGATCGCTGTTGTAGCCACATTTCGGAACCCCATGTGGCAAGTGACGCCTGCTACTCGGCATTCTGATTTGCAACACTCCTCACATGAACACACATGCATTCCAGCAGCATGCTAGTTGGCTTTACATTTTTCCTGCATTGAATTGCAGCTCTTCCTGCACGATTCTTTGTTCTCTTGCTGTTTGTCCCTCTCAGGTTTCTATGCACCTTGTCTCTCCTCTCTGTTGCTGCGTCCTGGTGTGTCTGCGCCAGCGTGTATTTTTTTGCCAACTTATTTTGTTGTTCTGCGTTCTTTCGTCCCTTGCGTCGACCCCCTTGCATTTGTGTAGCAGCAGGAAAATGTGCAGGAAAGAAATGGTGAAAGCAAAGTGAGAGAGAGAGCAGCAAAAAGGTTGTTGATGGATCAACGGCACTGTGTGTGCAGAAGCATGAGCAGCCTGTGGATGGCAGCAAAAGCCTACTGCACCTGGTATTCCCAGGCAGTCTCCCATCCAAGTACTAACCAGGCCTGACTTGGTTTAGCTTCTGAGATCAGACGGGATCGGGCGTTTTCAGACTAGTGTGGCCGTAGACATCAATGTCATGGCTTTCTCTTTACTTAAACGGACATAAGGCTGTTCTTCACTCCTTTTTCTCCTTCCATGCATTCATCCAAGGAATCAGCACTCAAGATTCATTTCACCATTTTCCTTCCGCCACACCCACCTCTTGCTGCTCTGACTCCCACACAAGCAAACGACAAGCCCTACCCTTCATTGCCTTGCCTCAAGCTTCAAAACTGCCTGACTTTCACCATTCCCTCACTCACCCACAAATCACTCACTCATTCACCCCCCAATCTCACGCTCGCCAACCTCGAAATCTCTCATCCCCTCAAATCGCTCTCCCCCAAATCTCCCCATCCCCAAATCTCTCCTCCCCCAAAAAAGCTTCCACCGCACCCAAAACACCAGGATTGTTTCATTTCCAATCCCACCAATTATTAAGCCAGATCGCTGTTGTAGCCACATTTCGGAACCCCATGTGGCAAGTGGTGCCTGCTACTCGGCATTCTGATTTGCAACACTCCTCACATGAACACACATGC